>NW_026853527.1:0-337469 GCF_026571515.1 Ruditapes philippinarum | reverse complement strand
CTGTCTAGGGAAAGAGCTTTTGTCATTTTTGAGAGCACATATTCACAAGAGTCATTTTTGAAAGTTGTTCAATCTGAGGCTCAGCACTTGGAATTCCGAGTAATCCATATGCATTTTAGTCTGGATAGCATTGATGTTGTTCCTGACTAATGTCATGATGCCTCCTTACTTTCTGCCAACCCTGTCGCTTCGGAAGCACTGGTATCCTCTGATCTTAAAGGATTTAGCTGGTTGCAGGTGTGTTTCCTGAATGCAACAGACATGATGTCATTCTCATGAAGGAAGTTCTGAAGTTCAGTCTTTTTGTTGAAGACTCCTTCTGCGTTCCAATGCATCACTTGAAGTGTTGCTGTTGGACTTTCCTCCTCCTTGGCTTGTTTGGTAGCCCTTTGGTCTCCTCTTGGCATGATGGAAAGAGTGACCCCAGTAGCTTTGGGTGGACTCTGTTGAGGCTCAGAGCCCGGCACTGTATCTCCACCTTCTTAAAAAAGCAATCAGACAAAAAAGAAAAAGAGATTATTGAAAATTTAAATAAACTTCAGGAAAATGAACAAAATAATAAGGACGAAATCCGAATTAAATGAACAAATTAAATACAATAAGAGATAAGAAATTTGAAGGTTTAAAAGTAAGGTCAAAGGCAATATGAGTAGATAAAGGAGGAAAACCTACTAAATATTTCTGTTCCCTAGAAAATCGAAATTAATATTAGTAAATGCATGCCCCAATTTAATTTAATCTAATGGGGATACAACCAAAACAGAGCAAGAGATTATAAAATGAAAGTCAAGAATTTTTATGAAAACCTATATTCCGACAGAAAAATCACAGATATTAATTTAAAAGAAACAATTTAATTTTTTTTTAATGAATATTCCTTAACTTTCTCTTGACCAAAAGTAATTCTATAGAAGGTAAAATTTCAAAAGGAGAGGCGTCTTTTGCCCTTTTAAATATGAAGAACTCAAAAAGCCCTTGTTCAGACGGTTTTTACAGCCGAATTTTTTCAAATTCTTTTGGGAAAGATATTGGAGATTTTTATATCAGATCAATGAATTACAGCTTTGAAACTAAATGAATTATCAATAACTCAAAAAGAAAGGTGTCATTATATGTATCCCAAAGGGTGAAAAAGACAAACGACTTGTAAACAATTGGCGTCCAATATCTCTACTAAATGTCTCTTATAAAATCGCATAAGCTTGAATCGCCAATAGAATAAAAATATTCCTTCCTTTACTAATAAATGATGTTAGTTTTCCATTATAATGTAGAAAAGTATATCCAATATTCTTCTTTTAATTGGGATAAATTCAATAGTAGGTGGTCTCCCTATCAAACTCTTGTCGACGTTCCTAACTGATTGATTTTCGATAGAGCCATAGTTTTAATAACAGTTATTTTACCGTACGGGGGTTAAAATTCTTTTAGACCATTGTTGCAGTAATGATTTTATGTCTTCTATTTTATCGTTATAGTTAATGCTAATTAAGTGAGTATTAAATTCCGAGAACAGTAAAAGTTTCTTTTTCCCACGTCAGATTTTCTCCTATTTGAAATTCAATGTTTCTTCCTTTCATGCTTCAAAACCAAATAACTTTTGTTTTTTTTCTATATTAATGTGAAGGCCGGAGGCGTTTGCATAGAATTAAAGCACCAAAAGTGTATTTTTTAGAGATTTTTCTGTACCATCCAAAGTAAGAAATGTGTCATCTGCGTACTGTGAAACAAGATGTTCCTTATTACCTATTTTAATACCAGTAATACTGTCATTTTTACGTATTAAGAGGGCCAATATCTCTTCACAGAGAATGAAAAAATAAGGGGATAATGGGTCTCCTTGTCTACAGCCACGTTTTATAGAGAACCATTCCGAGATTTGCCCATTTGCTTGAACACACGACTTTATATTTGAATAAAAAACATTTAGCCATTTCTTAATAAATCGACCAAAATTAAAGAAGTCTAATGTTTTGAATATAAATGCCCATTCTAGAGAATCGAAAGCCTTTTCAAAATCGATTAGTAAAAGTAGACCCGGTATATTGTTTTTTTTTTCTGTAAAATGAAAAAGGTCATATAAGCTTGTAGTGTTTTTTCCTATAAAACGGCCAGAAATAAAACCGGTTTGATCATCATTTATTAGTAAAGGAAGGAATATTTTTATTCTATTGGCGATTCAAGCTTATGCGATTTTATAAGAGACATTTAGTAGAGATATTGGACGCCAATTGTTTACAAGTCGTTTGTCTTTTTCACCCTTTGGGATACATATAATGACACCTTCTTTTTGAGTTATTGATAATTCATTAGTTTCAAAGCTGTAATTCATTGATCTGATATAAAAATCTCCAATATCTTTCCAAAAGAATTTGAAAAATTCGGCTGTAAAACCGTCTGAACAAGGGCTTTTTGAGTTCTTCATATTTAAAAGGGCAAAAGACGCCTCTCCTTTTGAAATTTTACCTTCTATAGAATTACTTTGGTCAAGAGAAAGTTAAGGAATATCATTAAAATTCAATTGTTCTTTTAAATTAATATCTGTGATTTTTCTGTCGGAATATAGGTTTTCATAAAAATTCTTGACTTCATTTATAATCTCTTGCTCTGTTTTGGTTGTATCCCCATTAGATTAAATTAAATTGGGCATGCATTTACTAATATAATTTCGATTTTCTAGGGAACAGAAATATTTAGTAGGTTTTCCTCCTTTATCTACTCATATTGCCTTTGACCTTACTTTTAAACCTTCAAATTTCTTATCTCTTATTGTATTTAATTTGTTCATTTTAATTCGGATTTCGTCCTTATTATTTTGTTCATTTTCCTGAAGTTTATTTAAATTTTCAATAATCTCTTTTTCTTTTTTGTCTGATTGCTTTTTTAAGAAGGTGGAGATACAGTGCCGGGCTCTGAGCCTCAACAGAGTCCACCCAAAGCTACTGGGGTCACTCTTTCCATCATGCCAAGAGGAGACCAAAGGGCTACAACAAGCCAAGGAGGAGGAAAGTCCAACAGCAACACTTCAAAGTGATGCATTGGAACGCAGAAGGAGTCTTCAACAAAAAGACTGAACTTCAGAACTTCCTTCATGAGAATGACATCAATGTCTGTTGCATTCAGGAAACACACCTGCAACCAGCTAAATCCTTTAAGATCAGAGGATACCAGTGCTTCCGAAGCGACAGGGTTGGCAGAAAGTAAGGAGGCATCATGACATTAGTCAGGAACAACATCAATGCTATCCAGACTAAAATGCATATGGATGACTCGGAATTCCAAGTGCTGAGCCTCAGATTGAACAACTTTCAAATGACTCTTGTGAATATGTGCTCTCAAAATGACAAAGCTCTTTCCCTAGACAGTATCCCAATGGAAGCAACAAACCTCATGGTTGTTGGAGACTTCAACAGTCACTCACAAAGCTGGGGATATGACCACATGGACAACCGAGGAGAGGAAGTGGAGACCTGGCAGGATGACAACAGGCTGAACCTCATCAATCAGCCGGAGGATCCCCGAATTTTTACTCGAGAAGATGGCACTCGACATCAACGCCTGACCTTGCCTTCTGTACTGACGACATACACGGACATGTCAAGAGGATAGTCACTGATCATCTTGGAGGCAATGATCACCGTCCAGTCCTCATCATACTGGACCGCTCTGTCTCTATGTCATCTAGCCTACCCAGATGGAACTACAAAAAGGCTGATTGGCCCCTTTTCCAGTCTGTGAGTGATGAACTCTGCAAAGACATCAGAGTTGAAGGCAGAGACATTAACAACATAGTCAGGGACTTCAACCAATGCATCCTCAAGTCAGCACAGCAGTCCATCCCTAGAGGTGCGAGGAAAGACTACAAGCCCTACTGGAGTGAGCAGTTAGAGGAGCTGCAAACCAAGGTGTCCGAAGCCAGAGTTGAAACCGAAAACAATCCCTCACAGGAGGCAAACCACAACTTACAGCATGCCAAGACCAAATTCCTAAGGCACAAGCTAGAGGCCCAAAGAAAGAGCTGGAGACACAAGACAGCTTTATTGAACTCGAGAGAGATGGCCGAAAGTTGTGGAGGTTGACAAAACAGCTGAACGACGACCAAGACAAAGCGAGAGGCTCAGTTACCTTGGAAGAGGAGGGAGAGCTGTTGGTGGGCAAACAAGCAGCAAACGTCTTTGCCCAAAACTACAAAGATGTCAGCGACATCCCCATCAACAGTGAACGACTGAGGGAAGCAAGAAGAGAACAAAGGGACAGGAAAACACCTAAAGTTACGTCAGAGTGTATGGACTCGCGCCTGACGCTTCATGGGGTTCAGGCAGCTTTCAGGCAACTAAAGACCAAAAAGTCTCCCGGTCCTGACGGAATCACAAATGAGATGCTGACACACCTGGGCAATACAGCAATGTGCAAACTCCTGGACATATACAACTACAGCTGGAAACAAGGGCAGCTACCACAGATTTGGAGAGAGGCAACGATGATCCCTATACTGAAGAAAGGGAAGGACCCAAAAAAGGCAGCCAGCTACCGTCCAATCAGCCTCACCAGCTGTGTTGTTAAGACCATGGAGAGAATTGTGAACGCACGCCTGAAGTGGTACCTGGAGACCAATGACTTGCTGGCATCTGAACAGGCTGGTTTCCGGCAATTCCGTTCCGCAGAAGACCAGACTACATACCTATCGCAGGAAGTCGAAGACGCATTCCAAGAGCAAAAGGTGGTCCTTACAGCATGGATTGACCTACAAAGAGCGTTCGACAAAGTCTGGACAGAAGGGCTACAAGTAAAGCTCATGAGGAATGGAGTTAGAGGGGTCATGCTGAAATGGATCAACGCTTATCTGTTTAATAGAAGAGCCAGAGTCAGCCTGAACCAATCCAACAGTAGGATGTTCCTGCTACGCCATGGCGTCCCACAGGGTGGAGTCCTATCCCCGGCACTCTTTCTGGTCTTCATCAACGACCTGGTGTCTGAACTGCCTAAGGGAGTTCATGCTGCTCTTTATGCTGACGACCTGGTGCTATGGTGCAAAGAATAACACGCCTCTACGGCCACATACAGAATGCAAAGAGCTATGGACAAACTCGCAGCATGGGCCGAAGACTGGTGTGTCACGATCAACAAAGAGAAGTCGTCCACCACACTGTTCACCTTGTCAACAAAGCAGAGAGCTGGGAAGGTCATGCTGGCTGGAACTCCACTAAAGGAGGAAGACGAAGCCACATACCTTGGGGTTACCTTTGACAAGCGGCAGGCTTGGAAAGCACACATCAGCCGTGTAGAAGGGACGGCACGAAGGAAGCTTGGGATGATGCGAAAACTTGCTGGGACAACCTGGGGTGCAAATGAGCAAATACTGAAGACTGTATATCAGGGCACAGTAAGACCCACCATGGAGTACAGCTCAGCCACATGGTCCACAACAGCCAAGACAAACCAGCAAGCCCTGGATAAGGTACAGAACCAGGAACTTCGTATCATCACAGGGGCCACCAAGTCTACACCAATCGCCTTCATGGAGAAACTGACCGGAATTCAAACACATCAAGAAAGAAGACAAACCAAGGTCCTTCTCCAGGCAAACAAGTACCAGTCCCTCCCAGACCACCCCATGAACAGCAGACTTGAGGGATTCACCAAGAACCGCCTCAAGCGCTGCAGCTTTGTACATCAAGCAAAGAAGCTGAGTAGAGAGCATGCAGCTGAACTAAACACTCAGACAATTCCCTTGGGCCGAGCAGACATCACCAACCCTACAGCAAATGACCTGTCTGCAGTCAAAGTGGCACTTGCTATTCCTGGACAAGACATGGGCAAACAGGAAAATGAGACCATCCGTAGAAGTCTGACACTTGCGGCTATCTACGCAGACTATCCTTCGGACACATGGACCCATGTATACACAGATGGGTCAGCCACTAGAGCCGTTAAGGATGGAGGCGGTGGTATTCACATAACGTACCCGTCAGGCCAGAAAACAGCCCATTACATCGCCACTGGGAAGCGCTGCAGCAATTACAGAGCAGAGACTGAGGCACTCATGAAGGCAGTCTTTTTGATAGAAAACTCGCCAGAAGAGATCACCTCTAGTCTAGGAAAAACAAACATTTGTGTGCAGAGATATATAGCCCGAAATAGTATCACAATTCAATAGGAAAAAAGTGGTGATACATGTTAGCAAAAAAATATAAATGGAAATAATACAAGATGAACATATAAAACAATTAACACCAAACATAACCCTTACACACAACAAACAAACTAAATACCAAATACAAGTTTTTCTCTGAGAAATCAAGTAAGTATATAAAGTCCTGTAACCTGCCACCAGGAAAAATCCTATTTACGCGTACATCTTCATACACAGTTTATAATATAGGCAAAACCGATCTAGTTCATATCCGGGTCACTGTATAGACTGACCTCGTTAAAGCATATCTTGTGGATTTAAGTGTTACTATCTGATAAACAGTTTAGGATATTTGTTTTCGCCAGTATTACTTATAAATGTGTAAAGAATATAACTGGGAAGACTAATAGTTCACAAAATATATGTTCGGACGTTGAAAACATGTTTACCACGTGTAGGTTTTTTGGAGAACGAGTCGGCGGATTTTAGCGCTTTCTAAAAATAGCTTGACCTCGGATAATTGTTAACCAATAAGATTCTTGGGATCTGGGGAAAACCGTTTTCATTAGGAAATTTCCTGTGGAGTTACATTATGTAAACAAACAGCAATCAAAAGGTAATAAACATATTTACATTTTGCATAACAGTATTAGCTACAGTATTGAAAATATGCATAATTTACATGTCTTTTTCTGTGCTGGTTTTGTATATAATCAGAATAAATCTGCAATTTTTTTAATCCTTTCTATAGTCTGTTAGACTATATATAATTAGTACAGTAAATTTGATTGAAATTACTGAGAAGTAACTTAGTAAGAGCTGTAAAATCATTTGACCTGTTTTGATACTTGAACAATCTAAGAAAATGCATTTAAAAGGATGAAAGTAAAAAGAAATATAAATGAAATGATCCACCATCAAACTCTTTGCGACTACACATTTTATGTTCAATTATTTTACATTAAAAAAGAAAGCGAAAAGAAAATGCAAAATTAATACAAGATAAATACAGCTTAGATAATGAAAGCAAGGAAAGTCCATTATATACAAGGTGGATGGTTAAGTATCATGTTGACTTCAATTATCACAGTGAATAATAATTATCATTAAATATATTGAAGTTGGCCAAGGTTACGCATCAACTGTCGGTGTACAAAACTTCCGGTAAACAAACATGGCGTAAAATTCAAATTCTCTAGAGTTTCAGCTGAGATAAACGGTAAAAACAGCGGTTTATAAATGGTTTTGTATGCTGTAAACAATTAAAATATCAATTAAATAAAATACAGTATCAAAGTCATCAGAAAATGAAGCCTTAATGAGAATAATTGGTGAAATCATTGACCAGAGAGAAGCAAGGTTATTACCCCACCCACGTAACACCTTCAAAACAGTGGAAACAAAAACAACTTGAGAAATCCCTGTTACTAAATATAACTTTATACTAAAAATAACCATATATACACGCAAAATACATAAACAAATAATGAGTGAGAGAAAAAAAGTCACAATCATTGCAAAAAGGAAAAGATAAAAAATCTAACGAATCTGAAACAGTCCCTGAAGAAAATTCCCCCAGAACAAGAGGAAAAATCAAGGAACTTCAGGTACAAACAATTGATCAACCTAAAATTACAAGTGCTTTTACATCTGACAAAACCCATTTTACACCTCCACTAGCTACAACTCAAGATATACAGAAAATACTAAACAAACTTGAACAAATAGATGACAACAATAAATCCATTTAAAAAGAAATAAGAAATATAAAGGAGGACTTAGCCAGCACCATAAAAACAGTAGACGCTAGGGTAGACAAATTATCAAATAAATGAGACCAAAATGTAAATGATCAAAATAAACATTTGAAGAATATGCAGATATCTGTAGATGAAATAGAAAAAAGTATTGATTTTCAGACCAAGAAATTTGACTTAGAAAAGGCAGAAATAGAGGAAAAACTAAAAATCAATTTTCAAAGTACAAAAAACTGGAAAAACAGTATAATGAGATGTTTAAGATGTCAGAAGAAAGAGAAGAAGTACTCAAAAAGGCTATTGATGAGGAAAGGAAGAAAAACATTAAGATTGCTCGTCATAACAGAAAGTACAATTTGCTCCTGTATGGCATCAAAGAAAAAAACGATGAAAATATCTATGTTACAATAAAAGAGTTTTTCAAAAAGAATTTAAGGCTTTCATCAGATGCGGTTGACCAGATGTTCTTTGCGAACGCCCACCGTCTACCATCAAATGGCACTGGGCCTAAACCAATTATTGTACGGTTTGTAAGGATGTTTGACCGAGATCTTGTATTGGATCAAGTATATGCAGGTACTCTCCCAAAAGGGTACTCCATCTTAGTAGATCTCCCCCCAGTAATGAAAGAACAACGGTACAAACTAATGCAAGTGGCATATAAGTTAAGAAATCCCGCAGATGGTGTTAACAAGTTAAAAACCAGAATCCTAGAACTTAATGATAAAGTGATCCTGCAAGTAAGAAAGTCCAGAGATGAGAAGTGGAACACCTATGACACTAGTGTATAAAGAAGAAGACTTCTAAAAATTATAATGAATATACTCAAAACAAGCTGCAGAAAAGTTGAATTCTGAAATAGTTCTTTTTTCGTTCTACTATTCTCTTTTCTCTTTTTTTTTCTTATTCTTTTCTTTTCTTTTGATTTTCATTTCATCTAATTTTTAGCCAAATTATCATTATAAAATACTGTAATGTTACACTATAAATATGTACTGAATGTTGGCTTCTATGCTTTTGGAATTTGTTTGTTGTTTCCTTTGTTGTTGTTTTTTACATACATACATAACATGTGGGTAAATCTTTACAGTTAACATGACAAAAATTAACACTTCCTTGTACAGATAGTATGTCAAATGCTTTCATTTTTGCAATGCCTATAAATATAACTGATGCCCAATTATTACTTTAGAACAGGTATCGATTGTTTTTACCTTGTCCCCAGTTACACAATTTCAAACAATTAGATGCTGTTGTATTATTATTTACATATTAATTATATTAGTAAAGGGGTTACCCCATCATTAAAAATGTACATTATTAACATAATTTTGAGGTAATTGATAACAAAAGTTTTTATTTTTCTGATTACTACCTGTACCACTTAAAATGTTATTTTAACATTATAATGAATCCGGCCATTAACAAACACATTCTTAGTAATTCTATAAATTTTACAGTGATTTGAAAGGTTGAGAAACACATGTATATTAGTAAACATCTTGGCATGACAAGTACGAACCAGGGGTGTTTCTTGAAAGTCTTGATTTCTTATATCATAAGAGTCAACAGTGTGGCGAGCTTGACAAACATGTTCATTTTTATGCACATGGATGGGATTGGTCGTTGAATTCAGTAGTCTTACTTTACCAGACACTGCTTCAATAACTTGTGGAAGTGGCCATTTTTTGTTACTGGATGCTCCTAACTTGGGCTCTATGGCAAGTGTGCCATCTGGATCAATGCTGTCTGGCAAAGTGACTTCCAGGTAAGATCTCGGCCATGTAATTGAAGGCATATTGGAACTTGGCCTAAGGCCAAAAGCTTGGGTCCTTCGAACACTGTGAAAAAACGGGTCATGTACCTCTGGTGCCTATAACACTGTATCAGAACCATAAATAACAATTTGTTGCTTTGCCTAACCATGATGTCATTTGTTGCCATGAAAGGTATTCCACCAAGTTAATCCACATCTAAGTTTTCAACCACTAATGCTTCAACAGTTAAACTCTGTTCGCCACGGGTAAGAACTATATGATTCTCGCCAGCCACCTTTTATGGGGTGGAACCATCTGCCTGGAGTGCACGTTGATTGCTCTTCTTAATAGGTACTCCCATATAGTGTGCAACAGACAATTTCAACATGTTGATTTCTGCACCAGTGTCTAGGGTAACACTCAAAGGAAAATGTTTATAAAATGTTTTTAATGTTGGAGACTGTTTGGTGTTTACACGTCTAGAAGTAGCCGAATGTATACCATAGCATTGAGATTGCTGATTGTCATCTTCGTAAGACTCTTGATCGGTTTCAGGGTCCCCCGCAGTTTTGTCCGATACAGTTTGACGTACACTTGAAAGATAACGCTTGTCTTCCTCATGTAAGTACCGTATAAGTGGATTTTTTCTGCGTTGACTTTATTTCTGCGTTTTCTGCGGTCAGTTTTGGCACCGCAGAAATAAAAAACGCAGAATATTTCTCTTACCTTCTACGATATGTATCCTACATTATGGCCTGTTACGTCTAAAGTAATAACGACTAACAGATTATAACGGTTAGCGGGTTTTCAAGTTTTCGGCTGAGTATGTATTCTGTGTTTGTAAGGATGTACATATTGTTAATGATGCTAATTTAAGAATAAAGATATTTCAAAACATCCTAACCCTTATACTGCTAAAAATTCGTTATATAATTTAATTGTTATCTGATTAACGGTAAATTTCTATCAATTAAAGATACTAACGGGGTATATTTTTCACACGTCACTTCACGCAGATCAACGATGTATACCTTTCTATTGTTGTGCATTATGATTGTTTGCAAGCAAACAATATAATTGCTTTTAATTACTTTACAGTTTTTGCGGTGAGGACGATAAACAGATGGGAACGTGTCCATGCAAATATAATAGATAGGGTAATGTGACGTAGACTTTGATAAGACGAGTCGCAGAATTTAAATCACGTTTTGTCCAAAGAATGTGCCGCAGAAATAAAGTCCGCAGAAATTAAAACATGCCCAAATTTAGAAAAACCGTAGAATTTGGAGCCCGCAGAAAAAAAAACACTTATACGGTATTTGCATTTGCTGAGAAAATGATTGAATGATCTTCGGCCAGCTTGTTTGCATAAGGGGCACGAAGGGGTGGCACGAAACACTGATCGAAATTTTCCGTTGTCTTTAGAACCTTTAAAAGCAGAACGCATAACTTTTGCATCCGCCACGGCATGTATTTCGTCTAGCAAACTGTTTAAAGCGAGAGAAATTTCAGGCTTAAGTGTGGCTAAAGTCCTTGAACAAAGTTCTGTTCCGTAGCGCTGTTTTACTAGTGCCGTCAAACGATTGTCTATTAATCTCAACCATGTTAATACGACCAAATTGTCGACTGTTGGTATAATCTCTTCGTCTGGATCTGGTACAGTTCCCATATGAGATAGGCCATCATCTTTCTTAAATGTGTTATCTTCGATGAAACTTGATAAACGCTGGTATAAATCCTCTTGTCTCTCTCCTTGTTGAAGTTGTATACTGTCAAAATCCAGAAAATGTGTGCCTGTTGACTGGAATCCGAAATGTAAACGAATTGTCTGCCAAATAGTTTTTATTGACGTTGCATTTTTCACGAGTGTTACATGAAATTATTGGGCAGAAGTTTGCAATTTGCCCTAACATGAGTTCTAGATAAATCACTTTTTGTGCAGCTATGCGCCTCTTTGCCTCAGGAACTGATTCTCCAACATCAGTAAATCGGCGTTCTGGGTTTGTGTTTGTTTTTCGCTCCCACTGAAATCCCTGAACTAGGAACGGTGCAAAATTTGGGTCCAGGGACAAAGTATATTGTAAATTTTGTCTCCAAGACTCGAACGATGTATAAGTTTCTTGTTTGGTCAAAAACCATTGTTTGGGTGCACGTACTTGAGCAATTACTGTAAATGTTTGTGTGTGTCGTCACTACGCAGTAGAGTAGAACTATCCGTTTGGTGAAAATATACTTATTTTGACGTGTAAGGTCCGCAACAGTGTGCGCAAATTACTGAGTTGCAGATTAGAGTGAATCCTTTTCCTGCTACCACCACGCCAGTAAGGTTTA
The DNA here is from genome assembly GCF_026571515.1 of Ruditapes philippinarum. Taxonomy (NCBI): domain Eukaryota; kingdom Metazoa; phylum Mollusca; class Bivalvia; order Venerida; family Veneridae; genus Ruditapes; species Ruditapes philippinarum. The sequence continues at coordinate 325,491 of NW_026853527.1, read as the reverse complement.
ATGGTTTAGAAACACACAAATATATGAGTTTTGTAGTTTATTCATATTGCCTTCAGATTCGGAAACAAACGGCGTGCATGTAATTGAAAGGGGAACATCTCTTTTACAATAATGTTCTGTATATGCCCGTACCATTCCGTACGCTGACAAACGTACCTGACTACACTATGGCGATGGCCATTTATTTTATACTGCTGAAATAAAATATCACATCATGGAATGCTTTAATTCCGAGATGTATACGCTACTGTACATATTTCCATTTTTACACTTCCTAAAATATCCATTGTTATAAATACATAAATAGAATAAATAAAGTTATAATGTGTATATTTTTTCTCGAAATATATGACATGTTAGTAAAAAATGATTCATAAAAATGTTTTTAAAAAGAAAAAACGTAGTTATGAGTTACATGTTAACAAATAAGGATATTGAACGCCTTCGTTACTGAAAACCTAAGGACTTTTAGAAATTGTTTGCTAAAAGACGATACATAAGAACAGTATTCCTATAGAAGATTTGTATAGGTCCAGGCCTTTATCAAATAGAATTTTAATCTTCAAAATCATATCAAAAAATGTAAATAAAGTCCCTTTAAAGATTTGCTGTAATGAGCAAAGAATGATCCTTACAAATAATGGATCCAATTATGTCCAGAAAAACAATGTTGTATTATAATATTATTTTTTCAGCTTGCAGACGCTGACCGGATATAGACCTTTTATGACTTTTCATATTTGTTCATACAGTGTCTTTTATTACCCAATATCAATTCGTTCGGTAAACCTGATAAAAGGTAATATTTTACAATAACATGATACTTTCAGCCTACAACTAGCTTGGGTTCCAGTCTGTCGATTTTTTTATTTGCTTCTGTTCAAAACACAAACAAGTATAAAATAGCGCGTATGTTATGAATAAGCAAAAAATATCAACGTCTGGATCCCAGGCTAGCCTACAACCTACACATTTTTAGATACTACCTGCCAGATTAGAATGTATGATTCGTGGAGCAAGTTTTGAGATTAGTTGTTCAATTCAATTGGTAGATCTGGATAGTGCAACTTTCCGGTGCATCGTACAGTCATTTCATGTTATTTTCAGGGTGTGTTTGTTTAAATGTAATTCTATTATGTTTTGTGAAGGATTTCGATTGACAATAAATATTTATTCATTACAAGTTAAATTGTTTCTTAATCTTGTGAATTTTGGAACATAAACTACTTTCTCTATTGACATACAAAAAGGAGGTTAATTTAAGGCCAATTCAGATGTTTTAGCTAAAACGACCATTCAAATTCGAATTTTTGGCCTGATTTCAGCAAAAATATAACTGTACCAGGAGAGACGATACCGGATAAACATTTTCCAGCGGACAAACAGTCAGTCCCTCTACAATACAAGCCGGAAATTACGAGAGTCATTGTCACATTTATCTCATAAGTCGGAGAAGGATTTTGTATTGTTCTGATTAGCCGGACATCTTGCTGATAACAACCGTACAATTCTGTTATGTCATTGACCGGTGACGTTTTGCACATGTTTGACTGTATAATAGCTGGATAGGCCAATCAGTCGGAACATGATTTAGGTTATTACCAACATAATCATGAATCTTGCTAATTTTGCGGAACATGATTCTGCCGGGTGGAACATGATTCTCATAGACGTAACATGATTCTGCTAGCTGAAAAATTATTCTATTAGCCGGACCATGATTCTTAATAGCGGGTACACCCGAACGTCCAAAAGTGCTTCGGTTGCTCAGGTTGTTCCGGCACTTTCGTCTCTCCATCTTACTTCATATTTAGTCTGTCCTAGTTAAGACCGAATACCGGATTACAACTGCAAGACATAAACATTAAAATATCATCTCAATCACATTTGAAGGCAGTACAAAATATCAAATATACACGGTGAATGTTTTCTGCTACGTTAACAAAATATGTGTAACTGTCTACCTTTGACAGAACAAGAACTGACATCTTTGAAAACAACATGTTTTGTTATCAATTTTCGACGATTATTGAACCATAGTGTCTTTCTGAATATTATGTACGACATCCCGGTTTGCTTCACTCGAATACATGAAACAGATGTATAGTAACACATTTTTAAAATAAAATGTTCTCTGCTTTACTCAGATACAAGAAGATATAGTAATAAGAATCACATTTAAAGCAGTAGAAGCTTTGCGAATTCAAATTGATTAAGAAGTAAGGTATTGAGAGTTGACAGACAGCTAGACAAGACTTCAAATTTACGATTTGACAATTTTTCATTAAATTTCTAAAGCTTATACATGTGCATTTGCCATTATTCAGTAAACTTTAAAGCATTACCTATTTTGTTGCAGGTTGGTGGCAAGTGCAAACATATCCGTTGTTCGTTCGGACGACTCCGTAACAGAGAGGGAAAATGTATCTTTAGAATACTTTATTGGCCCAATATCATTTTCCAAACAACTGCACAACTTAAAAGTGTGAAGCCTTTTAATATTCATCAGTACCTTTCAGATGTTGGAAGTGCCCATGGCAATATTGATATTTCAATTTTAATGTCTCCACTTTCACATTCATTTAGGATTGAATATGTGCACTACAAAACACTAAAATCTCTAACTGATACAGATGAACTTGTCATTTTCATGAGTGCACTTAAGTCCGTTTCTAATATGAAAATGCTCATAAACGCAGTAAAGAAAAGCATGAATAAAAATGGCTACTATAATATCACATAATACAACACTGACGTTGAATCCAAAACTACCGTGTGAACTGATTACGTTTAGACAAATGGTTACAACAAGTAAAATACAAGTTATAAAAGAATCTATATGAAATACAATATGGGTGGAGGGAATGTTCTTCTGACAAAATTATACTTTTGTGAGAATGTTCAGTTAAGCAGTGAATTCAATTTTTCCAACACTAAAAATATTTTTTTAACAAAATTTCAAATCGCCTCTTGTACAGTCATGAGTACAGTCTACATTTGTCTGGAGCAAGTAGGGTTTCTTTTATTTGTCTTGACAATTCCGGCTACAATCGAATTGATAAAAATAATTAAAAATGCTCTATTATTTGAAGCGTTCATTTCTACCATCTTCTTTCTTATCACTTTTATGAAAACGGAAGGGGCCTCTTTGATGGAGTGGTTAATGTCGTTGGCTTTAATCGGCTTGCCACACTTCGCCGGGGGTTCAAATCCGGTAGGGATTTTAGATCGAACTAGATTGTGCAACTTCGGAGGCTCTACCGAGGAGCGCGACTGTGTCTGAAATAATGCAAAGAGGGATACCCAAGGTCCTCTATTGCCAGTAAAGATGAAAAGTCGCCATATGACCTTTTTAGTGTTGTCAAAAACAAAACAAGCAACCATATGAAGATGAACTATTGTAGTGTGACACAATGTTCCACACAATCAATATTTCCTATTTGCCTATTATCCAATACTTATATTTGTAAAATTAATTTCTTAATTTAGGCCTGAACTTATGTGTTCTTTCGAAGATGGCATCCCTTTGTCAGATACCTGTTCTTATTGCATATTTTCTTGCTTTAAAATATTGTCTGGTTTTTCTTTCATACTTCTACATTCTTTCCGTCAGTTTCAGATTTCTTATGTAACTTTTATACGTATTGAAAATTACGGCTGCGCTTTTCATTTCGAACAGTCTTCTATCGTCTCTAAAACTGAACTCTGATGTCCTTCACATTTTTAACTCTTTACTTTTGTTTCTCTAAACGTTATATAGTTTGGTTTTTATTCTACATTTTCAATCCTGACCATATTTTTTCATATTCTTTAATTTTATGTAACACGGGCAATGGAGGCTTCATCTTTCCTTGCTTCTTTTTATTACTTTTGTTATCTTATAAAATGAAATATTAATGACACATTCGCAAGTTCTTATAAACATGGATACATCTATGTATTAGAATTTCTTTGGAGCTAAATAAGTAATTCATACTTGATTTTATTTTGACAAACAGCCTGTCCGTGTGTCTGTCTCTTTTTCTCATTTACTACAAAATATCATCATATTGATATATTTTAAAGTTTGAAGTTGACATGTTATTAAAAGACTGTCAATCACTTAATTTGCCAAATAAAATTAAATGCTAAAACATTTCATTGAACAGCAGTAATAGCAGTAATGATATAACTTTCGTACAGGGGTAATCCATTTATAGACCATGTCATTTCCAACATTTAGACTTTTCCATTGAGGTCCGAAAGCTTACAAAATAGAATTTGAAATTATTACATTCATCAGGTGAAGCACTAAAAATTGAAAATAAACCGTTAAAGATATTTAAGAAATTTACTCAGAGTTAAATCGAAACTCGATTTTAGTTATAACATTTGCCGTATTTCAGTGTATAGCGTTGCAATGCTTTTCATTGTTTGCCATTTTGCACAATAGCTATGATTATTTTGACAAAATGGTCTCAAATATTGCACTTAAGTTATAGGTCCAGACCTGTACAAATGGTATACAACTCGAAACAATATTTCCAGTCCCTTTATGTAACAAAAATCCTCAGTGGAATCCGTAGAAGGAATTCAACTGAAGTGAGTACGTTTTCAATGTCGTGCATTCAAAAATTATTTCATCTGAAGCATTTCACACTTTTAAGATAGTTTCGTAAACACTCATTCTTTAAATTCGTTTTCAAATAAAAAACAATTTAAATATAAGGACGCACATTTACTGCAGGTATTGTGCATTCACGATCAAGTTCACCATTTTTAGAGTTATTTAAAGGAAAGATCACAACAGCAACTCTCTTTAATGTGTAACATCTTATCATGATTAACGAATACAATGATATCAAAGCTCACCTTAGTTTCCAAAACACGTTGTCACGTGTTAAAGTGTACATGCTTTTAGCTGAAACTAAATATATTTAAGATTAAAACTGTGTTATATACATGTATGAAAATCTATGTTAAATGGATCGTTCAGAATCACCATTTCTTTTGGATATGAACATTATTGAGTTGAAGCTACTGTTTCTTTTGTGTCGTTTTCCTTCCGTTTGCATTATAATTTGTTCGAGGCTTGTCCTAAAGTTAGCATAATACTTCTGTAAAGTAAAAACAAATAGTCGGAGAGATTTCAAATCTTTGCAAATACAGTGAAAACTCTGAAAACCGGACCCTCTGAAAACCGGAATCCTCTGAAAACCGGACCATTTTAAAAGTCCCGTATTTTCTCCTTATATGTTCATTGAAAAAAATCCTCTGAATACCGGAACCTCTGAATTCCGAAAACCGGACGCTTTTCTGTGGCTTCTAATGCTAAACATGCATAAAAAATCCTCTGAAAACCGGACAGCAATTTTAAGTGTCAACTTTCTGTGTATTTTAAAGTATATTAAAACATAATCTCAACAGGTGACATGTTCAATTACCAGTTAATGATCACCCTTTTTATCTATGCAGGTGTGAAAACACTTGTGTGTGTTAATTTCTTATTGGCAATTAAATCATAGCTCTTTCATTATAATTGTGCCTTTCCCTGTATAGGTATGATTTTTCTAAATGTTTTTAATTTGTTGTGTGTTTTTTTCTTCTTTAAATATAAAATGTCTAAAAGAATTAGAAACTTTTGTAAAATGATTCCTGTTTTGCTAAAAAAATTGATCTTTGTTTAGATATTTATTATATGCAAAAGTAGTAATACTAAATTCCATTAATTACATATTTTAAAAGCCAATTAAAACAAGATATATTTCAGACAATGTGTTGTTTAAATTTCTGATTTTCTGAATTATATTCATGGATTTGCATAATAAAATTACTTAAGACATTTATTGTTAAAAGAAATTAAAATATGACTTAGACAAAAATGTTAAAAAGTAAATACATGACTGTACAAAATGTTTTAACAAAGTCATTGTTCAAACACATCATAATTATCAATAAATGTATAAAACCTCTGAAAACCGGAATCCTCTGAAAACCGGACTTTTGGTCAAGTCTGGAGAGGGTCCGGTTTTCAGAGTTTTTACTGTATACATACATACGTATAGCCAATATTTTTCAATTTATCTTCTTTGAAAATAATAAATAAGAAGATTCTTGCATTTCATCATTGTTATTATGTATTATAGTATTTTTGATGCAGGTGTTCATTTTTGATTATCGCGTGTCATAAAATATAAAATATATGATTTACTGCTATATTGGAGATTTTTTTTTATTTCTTTATTTAAGTTTTGTTAAAAATTTTGTTCTCTTCATTTTACCCAACCTTTAACGCCCTCTGAGTACACATGCATGTCAAATGTACATTTTCAAAATTAAGGTATAAAAAATGACATTCTGGGACCATTACTGCCGAGTTTCAGAGTGTATTGATGAAGGATTAAGGAATAAATTGTATCCTGTTACGATATCCTGCCCCTGTTGCCGTGAAATGAATTGCCATTTTCGTCACGAAATTGAATATGAAACGGGGGACACCGTCCCTAAAATTCGCTCCCAGCAGATTAATAAGATAACTGTTCATAGTAACACGTAATTAGTTCACTTTAAATAAAGCTTATGACTTCAAAAATAGATAAATTTTAGTAAACAGAAAGGCGAGAATCATTCCTCGCCAAAATTATTTCTTTGTGATAGATCTAATGTAATCATTGGTTAATTAACATCACATGATTTAAGTCTTGATATCGATTGGCTAAGACGTACTTGGCTAAAACCTGACCCGTAACGGCTAAAAACCTGACCCGTAATATTCTGTACAGTAATGAGTATAGGGACAGAACAATGACATAAATTATTTTATGTGGGCATAAAATCTATTATCTAGGATAGTATCTGAATAACGCGATAGCACCCTCGCTTTCTCTCGGCAGTTTTCGAATACCTATTTTTATTGTATTTTTGGTCATTTTAGAGTGTTTTTCCACTGTGACGTCATTATTTAAATATATTTTATTTTGTCTTGAATGCATGTTCAAAAGGGTCCGTAATCGTTAAATAAAGAAAGTAAATATAAGAATTTTACTTCACTTTATTTAAATTTAAATAAACATTTCATAGTGGTCAGATTGTACTGTTTCAATAAATAGCCGTTGTAATTGTAACGAGGGGTGATCCAAATGTTTTGCCATTACCTGTATTGCTCGTTTCTTAGGAAATGTGCAACAACCAAAGTCGGTTTCCATATGATAATTGTTAAATAAAAGATCATGCAACCTTTTCATATAAACAAAATTAAAACCGTTTGATATAATTTCTTTGAACTTGGCATGTTGTTAGGACATGATGACAGAAATAAAAGTTAGGTGTAACAGATCTTACCTTTGAATTATCTGCCTTTGAATCAGAATTATTCACTTATTTGTGGTCATTTCAAGGACAGATAACTCATTTCATACGTCTATATACAAAATAATTGTTTTAATTCTGGATTTTGTTTTTCTTTTTATTATTAATCATAAAAAACATACACTTCCATAAATTATATCTGTTTCATAACAGTATTGAATTAGAACACTTACACTTTGTCGGTATTGAATTAAGGCTACTTAATTTTTTGAATTAAGGTCTTTTTTATGGAAAAATGGCATGGGTATAGAAAGGCAGAAAAAACAATCCGCTCTTTATTCGTTCTTGAAATTTTGCACAATGGCTAAAGTAATCTACATAAAAAATATGGTCTTCTTTACCTACATTTTGAATTATCTGCCCTTGAGTTAAGCATTAAAGTCAAATCAGGGGCAGATAACTCAAAACAAGAATTGTGACACCTTTTTTCGCTTAAAAATGTTTCTGTTATCATATTCAATCAACATGCTTAGTTTAGTAATTCTATTGAACATTTTTGCGGTTGTCTTCGATCTTCATTTATGTTATTGCTGATTCTCAAAATTATGACCGCTTTTGTTTGGGATATTACTTATTTCAGTGTAGGAGCAATTCCTCTGAACGCTTACATAAATTATTATCACAAAGTACAAAAATATCGCTATTTTCGCCTATTCTTTCATTGAATTAGACATCTTAAAGTGTATTTCGGCTGATGAAAAGTCGAGATTTTATCTTTAATCATTCTAGCGCATTGACCGGTATTTACCGGAATACGGTATTCAAAATAGTGCTTCAAAACTTTTTTAGTCTCGCTCTTTAATTTGCCTATCATGAAGGATATTTTGACGTTTGTATCTGTTGGTGTAAATGACTAGTCAATTTTTGTAAGTTCAGCCAAGGACTCGTCTCCCACATCTTTAAAATGATAAATATATTATAAACAATCGGAATAGAAACTAAATTGAAAAGTTGGCATGCTGTTAAAAGCTTGTAAAAACTTCATTTAAACATCTTTATATAGTTCTATAATAATTGAACGTATGATCAAAATATCTACATAACTTGAAATCATATTTGTTAAAATCAAAATACACTGGTAAATCGTGGTAGTGACAAAACTTTTGGATCAACTCCTATACATATGTTTGTGTTAATTTCTGTAATATTCAGATATTGTAGTTTTTTGTTATTGTTATTGTTACTAAGATATTGGGTAATGTAGTTTTTGTTATTGTTATTGTTACTTAGAGATTGGGTAATGTAGTTTTTGATATTGTTATTGTTACTTAGAGATTGGGTAAGGTAGTTTTTGATATTGTTATTGTTACTAAGAGATTGGGTAATGTAGTTTTTGTTATTGTAATTTATACTAAGAGATTGGGTAATGTAGTTTTTGTTATTGTTACTAAGAGATTGGGTAAACATTACTGAATCAATAAGTTCATTTATTCAGATCCGTCAGTTTATTTAATATCGTTTATTATTATTGTCTTTGTTTTTCCCAATTTTTTCCCAAATTAATTTTCATTCACTGTAAAAAATGGGAAAGCATCAAAGATGCTTCACACCGACAAAAATGAGACTCTCTATACAGAGGGTTATGCACATATTAGGAATCACACACCTGTATTAGCGCCATTAATAGATCTGCCATATACATGTTTTCTCACCAAAAGTCAAGTGGATTCTCAATTATGATATAGGTAGAGAATTCAAAAGAATTTACCCCTAGCATTGTGAGAAAGACATAAAAGTGTTCAAAAGCACAAAAAGGAAACAATAAATTAGCAATGTTTGCTTCTTACTTAAATGGCATTCTATTGTGATAAAATTTGTTGTAAGTTTTTTGTGAAAATGTCTGCTAGTCTTAAAATTAAAATTATTCAACGTCGGTAATAAAAAGACATTTACAGACACACATTACATTTGTAACATTTTGGTTTATTTATAGACAATGAATTTATATATATTTAATTATTTCATTATTTTTACACAATTTTACCAGTAATGCATGTTTTCACTAAGTCTTAAACTCTTCTTGGTTGATTTAAAAGTGTTGTATTATTTTTGTGAAAATAAAATGTTGTTCAGAAATAAAAAGTGTTTGTTAATTCCAAGCTTAACAATGTCTTTGAAATAAACCGTAGCACACAAACCATGGCTATAAATCACCATTTACAAATCTTAAGCAACAGTTTTCATCTCAAAATAACTTGTAATGGTTTTGTACAAAAAGATAAAAAATAATTTACAGTCTAGTTAAGTATCTCTCCCGTTGTAAGACATTAAGATTTGTCTGAAAATCTTCAGATTAACGATCAAACTCGTTAAAAAATGCGAGAATGTTACATTATAATGAGAAAATGTTTGTTTAATTATGATATTGCTTTCGTATAATAGTAAAATAATTTAGTGATATAGCATAAAAGATCATTCACCTGTTCTCTTCACTTTCGCAAAGAACTTCTGTACATGCCAGAGCACCGGCACAGTGTCAATAACAGAAAAAATGATTTTTATGATCAGTCACAATGAAAATGACCTGCACCGTCCGGATATCGAACCCAGATCGCCCGATTCAAAACCCAACGCACTTCCTAATAAGCGAACCGGACATCACCTAATACTACCTAAACCATGCATTTATTTTTTTCTATCTTGTTTGTATACTCCTTGTAATTTCCATATGTAGTACACATGCATTGGTATTGAATTGGGATGAATCATACATTATCAATCAAAAATTTGTTCTACGTTTTGTTTGAAAAAAAACACAGATGAGTAAAGACTGCTTCAACAAAAGCAAGACATTTCCGTAAGAACGCTATTCCCCTTTTCTGTTAGTCCTTCTTTTCCTCTCTTTTTCTGATATTTAAGTAACACATCTTTCAAACCCTCTACCAACCATCTACAAACTCACCGGTTTTGTATATAACATAGAATTTCTTTTTATGGTCATCGAGTGGTGAGTGGTTGAGTTGTACAGGTTCAGGAGTTTGCGTAGCTTGTAAAACAATGAATAAGTCAAGACAAGAGTTATGTTGTAAATGGTCTTTTATTAAAGCCATAAACAAAATAAACTATAAACATGTAATATTAAAGAAACATATTAATGTAAACAATTTGTTTTATCTGGGAAAAAATTAGAAATTCCGCCATGGGCATGACGACCAGATCCTGACATTCTGGTCTTCATGCACGCCCACCATCTACAAACTCACCTGTTTTGTATATAACATAGAATTTCTTTTTATAAGATATTTAACTCTGCTGAAATAAACTGTCTCATCATGGAATGCTTTTATTCCGAGATGTATACGCTACTGTACATATTCCCTTTTTTACACTTACTAAGATAGCCATAATTATATATACATAAATAGAATAAATAAAGTAATTATGTATATATTGTTCTCGAAATATATGACATGTAAGTAATAAATGATTCATAAAAATGTTGTTAAAAAAAGAAGAAACGTAGTTATGAGTTACATGTAAACAAATTAAGGATATTGAACGCCTGCGTCACAGAAAACAAAAGGACTTTTGGAAATTGTTTGCTTAAAAGACGATACATAAGATAGAAGATTGATATCTGTCTAGACATATATCAAATAGAACATTAATCTTGACTAATTATTACAATTCCCGTCATGTGAAAAAATATGAATGAAGTCCCTTTAAAGATTCGCTGTAATTAAACAGCATCGATGATTCGTTACAAATAATAGATCCAATTATGTCCAGAGAAAAAATGTTGTATTATAATTATACTTAATTGTTAGCTTGCAAACGCTGACTGGATATAAACCTTTGACTTTTAAGACTTGTTCATACAATGTCTTTTATATGGAAGCCCTGGAGGGACATTTCAAACTAAAACTTATTATTTAAAATTTAATTTTTAATATTAAAATATAAATCTTAATATTTAATACTTGAATCTTATCATTAAATGGACGCGGGAAACCATTTTGTAAACAGATTGACGCCACAAGAAGCGGCAGCGAGAATACGAGTTGCCAAGGGAGTAAAGTAAGTTGGACTTTATATACAAGAAAAACTGTTTTGAAACACACTAGGACACGCACACGCACTTAATTTCATGGTGAGGACTGGCTTGGGTGGTTTATTTATTTATTTATTTATTTTTGCAAAGGACAATCCGTCCCAGATTGTAGGGGTTAACGGTCAGAATTGGGCTGAGGGGAATATAAAATAACTTGGTACAAATGTTCACCGCCATGACAAGGTATGTCGCACGTAAAAACCATGCTCAAAGTTCAAGGCCACATTTAGAGGCCTTTTTATACCTACATTGACTAGTCCATTCTTGATGCAGTTCACAGGGTCTGCTATAAAATAATTATTACAATCAAGCAGGCTTGACATGCTACCCTTGGGGATTTAGGTACTGTAAATCTTAAATAAAAGCCTTGACTTTAAGACGAGTTTTTAAGGCCACTGTTATCCTACTAGTATGATCATTGATTTGCATTGGAAATTTACATTATCAATCTTATTGATTGTAGTTTTAAATGCCTGCAACTTTAGATGCAGAAAGGAACCTCATTTTACCACAATTTATCAATTGAGAGGCTTTCTGAAATAAATTGCACCAACCCGTTAATTGTACAGCAACAACTCGCTTACAGTACTGCAAAATATTTTAACGGCTGATTTTATCGATAATGATTGGGCATGTATAGCTGAAACTTTTAATTTAAGTTATAATATTTTCAAAGATTCTATTATTTATGTTTTGGTGGTTATTTAGTTTGACATCAGTTATAAGGTAAGTACCTCTAAGACCAAAATTGTATTAAATTGGTTCTTAATAAAACTTCAAATATATTTTAGGCAACTGCTGCAAAGAAAGGCAGAGGACAAAGCAGTGCATATAAAATGACAATAGGATGGCAGAACTACCGAGATGGAAAGTACAGCGTTGATACTGGAGCAAAAGGTCGATAAGCACGCGTGATGTATTACACATTCGGGGAAGTCTTGCAAAAGAAAGAATAAGAATTCAAGCGCTGAGTTACTATTTCCCGGATGGAGAAAGTAACACGGACAATATGGAGGACTTCTCATTGGCTTAAGCATCAGGACAAGTGATTGACAGTTATGCTGATGTAGACCAAAATCCATGCAGTTTCACAGAGTATTTAAGAGCTTACTGTCACAGTACCATATATACCTGTGATAATGGAGTCCATGTAGAAAAGGGCGACAGAACTATTAACATAAAGTACAGCAAAATTAAGCACTCATTAAATTCTGAAGAACAATCTGAAATATTTGCCAATCAAAATCGCAGTGCTTTAATGCGTCTGGGAGTCCAGAAATAGATAATGCATGAATATGATCCGTTTGAAGAAAGATGGGTATGTGGTTTCTAGAATAGAAGTACAGAAGAAAGAGATGTAAACATTTATATTTGTTCAGAAGTTTCATCGCAGCAACTTTTTGCATTGAATGTGCTAAATCAAATATTTGGTTTTTAAGTTGATGATAGTACTTGTTTGGTTCTTGGTAAATCACAATTGTTCACACTCATAATTACATTCATTTAAAAATGGTTGATAAACGGAAATTTATTTTGTTGTGGTATCAATCGCTGTTCTGTTTTCATGTGAAATTGTATGCAACTGACATATATGCTTTAGCCATGTGATAATTATAAGTATACAAACTAATTGACAAATATAGATTATGATGTAATTTTGATTTTTATAACAATGTTTGCTTCTTAAACACTTTTATCAATCATGTAAAAGGTTAGCTTTTTGTACCTGCCAAATGCTCAAAGCACGTTTGTGGCATATGTTTATTTTCTGTGACATTTCTTGTTCTATTTAGTTTAAAAATAATGATTTTGTTGAGTTTGCCTAGTTGGGCCTTCAAGTCTCACCCACATGGCAAAACTTGCTCTGTTTTTTTACTTTACCTGAAAACAAAAATCGTGTTATGAATACTCTTTACGTTTTATGTTGTATGCTGAAGGTAGTTACCCCAGATTGTTATCAATTGGAAGTTGAACCTGAAGCTATTGTTGATACCTTTGATTTTGTACTTTGATTAGTCACTGTAATTAAAGAGAAAAAGTTGTTACACTGTCTTTGCTGCCTTATATTTAGAGTGGACTGTAATAAACAACTATAGCCTATCTATACGCCATCAGTAAGGGAAACAATATTTATATTTGCTTTGCCTGAACGCCTTTGAAGTTTTATTTCTGTCATCACGGAAGGGGAAAGTGTAAAGAAGAGTCTGACAAAAAGTGGATTGAAAATGTCTGGCACAAATGTGCCAGACGACTTTATTTTATAAAAAGGTAAATAAACTAAGTTAATCAAAATGACTAGAAACTATAAGACTAGAAAATTGTGTCATAATATCACAAAGGATGACAGAAAGTTGGACACGAACATGTCCACAACAAAACACATATAGCTAAGATGACTAAATCTGGAGGGAGGCGGGGAGGAAAGCGGTGATAATTAAAAAGCAAAAATAGAAACTTCTCTGTAAACAACAAAGGAAATTTTTTGGATCCAAAACGAGGCTGAGTTAAATACAACAAAGTAAAAATAATAACCACAAAGAAGTAAATAGCAGCAAGTGAGAGAACAACTTAAACCTCCAGAAAAAGTCTGTAAAAATCTATAACTAAGACAAGATGATTTATTTCGCAAATATAAATAGCTTTATATGTTACACTAAATAAAGCATAGTTTTATATTTGCTTTGCCTGAACGCCTTTGAAGTTTTATTTCTGTCATCACGGAAGGGGAAAGTGTAAAGAAGAGTCTGACAAAAAGTGGATTGAAAATGTCTGGCACAAATGTGCCAGACGACTTTATTTTATAAAAAGGTAAATAAACTAAGTTAATCAAAATGACTAGAAACTATAAGACTTTTCTTGCTGCCATTTGCCTTAAAGTAGCAGTGCATAACTGAATGGTTTGCCTGCGGACTGCATTGTAAAATTAGTGAAAATGCTTAATACTCAGGGAAAAATAAAAGACATTTTCTATTTGATGGAAACAGTTAATTTGCGTTACTTTGGCAACAGTAGCATAAGGGATGATACCAAAGATGTCAAAGTTCTGTACTTCTATTTCTATCGCGGAACCTGTAACCAGATATCAATTTCTTTTAACCAAATATTTTTTAAAAAATGTCGAAAATGATGGGGTTTCTTGTCATTGTTAATTTCAGCCAGTTTAGCTCACAAGAGTTACATTTTTTACAATAAACGCAAAATAAACAAAATGTAGATGGGTTAAAAGCTTGTCACAGACTTAGTGGATCAAACAGTAGTATACAATAGTTTGTTTGCCAGTTTATTTAACCAACAACTTAACATTATCGTTAGACAAACCTAACCGCCTGACTAGCAGGTATATTTTTGTCAGTTTTAACGCTTCATCCAGAGCAAAATGTATTGATAAACTTTCTCAACCGCTGCTTTTGACACCAATAAAATGTAAACGGCACCGTATCTGGCGTCTTTGATAAAACTAACATATCTTAATCGTTTCAACTGTTAGCATGAAAAATATAACAATCGAGATATAATAGTTCAAGGATATAAAAATGGTAATTACCTGTAAGCAGCTATATCGAATTTGCCATTTTTTCTTCGTGTAACAACCCGTTGAATTCAAATACCCGCGTCTTATGTATTCTGATCTTAATTTTTAAGTATTAAGAATTAATTCTTAAATATTAAGAATTAAATAATAAGTTTTAAATATTAATTTCAAATGTCCCTCCAGGGCTTCCATACTTTTATTACCCAATTTTAATCAATTTGTTCGGTAAACCTGATAAAAGGTAATATTTTACAATAACATGAC
The DNA here is from genome assembly GCF_026571515.1 of Ruditapes philippinarum. NCBI lineage: Eukaryota > Metazoa > Mollusca > Bivalvia > Venerida > Veneridae > Ruditapes > Ruditapes philippinarum. The sequence continues at coordinate 310,297 of NW_026853527.1, read as the reverse complement.
ACATTTTTAGATACTACCTGCCAGATAAGAATGTAAGATTCGTGGATCTCGTTTTGAGATTAGTTGTTCAATTCAAATGGTATATATGGGTAGTGCAACTATCCTGTGCTATGGAAAGCAATGGCTGTCTGATATTGTTCTTTTTCAATTTATGTAACCATTTGGATAATATATAAGTTCACTTTGACTATATATGAATTAAAAACACCTTCTTATTTAACCGGAATCCATTATATTAATCCACAGTTACAATATATGAAACCATACCGTCAGTGTATGAAACCGAGTTAGCAATATTATATATAAGTTGATTTTCTCAATATATGATTCCAATTCTTCAATATATGGTATCAAAGTAGCCATGTATGGAACCAGATGTCCTTATATGAAACCGAATTATCAATATATTAATTCATTTTTCAATGTATGAAACCAATATATCAATTTATGAAACCAAAGTAGAAATATATAAGTTGGTTATTACATTATATGATACCAGTTCTTCAATGTATGGTACCAAAATAGCCATATATGGAACCAGATGTCCTTATATGAAACCGAATTATCAATATATTAATTCATTTGTACAATATATAAAACCAATTTACCACTGTATGAAAACCAAAGTAGCAATGAATAATTAATATTAATGCATATTTAAAACATATTTTGAAATGTCAAAAAATGTCATTTCAATGCCATAAACACAACACAAAACGAGACAAAAAGTGTTTTGAAATATATACTGCACCCCCACACCCCCATCCCCCACCCAAAAAAAAACACACACACACACACACAAAAACACAACAAAAAAAACAGGCCTTATAAAAGGCAACAGTAGGAATCGAACCATAGACCTCTCACACATCAGTCAATCACTTAACCGGCTGTGCTACTGCGGAAGTAACGATGACGTTTACATTTTTAGCAGATATGACTTTCACTAACATTAGTTTTATAGTTTTATATTTTATGCTTTTCAGTGGATTACTGATTTATCCGTAAAAATTATATTGGATAATTTCACAGTGAAAATTATAAAAATATAATTTCACACTTTTCAATGACGAAACTACTTTCTTAAGATTTTCCCCATGTGGTACCTCAATTTTATTTTTGCTGACAATTCTGACAATGTCAGTCTGTTTAGAGAAAAGCAAAGCTGAAATTGATGAATAACTTAAATGGCAAAAGTAATAAAAAGAAGAAAACTTACTTCTATTCATTCAAATTACCAATCGAAAATTTAGGAATTCAGTCACGGTTTTGAGAAAATTCTACAAGAAGATTATCACATCATTTGATAAACATTAGAATTCCGGGTACCCTCCAATAAATTTCCAGGATATCTTATAATAACAGCAAAGTTATCTATAAAAATGTAGGCCTTTCTCAAATTATATGCATACTTTACATTCCATCACCAGAGAGAGGCTAACAGGGCATGAATGTAAACAAATAATGTCTGACCTGATAAGCCATAGTGTGTTTAACTTGCTGGGGAAATCTCATTTTTATTCCACTCTGTTATTCCAATTCTAGATATGATTATACCGTTAATTTTCATAAAATACCTAAGGATGTGAGTTTAATAAAGGAAAGGCTTGTGAAAATAAGATGGATGAAAGAACATTTCAAGGTAAAATACCATTTTTCTTTTCTTTTTAAACCAAGCTACTTAAGATGTATTACTGCTTACATTTATTACTTTGATTTCTCATTGATTTAAATGTTTCATTAAATTATAAACATAATTATATGTTTTGTTCATAAATTTCATTTAAAATATCACACTTATAATGATAACATTTAAAACATAATTGCTTCAAAATCTTAATCAATACCGTTTTTATACTAAAAAGCAATAACGGTTATTTTATGTACTATTTCAGATTAATATTTTGCAATAGTTGCTCGTTTTGAAGCATTTAACACAATAACATTAACAATCATGGTATATATTTTTTCAGGAATTCCATTGGTAACAGTCATGATCACAAATTGACAACTGGTATTTGAATCGCCTTTAATTGTAATAATTATCTCTTCATGGCAGTGGCATAACAGATGAAAAGGAAACTATCAAACAGCTCAAAGAAGAATTACAGAAAACTTAGGGAGAAATCAAACAGTGATATTAAACATTTGATACAAACAAATTTTCAAATGTTGACAGTGTTGTATATTTTGCAATGTTATACAGGATTTCCAACAAAATTTACTATATATCCATTACAGTTTTCAATGTATAAAACATCAGCAAAAACATTCAGAGCGTTTATTATGATGCAAGCAAAACAATCAGCTTGACTGACGAAATGTTTTTAAGCATATTTTAAAGGACCATTTGTTCAGTCTTTTGCGCCTTGAATTTAAATAAAAACTTAAAAAGAAATCATTGCATTACTTTGTTTTTAACATTGTGCTTTGTTACATATATGGTACAGCTGCAGGGAATATGTCAACATGTTAATTACATTTAATATTTTGTCCTCTTATTGCATTATATTGTTGAGAGAATATTTCTTGGAATGTTAAAAGAAGTGCTAAAACTCGATGCTGCCTTTCCTAATACCCTACAACTGCAAGGTCCTGCACAGGTTTTCTGCGAATGTTCAGTCCCCTAAGTAAATGGAATATTTGGGGTTGGTAGGTCCAGGCAACATCCTCTGGAAGTGCCGTGTTCCCCAATGATTTGTTATATACCAGCCAGTTGAGGGTTCCAACAATATGACCACATAATCAAGTCAGACCAACTGGACAAGTGCAATAATCTAATAATAATTCAGCTTCGTCTTAAGATTTGACTGATATTTGCAATTTAATGATTGTAATTCGTTATATACTAAATATTTTATACTGTAATTAATTAAATAGTTGATAATATATAAGTTTTACGTTTCTTACTTAGCATGAAATATATTTTCATATTGCTGTAAACAACATCATGTGTTATGATACTGAAAATCCATTGAAATGTACAAGACAGGTGTGTCATGTTTAAACAAAATATTATTTTGATTTGATAAGGCTGTCTGTAAAATTAACAAGTTTCTACATGTTCTAGAGAGTCATCCAGATTTTTTTACTTTAAATACAAAGTGAATAAAACTTTTTTTAACTTTTTTATTTCAATAGCTAAATTTAGGGGAAGTATGGTACAGAATTCAGCATCCAACTGTTTACATCTATTTTCAGTTAATTGCTTTATACACTCTTGACCAACATGTGTTTAGGTTAGCAATAAAATACTGATAACACAGATAATGTCTATTTAAGTTGCAAAGAGTTAACCTGATATTTATACTGACAAAGAATATTAGAAATTACTTGGAATTATCATAAACTTTAATTGACTTATCAGGTCTTGTATATCCTTCACTGTATATAGTGTTAATTAAACCCTTTGTTGATTTATTTATCTCCAGAAGAGATTTTTGTAATATTAAATATAGTTCTCAACAAGTATGTAGCAAACAGAACATTATCAAGATCTCTGACACTGTAGAAAAATATTTCGGCCATATATTCGTGATATGTTTACATAGAGCAGATACCAAAGCTTGCCCTGTTAGCCTCGTTCTGAAAAATCTATGAATATGTATGAGGTAATATTAAGAAGGGTCTATTACTTGTAAAAAATGGAGTAATAGTTTCTTTGACCTGATATATAAAAGTCACGTTCGTTGGCTACATAGTGGAGGTGTTAAAATATAATTGTAATACACCCTTTGTTAAGCCATTGAAATAGTATTTTATGTATAAAGGATTTTCAAAAATGGTTATTATTCAGAGCGGACGCTATGGTGCAGTGGTAACACTGTCTGCCTACAAATCAAGGGGTCGTGAGTTCGATACCCCGCTACTCCACTGAATGAATAAATGACTACAAGACTGACAAAACCAGGACAAAGACGCATAATGATGGCAACGATAGAACACAAGAAACAAGAGAAGACCTTAACGAACAGGAAACAAGTACCGAAAGTAAAACCGAAGACGACTACCGATAACAGAAGGAAGAACGGAGACAATAACTGACAACAAGCGAATAGAGACGAGGACCGCTAACAGAAGAATAGAGACAGTGACCGATAACAGAAGAACAGAGACAGGAACCGATTACAAAAGAACTGACAACAAGCGAAAAGAGACGTGGACCGATAACAGAAGAACTGAAAATAAACTAACAGAGGCGTCGACCGATAACAGAAAAACAGAGACAGTGACCGATAACAGAAGAACTGGCAACAAGACAACGGAGACGAGGATTGATAACAGAAAAATAGGGACGAGGACCGATAACAGAGGAATCGAGACGATGATCGATAACAGAGACGGGAACCGATTAGAAAAATTAACAACAAGAAAACGGAGACCAGGACTGATTCCAGAAGGAAAGATACGAGAAACAATGACGGGAACCGATAACAGAAAAACAGAACATCTAACAACAAAAGAACTGAGGCCATGGCCGATTTCAGAAGAACGAAAGTCACGACCAGTAACAGAAGAACTCACAGCAGAAAAATGCGCCGAGAATCGATAACAGAAGAACGAAGACGACGACCGATAACAGAAAAATGAAGACCAAAACCAAAGAATACTCAAAGTAATTAATATATATTGCACGCACGCGTTTTAACTCCCTCACACATACGCACGCTGTGTAAATATAAGTAGGCATCTGAGTAGCCACTCTATATGCTTGCATAGAGTGCCAGATAAAATGCATAAAAGCTCTGTATCTAGCAGATAGGGCAGGAAAGACTGTAGTGTTGCATAAATGCCTTAAAGGAACTCCACTGAGGATTAAAAGTCTAAAAACATAACATTTGAATTTCTTACATAAATGAGCTGGGGCACTTTAAACAGTAATATATGCAAAGATATTTAAGAAATATACTTTGAAATAAATTGAAAATCTTATTTTCATGCTTTTCTTAGACTAATTTGAGTGAATAGCGTTTAAACGTTTTTCAGTTTGGGTCAGTTTTTTACAATTTGAATAAGTATTCTGGAAAAACGGTGTGCGCGAATGATCTGAAATTTTGCACAAAGATTAGTGGTCTTAACCTACATCAAATGGTACAATTATCTGGAAAAAATATTTTCAGTCCCATCATGTCAAAAAACCTCAGTGGAGTCCCTTTAAAGTTTTCAGTACTATCTTTAATATTACTTCTATATTACTATTATATTGGCCTATAGAGAAATGTCTGCCATCTTGGATTTTTCGGCCATATTGGATTGTTTTGTTGTTGTTTTTTTATTCTGTTTTGGTGTCTAATTTGTAAATACCTAAACATGCTTTGTGACAAATTTCAGGCTTTTCCTTTCCTTAACAGTTTTATTTGATATATCATCCATTTACGATAAAGAAATTTGGGTCATTTTAAATGGCCATTTCAATGGTCAAGATCAAGTTTTTCAATTTGGTATCCACCTTTATCGGATTAAGCATACCTTAAATTGGTAAAATACACCAAGATACCACTTGTACTACAAAATGCCTCTAGCATCTTATAGGGAGCCAAATTCTCAAAATCCGTCCTGAATATACTGCGTTTACATTTTGCTACCTTAACGACACATCACTTAATGTTCAGGGCTACCTTTTTCAGTTGTAATAAAATACTATCGTGCGTTTTATCCATTATTTAAACATTATCAAACACATGTTTGACATTTCTAAAGAATTAAAACAATATGGATTTCTGAGGCACAATGTGCCTTTAAGCATAACTTGAATCACTGTATCATTGTTTTTTGTTGTTGTTGCTTTTTTTTTTGCTTTTTTTTGTAAGAAGTTATTTTGTTCTCGCGAATTCTTCAAAATATTTTCATAAATTAAGTAACATAGTGATTAAATGTAACAAATACCGCCATATAAAACATCAGCATTCAGTTAATAAACATCACCATACCAAATAACAAGTAATTATATTTGTTCATCTTTTTTTCTAATTACAGTAAAGACACACCTGACACTGCAGAGGTCAAAAAACTACTTTCGCAAAAGAAAAATGACACTGAACCGTGTGATATCAAATCCTATCAATAATTAATTTGATATATTATAAAGCAACCAATTAGGCATTCGTCCAATAGATAAAAAGTAAAATATTTGATCTTGAATAATTGAAATAAGTATTTTCTATCTCTTTACATATGAACTTTAAATTTCTTTTAATGTCTATGTTAATGGAAACTGTGCGTGAAACTTATTTTGTTTTCGTGCAACGTACTATCCAGAAATTGTTCGTTTTACTTACTATACACTTGCAAAGAACATTTGTAGGCTACAAACCTTCGAAAATATATTTTATATGGACTTCTACGATAACAGATGTCAATAAAATGATTGATTTTGTGTCTTAAATGTAGAAAGTAAGCTTATTTTCATTTATTTTGGTACCAAATTATATCGCTTCGTGCGAATTACTATCGCTGAATGTGCAATTTTCACACAATTCAAACAATGTTCTCAAAATCCACAAAACGTAGGAAAATGCACTTTGTATTGTCATTTGAAGAAAATTACCGCGCATATAATACACTAGGTTTTGTTTTGATTTAAGAAACGTTTGCCACCATAATTGAACATATTGAGGTACTTACCGGGGCTCAGCAGTCGCCATAGTCACGTGATTCCCCCCCCCCCCGTGATTTACAAGCAGTAAAGCCTTTTTTGTTTGTAATGCCAGACTTCATCGATGTTGCATCTTTCCTGTTGTTCCTGTTGTTTTGTTTTCAGAAAAATTGACAATAATTGTGCCAATTCAGAAGGTAGATTTTTTTTATAGAAAAATTACTTTAATTTTCCAATCTCAATTAGCAAAAATAAGAGAATTTGTTAAATAAAAGCCCTGTAAAGAATGTTTGGGTTATTTCAAAATTTTGTCTTCCCTTGATTTTAGAGAGCACAGTACAGGAATGTTTAAATCCCAAAAAGGATAAAAACAATTAACAGATTCACAGTTATCCAATATTTTATTAAGCTATAGTCTATATCAAATTTTGCATGCACATGTAAAAGCATCTGGTATAAAGAAACAGTTACCAAGGAAACGAAGACCTTTATTTGAAAAAAACATTCGTAATGTAGACAAAGAACAATATCAGACTTGATAAAGTTAGCAACTAAATTTTTGAATACTCGGGTATTTGAAACCCTTTTAAAGTGGCATGCCTGCAGATTCAAGTAATTTTTTATGAAAATTAAAAAAACAACCTTAATCTGTAAAATTGTTGTCAAATGTACAAATCAAGCTATATATAAGCATGCTTAGGGCACGCACTATTAACAGTAGTTAGGCATGCGGTCAAAATGTGCTTACATTTTTTATAATATCTCATTACATCAAATTACGCTGAAAAAGTCTGTTGCATCTAGCTATAAATCAAGATTAGTCTGAAGTCAGGAATGCATTCATATATTGGCAAATATGGGAGTAAAATAAAACTATCTGAGCGCATAATTCTCTAATATCCAGGGTACATATATCTAAACAAGAGAAATAAATAACAACAATAATAATGATATCATCACAGAACTGGCATAGATAATCTAATGTATACAACCTATCTAAATAAAAATAATGTCAAATTTGACACCAATAAAAGGTAGGCCAAGGGTACAGGAAAATGTCCCAAAATTTCAAAAAAAATCCTCTTATTTATTCTAAAAATATTGTAAAAAGCTAAAAAATATTTGTGGGAAACTGTCAAAATCTGCACATACTCGTACATGTGCTAAATCGGTACATGACTTTAACACATTTAAACATGTAACAATGTTTATAAAATAGTTATAAAAAAGAATTCAATAATGTTAACAATGGTACTAAAAATGGCAAGTACATATAAAAATTGCTATTTATATCATTATCAATATTTACATAATTGTTTTTTACTCCCCAATCAAGTTTACATTTGATTGTTTTAAATAAACCATGTTAAATTTCTGTTTGCGAAAATCAAGACTTTGCCAACTTTATTAACTATTACATGTATTTTGAATTATACTGATAATGACACTGATAGCATTCTGATATTATAAAAAAAGGTTTATAAAATGTTTTTACTTAATTTATAAAAATTAAAAAACAGGGAAGGGATATAAAAAAGTAGGTCAAAAAAAAAAAACCCCTTTAAAAATTTGGGGTTAATCTTTTAAAACACTTTTTGGGCCCCAAGCCACTTTCCGGCTTTAAAAAGGTGTAAAGGGAAAGCCTCCCTGCCCCCTTCATTTTATGTACAATTTTCAAAGGGAAAAAATTTAAAAACAAGTTAAACCCCTGATTTTCCATACTTTAGTTAGTTTGATATCTTCCTTACAAGAACGAATTTTACATCCCTGTCAGGATTTGAACCTACTGAAGAGAAAGATAAGTTCAAGAACCAAATCAAAATACTAATCATGTGAAAAATTGTTGAACATACAAATGCTTAATATTTGACCCTTATATCATATCCTAAATGGCGTCTTTTTAGTATGTCATCCCAAATCAAATGTTTTTATTACTTTAAACCAATAAAATACCATTGTATTAAATGCTGCAGACAATTGTGATCTTGACCCATCCATCTCTAGAATGAGCCCAATGTTTAACTTTTGTCAGTCCCCACACTTCCAGGTCAAAGTGGTGATGTTGTTTTTGTGCCAAAATGGCTTGAATATGTCTAAATGGTAATACGAGAGTATTAAGTGGACATTCAAACAGCTGCCATTGTAGCCAATGCAGCTATGAAAATCCGAAAGTCAAAATACGGGTTATTTTCTTAGTGAGGAGGGACCAGACCACAGTTACAATTATCTAGTGCATAATAAATAACAGAAAATTAAAACTACACATATTTCCATGGCAAAAATCCATCAAATTGTTTTTGAATCTCGATTCTACATAAAATATTTGTGTATTCCAAACAAATTGTTCATTAAAAGTAATGATTATATGAATGATATGTGTATTAATATTCACACTGGCAGTGAAAATTATTCTTAATAATGACAAATAGCAACAATATCACTCCCATGTTATTATAAGTCTTCACTTCTTAAGTCTTGAAAATGCTATATTGTTACCTTCCACAAACAGCCCTTTTGATATATGGCATGAACATTTTGTTTTAAATTATACGAACTATTTTCGGTTCCAGCACGGAAAAAAGCTAACTTATGCCACAAGAATAGGATCTGGTAAGACTGCACAAAAGAGCTGTGTACTGCATTATGATTTCAAAACCACAACTATTATAAACAAGAGGGCCATGATGGCCCTAGATCGCTCACCTGAATTATCAAACTCATCTAAACAATTACCTAGACAAGCATTCTGACCAAGTCTCATGACAGGTGAGTCAAAAATGTGACCACTACAGTGTTAACAAGGATTATCCATATTTGAGCAGTGCGACCTAGTTTTTTACCCAGGTGACACATATTCAAACTTGACCTAGAAATCATCAAAACAAACTTTCAGACCAATTTCCAGGATACTTGGATCAAAACAGTAGCAACTAGAGTGTTAACAAGATTTTTCTATTTTTAGCTCCGGTGACCTAGTTTCACATGCGATTTCGAACTCATCCAAGCAATTACCTAGACAAACATCCTGACCAAGTTTGATGATAATTGAGTCGAAAATGTGACCACTAGAATGTTAACAAGGTTTTTCCATATTTGGGCGGTGTGACCTAGTTTTTCATCCAAGATGACCCATGTTAGAACTTGACTTAGAAATCATCAAAACAAACTTTCAGACCAATTAACAGAATATTTGGATCACAACAGTAGCCACTAGAGTGTTAACAAGATTTTTTCTATTTTTTAGCTCCTGTGACCTAGTTTTTCATCCGAAATGTCCCATGTTCGATTTATTCCCAGCAATGACCTAGACAAGTTTCCTGACCAAGTTTGATGACAATTGAGTCAAAATTGTGACCACTAGAGTGTTAACAAGGTTTTTCTATTTTTAGCTCCTGTGACCTAGTTTTTTCATCTGAGATGACCCATGTTCGAACTCATCCGAGCTATCACCTAGACAAGCATCTTGATCAAGTTTGATGATGATTGATGCAAAATGTGACCGCTAAAGTGTTAACAAGGTTTTTCTATTTTTAGCTCTGGTGACCTACTTTTTCATCCGAGATGACCCATGTTCGAACTCATCCAAGCTATCAACTAGATAAGCATCCTGACCAAGTTTGATGATGATTGATGCAAAAATGTGACCACTAGAGTGTTCACAAGGTTTTTCTATTTATAGCTCCGGTGACCTAGTTTTTCATCCGAGATGACCCATATTCGAACTCATCCGAGCTATTATCTAAACAAGCATCCTGACAAAGTTTGATGATGATTGGGTCAAAAATGTGACCACTAGAGTGTTCACAAGGTTTTTCTATTTTTAGCTCCTGTGACCTAGTTTTTCATCAGAGATGACCCATGTTCGAACTCATCCAAGCACTTGACTAGACAAGCATTCTGACCAAGTTTGATGATGATTGGTTCAAAAATGTGACCACTAGAGTGTTCACAAGGTTTTTCTATTTATAGCTCCTGTGACCTACTTTTTCATCCGAGATGACCCATGTTCGAACTCATCCAAGCTATCACCTAGACAAACATCCTGACCAAGTTTGATGATGATTGGGTCAAAAATGTGACCTCTAGAGTGTTCACAAGGTTTTTCTATTTTTAGCTCTTGTGACCTAGTTTTTCATCCGAGATGACCCATGTTCGAACTCATCCGAGCTTTCAACTAGATAAGCATCCTGACCAAGTTTGATGATGATTGAGGCAAAAATGCGACCGCTAGAGTGTTCACAAGTAATTGTGGACGGCCGGACGGACGACGGACGACGGACGACGGACGACGGACATTCACCGATCCTAAAAGCTCACTGAGCAAGCTCAGGTGAGCTAAAAAAGTTGAGGAATCAAAATCTCATATTTGTTTGGTTTTCAATGTAATTAAAATAAATAAGCCGTGTCACGACAAATCCAACATAGTGCGTTTGCGACCAGCATGGATCCAGACCAGCCGCGCAGTCTGATCAGGATCCATGCTGTTCGCTTACCAACTCTATTACAAGCAGAGAAACTGATAGCGAACAACATGGATCCTGATCAGACTGCGCAGATGCACAGGCTGGTCTGGATCCATGCTGGTCGCAAACGCACTACGTTGGTTTTGTCATGACGCGGCTCATAAAGTCTGCTCAGCATTACAGAAATGCACCGTATTGGTCATCTCTTGTAAACAAGAAATTAAGAGATGTAACTTTAGAACTAAATAAAACTTGTGTAATGATTAAATTAAAGCTTTTAAATATATATGAATGTATAGTGTAATGAGCATGATGTATAAATATACAAATGTTTCCTACTTATGATAGGAATGACGACTAGTAATGTATCTACAAAATATACAACATACAATATACATGTATAACATGATATAATTCTACATAATGTTCTTAAAACCCGTTTTCTACCTACTTCCGTAAACATCATTGAAAGCAACATTATAGTAAGTAAAAGTAAGAGTTTCCATAGACTTTTGATATAAAAAGCATTATTATATTCAAATATAAGCAAATCCTTATGGAAAAATTGATACATTGTACCTCCAGCAAGGTCAAGTTTCATAATAAACACTTGAATATACCTAGCATATTAACTATTTAGTATCTGTAATTATGAACAAAAATCCCTTTTTAACTTAGTGATGTTTTTTGCACAAACAATTCCCACTCTTTCTTGTCCAAGTTAGTTGCACTGAAGGATAATACATGTATTTAATTTGTTGTCTATGTTTACAACAACCAATGTTATACCACAATAATTTATTTTCCTGCATTTAGTTAGCATTAAAACTGTTTTATTTTAACCTTCGTATCCTTTTTTATTTAACTGATAAACACTTTCTGGGTAGGATTGGTGATTATAAAGAAATATTTTGCCTAAAAATTGTCATAACTTTGTCTATATGTTTATTTACTGTTTTATCAAGCAAATAATTATTTTCCAGCACTTTCTTCTCTTATCACAGCTAAACATAATTTCTTGTAATCCCCTGAGAGGTCATCCTGAAAGAATAAACAAGTACAAAATTTGTTACAGAATGTTGTTAAATATTATAAGAATTATTTAAATTTTGCAGTTATTTAAAGCCTTGTAAATCTGCTAGATAAGTAAGCTAGTGGTCAAAGGTCAAGGTCACAATGACCTTGTGTGCAAAATTGGTTTCCAAACAATAACTTGACAATCAATAGGCCGGCCCCCAAACTTCATACATGAAGCCTCATTGGTCTTAGTCCGTATATGATCCATATTGATTTTGAGATCAAGGACTCAAAGGTCATGGTTAGCCTGCTTTATATATTAAATGGACTTGTGCACATTTCAATCTGGACCATTCATCATTTTTAGAGTAAATCTAAATACATGTCCTAATTGAATGGAAACACTGCATGATAAAACAGAACAGACCCATGCCTTATCTTGGTCTGCACTTGTTGCATACGTTGCCACCAGCATGCTAAAGATTAATAAAAATAATATTTCTGAAACAACATACCGCACAAAAGCTTCCAAGAGTTTGTTTGAACATTTTTTGGAACTCTTGTTTAATCTGCACCATATCTACACAAGCACGGGAGACCACCACTCTACACAGTGTATCATCATCTGTACCTAGACCTTTCATTGATTTATGAAGCTCTGAGGCGAAATGGGCAGCCTTGTTCCTGATGCATCGCACTGAAAAATAAATCAACCAATAAGATCATAACTAGAACTCCGGGAGTCGGATGTGTCGCCTTGTGAACAATGTAGTTTAGGAGAAATGGCCAGGACAAAAATGAAATATGAAAATAACAAAGGGCAATAACTAAAAAAATAATAAGTGCAGAGCAGCAGTTTCTGTGCACTTCACTTCTTATCAATAAGATCTATCATTCTATGATGTTTCAAGTCCATAGCTTTCATACTTGAGGAGAAATGACCAGGACAAAAATAAAGTAAGAAAATCAACAAAGGGCAATAACTCAAAAAATAATAAATGCAGAGTATCAGTTCTTATGCACTGCACTTTTTCTTAATGAGATCTATCAACCTATGAAGTTTCAAGTCCATAACTTTTATACTTTTGGAGAAATGACCTGGACAAAAAAATAAGTATGAAAATTAACAAAGGGCCATAACTCAAAAATTAAGAAATGCAGAGTACCGATTCTTGTGCACTGCAATTCTTCTTAATGAGATCTATCATCCTATGAAGTTTCAAGTCCATAGCTTTTATACTTAAAGTTACATTAAATAAATATGTAAAAATATTTTGCCGTCGGCCTAAAAATCAAACATTCTACAGTTTCATTAACCTGTTTAATAGTATTGTTGTAAATCTCATCAAATATTGCTCATAAATTAGGATTTTAAACGGGAAACCCCACGGTAACACTAAAGTTCGTATACGAATTTTAACATGCAAATGAAGACCATAATGAGCTCGTGTATGCCCTACGTCACAGTTTTATAGTTGCTATCCGGAACACAGCAAATGTGATATTTTCTTGTGCAAACACAGTTTTACCGCTTAAGCTTCATGGTGCACTAAACCTGGGGTTCAGTAAAAGTAATCATCTCGTAAAAAGATTAAATTTGTATGAAAACATCCGTTACAATGCGGAAATATACCGTTAAATTAGGACTGCCACTTATAGTCATGTTTGTTGATTTAATATTGATGTATCGATGATCCGAAGGCGGAGTTTCTCATGCAAACAGAAATTGTACTTCCCATTTCGCCACAATGAGGTTACCTATTTTCATGCTAATAAAACTCATTTTGGTTGTCTGTACACCAAAATAAGATCTGGAGTCGATATAAAACCCAATTTATTAATAAAATGTTGTTATTTAGTTTTTTTATGAAATTATTAAATGTAACTTTAAGGAGAAATGGCCCTGACAAATTTAAAGTATGAAAATAAACAAAGGGCAATAACTCAAAAAATAAGAAATGCAGAGTACCTGTTCTTGTGTACTGCACTTCTTCTTAATGAGACCTATCATCCTATGAAGTTTCAAGTCCATGGCTTTTATACATTAGGAGAAATGGCCCGGACAAAAATAAAGTATGAAAATTAACAAAGGGCAATAACTCAAAAATAAGGAAGTGCAGAGTACTGGTTATTGTGCACTGCACTTCTTCTTAATGAGATCTATCATCCTATGAAGTTTCAAGTCCATAGCTTTTTTAGTTGAAGAGAAATGGCCCTGACAAAATTAAAGTATGAAAATTAACAAAGGGCAATAACTCAAAAAATAGGAACTGCAGAGTACCGGTCCTTGTGCACTGCACTTCAGGTTATTGAAAGAAGCATGCATACCAAGTTTGAAGTCAATCAGACTTATAGTGACTGAGTTATGCTCCGGACAAGCTTTAGGGGACGCCGACTCTGACAACCACGCCGACAACAACGCCGACACAGACGCCGCCGCCGACAAAAGTAACCCCTATATGTTACCTTTTCAAGGCCACACAAAAAGCATACTTTGATGTACAGTACAGTCAGACACATCCCTGACACATCTCAACTGATCATTCCAAATTTTGGCTGCCCTTTTAAGTCTCTCTGCATTATGCAGATGTGAAATACAATATATGAATTTTGCTTTGAATTCACGTATCTTCATTATTGTATTAGATGATATCATTCTCTCAATCAACATAAATTGAGCCGTGTCATGACAAAACCAACATAATGGGTTTGTGACCAGCATGGATCCAGACCAGCCTGCGCATCAGCACAATCTGATCAGGATCAATGCTGTTAGCTTACATACTCTATAACAAGTAGAGAAACTTAAAGCGACCAGCATGGAGCCTAATCAGACTGCGTGGATGCCCAGGCTGGTCTGGATCCATGCTGGTTGCAAACCCATTATGTTGGTTTTGTCATAGCGCGGATCATATTATTTTCATCACATGTAGCACTGTAAATTTTGTACAAATATATTTCCAGTCCTTTTATGTTAACTTTTAATGACTTTAAATAAAATATATATACATGTTAATACATTAGTATACAAAGAACTTCCTATGGAAATAAAGAAATCAATATTATTTCTAACAAGAACTGTTGGAGGACAGTAAGGCTCGACTATTCGAAAAAGTTGTCACAAGGGTGTTTTATTGAGTATAATAATGCTTAACTATAAATACATAGAAAAGGTACAAAGGCTTGTTATTAAGATGTTTGATCAAGTAAATCACTGCTTTATTACTGTATTCCTAGAAAAGATTTCGCGCATTTTAAGTTAGCGGTTTTCGCGGTAGGCATGATTCCGCGAATCTTTATAGCCGCGAATATGTCACTTATAACAAATCCGCGAACATTTCTAGCTTCAACCAAATATAACATAAAAAGTGCAGAATATGTATGGTAATCTACTCACACATAACAACATTTAAACACAGGTGTTATAGAAATGTGTAAAGAATTATTTATGTATGTTATTGATACTAGTTTGCACACTGAAACAAAAAAAATCAATAATTAGTAATTAACATGCTTATTGACGTTATTTGCTAGTCACGGCGTTGACAAATAATTAAAAGCACCCAACAGGCAAGGTAATGCATAAAAAACGTAGCTTCCAAAAACTGTAATTTAGGCCTTAGCGACTTATCATTCGCGGAATTCGCGGTTACTAAATATCCGCGAAAGTTTGTCTCCGCGAAAATGCTAACATTGTGAAAAACGCGAAATATTGTATCCGCGAACATTTCTAGGAATACAGCATTATGAATGCATAAAATTGTCCCAAAAAAAGGCACAAACCCTTCTGTTGTTATGGAGATAACAGCTTACAAGCAAAACCTTTACCATGAATTTTTAAGTTGAAAAAGGGGAGATAAATCAGCCTAAATGCAAGATACAGTTATGGAACTTGGTCAGTGACATACAATATTAGCCGCGAATATGTCACTTATAACAAATCCGCCAACATTTCTAGCTTCAACCAAATATAACATAAAAAGTGCAGAATATGTATGGTAATCTACTGACACAAAACAACATTTAAACACAGGTGTTATAGAAATGTGTAAAGAATTATTTATGTATTATTGATACTAGTTTGCACACTGAAACAAAAAAATCAATTATTAGTAATTAACATGCTTATTGACGTTATTTGCTAGTCACGGCGTTGACAAATAATCAAAAGCACCCAACAGGCAAGGTAATGCATAAAAAACGTAGCTTCCAAAAACTGTAATTTAGGCCGTAGCGACTTAACATTCGCGGAATTCGCGGTTACTAAATATCCGCGAATGTTTGTCTCCGCGAAAATGCCAACATTGTGAAAAATGCGAAATATTGTATCCGCCAACATTTCTAGGAATACAGCATTATGAATGCATAAAATTGTCCCAAAAAAAGGCACAAACCCTTCTGTTGTTATGGAGATAACAGCTTACAAGCAAAACCTTTACCATGAATTTTTAAGTTGAAAAAGGGGAGAAAAATCAGCCTAAATGCAAGATAGAGTTATGGATCTTGGTCAGTGACATACAATTATGACCCTTCATGCATACGTGAAGTTTCAAATCAAAATCTCTGATAGTTGTTGAGATATGTAAAACTTACATGTAAACATTAACCAAGAGACTAAGTAAAAAAGGGGGAGATAAATCAGCCTAAATACATGACACAGATATGAGTGTTATTCAGTGATCATTATTTATGACCACAAATATACATATGAAGTTTCAAGTTTGTATCTTTAATAGTTTCAGAGAAATGCAAAACTTGCATGTAAAACTTAACCAAGAAAAGGAGATTTTTTTAACTACAAAAGGGAGCATAATTCAGCCAAAATACATGGCAGAGTAATGGGTCTTGAGATGTGACATTCAGTTAATATCTCAAGCAATAATTGAGATATTTGACTTTACAAAAGACTTTAACCAACCAACACGGACGCGGACCCGGATGCCAGGGAAACTGCAATAGCTCTTCAAATTCTTTGAATAGTCGAGTTAAAAATTGTTTCATAAACTTGAACAAACATACCACATATTATGCCAAAATCCTTAACAGAGGTACTGATTTTACTTAAAATAAATAAAAATTTCAAAAATTTTAAAATAAAAAAGTTCAAGACTTATTTTCATTTATTATTTGAGGATCCCACATATTTGTAACTATGAAATGTTTCACTTTACCTATAGTAAGCATGCTATTCTTCAAGTCTCCGGACATTTCACTCTGTATAGTATCATCTATGTCTTTGTTAGCTATTTTTGCGTACTCTTGGAATGTTGCTCGTAACTGAGGGAAACTTCTAGCTGACAGTATCATATTAAACCTGAAATAAATGAATAAATAAATGAGTATAAACTAAAATTGTGGATATAAAAACATAAATACAATGTTATTTATTATTAACCTAAAATTAATGATATAGATCATTATATTTTTAATTAAATCTGAAATTAACACATATATTTTC
The DNA here is from genome assembly GCF_026571515.1 of Ruditapes philippinarum. Lineage (NCBI taxonomy): Eukaryota > Metazoa > Mollusca > Bivalvia > Venerida > Veneridae > Ruditapes > Ruditapes philippinarum. Next base: position 292,764 of record NW_026853527.1, on the reverse strand, counting down.
AATGCAACCTGAAATCATGGTTGATATTTTATATGTCTAGTTTCTGGTAGCAGGTGGTTCTTTTACAAAGGTTTTAATGTATATTGACACAATTCTCTCTGTTAAACACATGTATAGTTTACCTAGATTCATCAGTTCCCCATTTCTTCTCACCAGCATCATACAGGGCCTGGGCATCTTGTTTGGCCTTGTTGCGGTCAAACTCTTGACCTTCTGGTCTGTTAGCTTGTAAACAACTGATTAAAATCTTCCTAAAATCTCCAGATGTATCCCCAGAAACATCTGCTTCCAACTCTTTATTGTAATCTATTAAAATAATTAATTGATATAATTATTTTGGCATTAAGAATTAATTAAAACATTTTTATTAATGCTGGATTAAAACTCAAGATTTATGAAGTTATAGTGAGTTACTAGCTTCACAGCTTCCAATCCTTGTAATGAAACTCAAAGGTCTCAAAGGTTTCACTGATAACAATATGTGTTATTGGATTTTACTGACAACAGTATGTTGAATGTCAACTGATCTTCCCAGCAGTTTAATTAATATGATTTATATAGAGAAGAGGGAAATAATATCAATGGTGTTTTTTTTTATTGGTTTTTTGTTTTTGAGATCTTATTGTATCATTTAAAATCTGTGATTGCCCTACGTCGAACACACAATCAAAACAGATAAACAACTTTTCATAAGTTGTGCCCTTTTTTAACTCAGAGAACTCCTTAAATTGACATATACAAATGAAATATGGTAACAGATCTAAGCTATAAACTATGCAAAGAAACAAACAATACACAAAATTATACAGATAATATTCTGTAACAGTTTAGATTGAAAAACTTGCAACAAATATGGACTGTACAGTACCTTAAAAGGATAGAAATATACTGTATATACTTACTTGTTTTATAAGCTGCCTTTATGTCTTTAAGTTGTTGGTTAGATCTAGAGCATATAATCTCAATCAAAACTTGTTCATCTGTTCCTAGGCCCTGTTAAAACAGTAAATACATGTATAACCTATGCTTCTTATATTTTTTACAAAAACTTAGTAATACATTTCAACAAAAGAACAGACCAAATGAATAGTCTATATTTCTATTTAATTTAATATATATGTACAAAGCTTGAGATCAACATAAATACAAAATAAAGTCATACAGGCAGACATTAGATTGAAAATGAGAATACTACTGTAATAAACACATTGTTAATAAAGTAACAAAACTAGCATGGCTCTTGCAAAAGAAATGTATGTGATAATTCTTATAATGACTCTCCAATAAACCTTTCATGTCTTCCATAAAAGTTATTGCCTTTTTCCTGAACATCCACTTGGATCTTATAACATGCAATCAATATTCTTCCTCTTACAAAATCCACAAAACCTTACAAAAATACTCATTCCCAAAACCTTGGAACCAGCAGCCAGACAATAATATGAAAAAGATCTTATCAAGTGAAGGAACCAGCAAACACTAATAGGAACATCTACTGAATGCAACTGGCAATAATAGGTACCAGACTGTATGATGTGATACCTACCTTTATAGCATTATGTAGACTCATAGCATCAAAATCTGCTGGTACCATGCATAGTCCAACTAACAGTTTCTTAAATCCACCACTTGTCTCACTCTTCAAGTCTGCGATCAGATCTCTACCAAACATTGTTTTATAGGTTTTTACGACCTCTAACATTTGATCGTTGGAACGATATCCTATCACTTTGATTAAAGCTGCCTCATCAGTACCTGTAATCATATATAGACAGCATGTTTTTAACCCTTAGCTTGCTGTACTAGTTGGCAATTGAATCTACCAATGGGACCAGTGAAGATATAAGACAGCTGGCACATTTGTGCCACCTGATTATGGTCTATATTGTTTGCTATTCAGTCAGTACATGTTTTTCGTTTTTTCCATAAAATGATAAATGGTTTTGTCGAGACTGAAAGATATTTAGGGTAGTACTGGCTTATTACATGTAGTTGTGATAAAATGCTGATGTTGATATGCAAGATATAATTTTGACAAAACAGGCACCTAAAGCCTCATGCCTTCTAGTGAGTACAGTACATATTCACACATAAAACTTAAGATAAGCATACATTAAGTTTAAGAAATGTCATCCATTTTTGTTATACAGTAAACTTCACTTATAGCGAACACGGTTAGAGCGAATTTCCGGTTATAGGGAACAATTTATTTTGGCCTGAATTTTGCCCTTCTTTATTTAATATAAAAATATATGGTTATAGCAAACACGGTTATAAGGAATTATCGCTTATAAGCAACTCATTTCTTAGTCCCAATTTAGTTAAAAGTACAGAAAATTTCACTTTTATAACGAACTCCAAAATAATGGCTATCCGTAAATAGATACTGCATTTTCAACTTTCGTTTTCATTGGCATGAATGTACCGTTTATTGTTGTACATCTATAAAAATGAATTTGTATAGTTTTCTATTTAGGGTTTTTTTAGCATGAGCTCTTTTCACCAAGATAAAACCGTTATTTATTGCTTTCCTTCAATAGTTTTGCTTGAGTAAAATAATTATAATAATAATTTATAATCGGTTTTCAACATAATCACGTATACCTGCAAGCATGCTCCATTGCAAACTGCAAAGTACACTTGATTTAAATGAAAAGAAATCTATATCTTACATTACTAAAAGTCACCCTTAAATTATAATAGAAGATATTCAATATAAAAGGAAGGAAAAATCGAAAATATTGTTTATTCTCAATCATGGAAAGAAAACGAAAATAGTTTAGAAACAAAATATTATATTTTATGAGAAATTGAGATAGGGAGTAAAACTAAAACTGAAATAGCAATGATTTTCAAATTCAAAAAGTACGCTCTCGTGTATTGTGTCTAAAATAGAAACAATGGACTATTTTTTCTAAATCAAATGCTCTTCAATATGGCGGACAATGGTAAACAATCAGTTCCTTATATGTAAATCTGTTCGCTATAAAAACTCCTGATACAAAGAACTAATTCGCTATATGCTTACAAGGAACTCCGGATATAAGGAACAAATTTTGAATGTCCCAATGAGTTCGTTATAAGCGTAGTTTACTGTATTAAAAAATTACATGGCAATCAAATTACTCTGAAAACAAAAGATATCATGTTAGTTACAATTACAGTGCAACCTCTGCAAAACAGCTTTCTATAGAGCAATAACCTCTTTTTGCCAACACAATCAATTCACCCTTAAGAAAAGCATCACAAATTGAGCCGCGTCATGACAAAACCAACATAATTGGTTTGCGACCAGCATGGATCCAGACCAGCCTGCGCATTTGCGCAATCTGATCAGGATCCATGCTGTTCGCTATCAGTTTCTCTACTTGTAATAGGGTTGGTAAGCAAACAGCATGGATCCTTAGCAGACTGCATGGATGCGCAGGCTGGTCTGGATCCATGCTGGTCACAAACCCATTATGTTGGTTTTGTCGTGATGTGGCTCAATTAAGTTTTAACCTCTCAAGTGCAACACCTCTCAAGAACAAGCAAAGTCTTTGTCTCCAAATTAGTGTTGAAACAAAGAAGTTTCACTGTAAATATTTAAGATATAACATACATTATTATCAAAACTGATATGTTAACTGAAAAATTAACTTACCAAAACCCTTCATGGCTTTTCTCAATACCTCTGAGTCAGTCTCGGCATTAAAGTTTTCAGCTGGTACTAGAGTAGGATCTTCTTGGACAGGTTCTGATTCCATCTTAATGTCTTCATCAAGTTCTTCTTCTGTTTTGTGCTTAACTGCTTCTACAAAACCTTTCCCAGCTGTTAGTAATAGAAGAAATAAGAAATACATGTATCTGTACTAACATTAGCATACAAACTGATATTTTGTCTTTCATAACTTTTAGTAAATGATGTAAAAGCAAATAATGATTCAGCTGTACAGGTATTTGGCCCGATGAGCACTGTTTTAGAAACTGGTAATGAGTTACAAACAGATCATTTATTAACATTTGAAATATAAAAATAAAAGCCTTTTTTTACTAAATGGGCCTTTAATATACAATGTAATGTAAACACTTACATTTTGAGGCCATATCTGGTGGTTCTCCCCCTACGACCAATGAAAGAATGGCATCTCTATAATCCCCTGATATATCATCCTGAAATATATAACAAATATGATCCGCGTCACGACAAAACCAACATAATGGGTTTGCGACCAGCATAGATCCAGACCAGCCTGAGCATCCGCACAGTCTGATCAGGATCCATGCTGTTCGCTATCAGTTTCTGTACTTGTTATAGAGTTGGTAAGCGAACAGCATGGATCCTGATCAGACTGCCCGGAGGCGCAGGCTGGTCTGGATCCATGCTGGTCACAAACCCACTATGTTGGTTTTGTCCTGACGCGGCTCAATTATATTTTTAATTACATCTTGGTTGCAGAATTGACAAATAGAGGATATTATGATTGTTTTCAGTGAATATGGAATATACTGTAGAAATGGTTTTATTCATGTTATATCAACTTTCGCAATTCTTTGCAAAATCATAGTTATTGTGAACAAATATGATAGCCAGAAAAAGCAAGATCTTAATCGATTTGAGCAACACTTTCATTTTTTAAAATATAATAATTATTACAATTGACATGAAGATGCAAATTAAGAAAAATACATTTTTCGAACCAAAAAAACGCAAAATTTTGACAACATGAATTTTAGGCAATGGATAGCATATCACAACAAAGAAGTGAGAATTTTCAAATATTTTCCAGAACACAAAGTGGGACAAAAAAAAATCAACAATGAAAACAATCCCTTTGTCATATTCTATGGATTTCACAATATAACAATTCAGATGATAAAAAATAATTCAAATTTATATGACATATAGTTATTTAAGAATATTCTGTAGTTCACACTTACAGAGATGTATTGGTCCAGTGTTTGTCCAGTCAACTTCTGGAATTCCTCTTTTATATTAGCCAAGTCTATCTCACACCTGGACACTACCACTCGCACCAGTGTATCATCGTCTGTCCCGATACCTTTCATTGTTTTCTGCAACTGCCGGGCAAAATGATTGAACTTGTGTTTTATGCAGCGCACTGAAATGTTATTTAAAAACGTCTAAAATACTGGATAAACTAATTAATATTCAACACCATCAAGTTAATCTGTGAAGTTAATATTATTTATCTTATCACATTCCATTTCTAATACCCGTAATATACAGTTAGTATGCATATCAAAATTTTTCCTACCATTCTATTTCACTATAAGAAAATGTCTTTACGTAGAATGGCTTTTCCTATATTTTCCGACCTTCACCTATCATATAATGAGCAAGATTCTCATGCCTTCCTAATTTATTTTCCCTAATTTGATTAAGACCTAGTATTATAACCTCTCAGTATATTTCCTGATATTTAAAAAAGGGACCTAATTAAGTGTTCAATTCTTATGCATAAAAACTCCAAAATGGTATTATATAGCCAATGAACAGCCAATATTTTGCACATAACTTTTAATATATTTCCTGACATTCAATCAAAATAAATATCAAACAAACTGAGCAAGCCTCTGAATACATTTCCTGACATTTTAAATTGGTACACATCCTACCTATAATGAGCATACCTCTTGGTTCCATATCAAATATAATCTAGCCTACAGTTAGCATGTATCTATGCAAATTTTCTGACATTCATTATAAACATTATCTACCAACATTGAGATATATTTCCTGACATTTGTTATAAACTTATCTACCTATATCGAGATATATTTCCTGATATAATATAAAATATCACCCAACAGCAATCATGGATCTAAACTTATCATCAGAAAAATAAAACATCACATAACATACCTACAGAGAGCATACTTTATGTTTATTTCCTGACATTCAATATAAAACATCACATACCTACAGTGAGCATGCCTCTCAAGATATCTCCTGACATTTCACTCTTTAGAGCACCTTCGATATCTTTCTTGGATATTTTCTGATATTCCTCAAATGTGGCACGTAATTGAGGATAACTTCTTGTCACCAAAATTGTGTTGAATTTTGATTCATCTGTTCCCCATTTCTTCTCTCCAGCCTAAATAGAAAACAAAATTAAAGCTATCGGAGGTGTCTTTAACACGGGAACCAAAAGTAATTAGTCTTTGCCTTGAAGAGTGTTGTGTTTAAGTGTGTATTTGTGTACAATTTACAGTTTTTACAATTAAAAAAAACAACATGAAAATATCAATTTGTAAAAAAAATATTAAATGGGTTACTCCATTTTTTTTCTGCAGATACACTATATTGTGCCATGAGCACTGTATCGCAGTAAACATTGTATACACCCTTTTCCAACTATAAAAGTAAGTTAACTTTTAACAAGCTGAAACTGACAACCTTTTTCACCAGTATCCGTACAGTCTGACCAGGCTTTATATTATTTGTAGCTTTAATATTAAAATCTCTATAAAAATTGAATGAACTGTTCCAAAATGAATTTTTTTTAATTTTCATCAAAATCCCATAAACATAAGAAATGGACTGTTCCAAACTCAAAGCAGGGCAAATCCATTCCACAAATCTTGCAGGTTATGGGTCAATATAGATTCAGACCTGATACAGTTCTTTAGCATCTTGGTTGGCCTTGTTTCTGTCCACTTCTTTACTGTCACTACGACTTGCCTGCAGCAGTGATACAAGCAACTTCTTAAAGTGTCCTGATGTGTCCGATATTATGTCCTTCTCTAAGTCACGATTGAATTCTAAAAAATTAAATTTCAGATTTTAAAAAAAAAAGATATTTGAATCCATATTTTGTAAATTTGTACATTAAAAAAACTCAGTTGTATTTACATGTATGTTCATATTTATTGTGTGGTACCATTGTAAAGCTAGCAATTTGGGATATTTAACAATGAAATTCATCTTCGATGTTTTTACAGATATTACATACAACGTAAAAATGTATTTTCTAAATGATTTTTCAAAAGCAAAACTGTTTACTTTATTTTTTTCAGGAAATCATCAAAATAAAGTGGAAACCATATAAACTGTAGTAAAGAGAGAAACATATAACTTACTTTCTTTATAAACTCTGATGATTTCTTTAAGTTGTGCGTTTGACCGGGTACACAGGATCTCAATGAGAACATCTTCATCGGTGCCGAGGCCTTTCATTGCTTTACGTAACTGATAGGCATCGTACTCTGCTGGAGCCATCAATAATGCCTTCAACGTGTCACAAAAATGTCCGCTCGTCTCGCTCTTTATATCTTCTATCAAATCCTACACAAAAATGTTACTATATATGATTCTGAGGTAGATATAAAATTAACGTAACATACAAACTACAAGAGGACACATTCTTCCTATTGATGCAAAGTCTGACTCTTTATTCTATTTTTTTTCATAACAGAAACACAAAAAAGCAGTTAATTAGTTGTATTTTAAATGTAGATATTAACCTGTACACATAATCCATATTTTCCTCAAATTTGTGTATCAGTTTTGTGTATAACAGGTTTTCAATTATGTCACATGACATGACTATTTAGGTTAGGTTTAACAATTAAAGTAATAAGAAATGAATTGTGATGAACAATCAATTTGAAAACAAAAGTTATTAAGCACAATGGCTTTTTGAATAACATTTCTAGCATCATTATTATAACATTTCTAGCACCTGTTTCTAAGGTTATATATTTTGTTATTTGCATTCATCCAATTATTAATATGCATAGAATATACATAAAATGAATGCAATGAATATTATATAACACAAATATAATATTCTATTTATCAGATAACCAACAAAACAACTTTTTATAGTGAAAATAATCCTTTTCTGTTATTGACTATAGTGCTTATATTTAGTGTGTCATGTATAACCCAATGTACACATACCTTTCCAAACATTGTCTTGTATGTGGAGACCAGTTCTTGTCTTTGTGTATTAGATCTATAGCATAAAACATTAATAAGAGTTTCCTCGTCGGTGCCCAAACCCTTCATGGCACCCTTCAACACCTCCGCATCTTGCTCCGCGTTAAATTTAGCATATGGCTGCACCGTACCTTGTTGCTGTAATTAGAATAAACAAGTCTCTATGAACTAATCACATAATAACACAACAAAGACGACCTTTGACATTGTGTTGGTGTCCCGAAAATGGCCATGATGACCATGCTAGGATGTGTGTCAAAAATCTATAGATATTTTAGTGGCCAGTAATTAATAATGTTTCTTAATTTGGTGTTAATGTATCACTGTATCAAATATTAAAAATGATAGTAATAATGTGCCTGCAAAATATTTCTTGATGAAATCAAGTGTGAACAATGATGTCCTTTGATTATTTTGACAAAACACTCTGATAAATTAAAAGAAATTGATACTTAATAAAACTGATTTACATTTGATACATATTTTTACTATATTTACATTTAAGTCTTCTGTTTCCATGGCAAAGAATGGATCTTTCTCTGGAGTGGGAGGTTTCTTTGGTTTGGGTTTAGGTTTAGGTACCTCCTTTTTCTCCACCTTCTTCTCCTCCTTCTTTGGCTTGGGTTTTGGTTTTTCCGGTTTCTTTTCTGGCTTTTTGATAGACCCTCCTGTAATAAATCATTTTTAGATACAGAAATAATGCTTATGGAGATGACCGTCTCTTTGAATTCTTGGTGATTTGTCTAGTATAAAGTCCAATCTTCTCATAATGTTAGCAACTTTTTTAAAGAATTTGAATTAAAGATTTTCATAATAAAATACCTTAAAATAAAAATTAACCAGTCCAAATTCAAAGCAGGGAAAGTCTATTATACAAATTTAGAGGTTTTAGGGCTATGATTCTTAAAAATATGCATTATCTGTATATGGTTGGTCATATTTGAAATATTATAAAAGGCTATAAAGAAATTCAAAGGAAATTATTAAAAGCTTAAATGACTAGGCCTATTGAAAATGGATATAGAAGGAATCTTGATAAAAGTGTAACTTACGTTTTATGCCAGGCTTTTCAAAAACTAGTGTAAACTCAAAACAATCTGGTTGATCTGTAAATTTTCCTTCCAGAATCTGTAAAATAAAAAAAAACTGTAAGCATATAATATTGCACATTGGATCTAGATCTGCAGATGGCCCAAGGTAATTTCAAGCAAAGAGAGCACTTCAGAAGAACCACCTTCCTCTGTGAGCTGGCTGGATAGTTTCTTCTCTTGAAGAATCCAGTTTCTGGTGGGTTTTAAACCAACAGCTGTAAGAGAATACTTATGGATTCACCAAGCCAGGGATGCCCCTTAAAAGACATGATTCCTTACAATTTGTACATACAGAACATTTGACAGTTAAAAGCTCTGTTTTTCATATTTAATTTGTATTAAAATACATCTGACTTAAAAAAATAATCAAGATTAATTCTTAATATTAATCTACTTTATTATGGCTCAGTGACATGTCCATAACCTATAAAGTGTTTTAGTTTGGCCTTAAGTACACCCCCAAAATCATGTGAATTTCATGCAGGGACAAGTATGTCATTATGCTGTATCAAATCATATATAAAGGTGAACACTACTATATTCGTCCTCTTTTTCGATAAAGCAGTGAGTCAGCAAAATGAAAACAATCCCGATTCCCTAGCAGAATTTGAACCCACAGCAGTGAGGGGCAAAATGTTCAAAGTCATTGACTTTAACCATTCTGCCATGGAGGCCCCAAAAATAAATAATAATATTCAGGAAACAAGTATTAATACCTTTCCCATTTTAGGATCTGCTACAGGTAATCTGAAGTCTTTATGGTTGTTAGCATAGTTTATCAGGTGAGCGTATACATGCAGTAGATTCCCTTTATAATCTCCTGTAAAATTATTATATAACACATTATAGATAAACATTTAGATTATCACCAATTCAATGTACAGTAAATTATTTGCAGATTGGGAATTTTTACAATAAAATATTGATAATATTTCTCTGAAGCAACTAAAAAGTAAATATAAGATATTGCTCATCATATGATACAAGAGTTTTACACTAATAATCTTATTAACAAATTTTTAACCTTGATATAAATTAAATAATCATTATGGAAGCAAGCCTCTAGTCTCATGTGTGTTTTTTCTTGTTGCTTTTTAATGAAATATATAAAGTTGTTAAATGCATAAAATTGTTGATGAATGTATAAATTAAGTGATTATCCTTAGTCTAAGAAGTGTACTATCACACAGAAATTATCAATAACTTGTCAAAATTTACAGAAATCTTTACAAGTCACTGAACAAGGTAGAATTTTGGTTATAAAGATGTAAAATTCTGTCATAGTTCACATAAGTCTTAAGACATTCAAAGTTTCAACTGAATTGTGATTTATAATTTATAAATTTCTTGACTATAAATATATCTAACATAAAGTTTGATATTTTGAAGATTTATTTTACCCATCTGGAGTCATGCTGCTTTAAGACAAACTGTGGTCTTAGCTAAAGGATTGTGGGTACAGCCCTAACGGCCACATGTAAGATTCCTTATTAACACCAATACTAGCTAGTTCCAGGAAACAGACTCATAAGTGGTAAATAAAATTGCAATAACATGTGTTCCAACTTGACATTAAACTTAGTAATTAAATATTCATTATTACTGAATAATACAAAAGTTTTTCATAATCACAAATGGGTCTGTTTGACAGTTTATCTTACTTATTGTACATTTTACTTAAGTCTACGAATCACCCTTGAGAATAAGCCTTTTTTAAAATAGACCCATGCCACCAAATGTAAAGTCTGACCAAACTCTATACAGCTGGTTGTTCCATTCTAGTCATATTTATTGTATTACATGTATTTTTGCATTATTTCAAAGGAAAAGAAATTAAATGCAAGATATTAAAGACAGAGACAAAATTAGTCTAATACAGTAGGGGGAATTGATCATTGTTATATTACACAAATGAGCCGCGTCATGACAAAACCAACGTAATGCGTTTGCGACCAGCATGGATCCAGACCAGCCTGCGCATCTGCGCGGTCTGATCAGGATCCATGCTGTTCGCTTACAAACCCTATAACAAGTAGAGAAACTGACAGCGAACAGCATGGATCCTGACTAGACTGTGCGGATGCGCAGGCTGGTCTTGATCCATGCTGGTCGCAAATGCACTATGTTGGTTTTGTCGTGACGCGGCTCAATTTAATTTCCCTTCTGTGCAGTACTACATGTTAACCTGTGAGTAATGCTGGAAAATTTTCAAATAACCTTTCCACTTTTGGTGAACCTACGAAAGATCCTACGGTGCATTACAACATGTTATTTCAGTCACATGTGATCTGTTGGGTTAACATATTGATTTTCATTTAATTATTGACCTGAAATTAACTTCAACTCATGCAAAAGTTTTTCTTATATACACAGAAATTCAATGGTCTATGAATAACCTTCTGTGATGGAAGCAGTAAATATACTGTCATCTGCAGACTTTTAGTTATTTGATATAGTAATTTTATAATTTTAACAGCCAAGTTAAAGAAGGATAAGTCTTTTGTACAAATATAGCAGGGATTATGGATATTTTCAAGAATGGAAATTCCCCGACATATGCCCTATAATTTAGCAGCATTTAGCTGGTTTTTAATATTAATGATTACTACTGTGGAGTAATGCATATTAAAAGAATACAACAATGTTTTCTTCTATGTTTTATTGTAAATCTAAAATGTTACTTTACAACCAGGTAAAATATAACAGAAAAGTGCTTTAAGTAAAAATATTAGCAAGAAAAAATAAATAAAATAAAATCTTAAAATAATTGACAACATGCTAAAGCAATGAAATAAAAATGAAAATGGTACAAAACCAAGAGAAAACATTGTTGTTTCTTCCAAAAAATTAGAATCTTTTGTAGAAAATATGTGTTAGGACTTAATGTGCTGAACTTGTGTAATGGAATTGCCCTGATTTGAATGTATAGAGATCAACAAGTTAAGCTTTAAACCCTAAGGCTGGTGGCAACAATAGATTTGAGCCATGCAACTAGTGCTGAGCAATTTAATGGCTGTACCTGGCTCTGGTCAACATGCTTAGCACTGTTTGCTATTCAGTCAGTACATATTTTGAAATTTTCCCTACAACTGATTAATGCTTTTGTCCAGATTGAAAGATGGACAAGTCCATTTAAGACATTTAGCATAATAAGGGGGGTTCAGTGTCAGAATATTACAATTAAGCAGCCTGAACAATCACAAAAGAACTTGATCTGACTGGTAACATATTAAAATGGTCATTGGTGCTGTAGCACTCAAAGGGTGAATAATCATCTATATTACATATAATTATATAAATCATTAATTTTTTTATCAATTTCCTATCTTTCTTTAGTTTAAGACAGCTACTCAGCTTTTATGGAAAACACAAAATCATCTCAGAATATTTGTATCCTTGGTCAGAATGAAAACAAAGATTCGCAAATAATTAATACATTTGGGAATTCCCAATTACACTAATCTATCAGTAAGAAAAAGAGATCAATACTAAATGTTACTTTTGTTTGTTCACTTAACTTAAGCTTGACTGAATATCAAGTACAGATCACGATAACAATACATCACTATATGTAATATTCTCCATGTTACAAGAACAGTTTCATAACAAATGTAAAGAAAAATGACAGTAACATTTAATGATGCTTAAAGAAATCTAATATTATTTAAAAGAAAAGACTAGCTAATGGCTACTATAAATAGAAATTTAAAAAAAAATAACAGAATAAATGTAAAGAAACATGCATATAATATACCATTTGACAATTACATCTCAAAAGTACATATATATATAATTCTTGCATATCAGTCTAGAATAATTTCTATTGTAAAATTTGTACTGGAACTAGTAAATGTCACATGCTTTAAATGATGTCACATGCTTTAAATGATGTCACATGCTACAAATGATGTCAATATTCTACATACATCAATTTTATATCATTTTTCTATATACCAGCCATTAAAAAAAATCACACAATTCTCTTGTGATTTTGAATTCATGGTGCTTATAATAACCCTATAAAAATGTTCACAAATGCATTTAAATACTACAAAGGCCTTATATTTGCACTAACTACCAGAAAGGCATTGTATTTTGAAATGTTACAGTAGCTGGTTTTCTACGCATGTACAGGTTCCTACCTCCTCCAGGACTTATGGGATTGAGGGGCGGGTCCTTATACACTGGCACTTCAATTGTTTCTGCAGGGGGCGGAGCTGTCACAGCTGGAGGTGTGTCCTGCTGTCTGGATCTCATCATCTTCCGTAAATCACCAACTGTCACATGTTTGGTGTCTGGATTACAATTCTGTAAAAATTTACAATGAAAATTAATATTACCATTAACAGAATATATCTACATAAATAAACTGATTTTTAAATGAATCTTTAAAAAGCAGTCCATATTTTCTATAGAAATAACTTTATTATTTGCTACTATTATATAGCACTGAAACAAGAAATGAATCATTAAATAAATAAGATTATCAACAATATAACATGTCAGTTAAATGTCATACCATAGTGAGTAAATGAAAATAACAAATTGAGCACAGCCTCTATGGCTGTGTGGTTAAGGTAACTGACTTCCCTTTCATAGTTCCCACAGGGACTTTGGCTTCCACAGCTTTCTTTCCTTCTGCTGCTTCCCCTCAGAAAAATTGTATAAAATCTTGCAGTTTTCCCTAAAATTTAATTTACATCATGGTTTTTCTTCCCCTTTTGCATAATGTAAGGTAAAGGTTTCCCCTAACTGTAAACTGCTTTTTTATGTTAGGAAGGCATCTGGCTGGCTTAAAAAAGATTAGTGGTTTTCTCAGGTCCCTTCTCATGCATAAAATGCATGGAGGGGCATCTGAAGCCTTCCTCCACCAGAAAACTAGCATGTTTGGCATGAATTATTGAACGAAAAACAAATACAAACAAACCTGTAGCATATTCTCTGTAAGGTAACCATATTGTGTAGTGTAAGGATTGCAGATTCCAGGCTGGCCAAGATTTACGACACCAGGTACCCCTTGTACCAGGGGTGGTGGTGCACCGCCCCAAACATTGATCTGTGTCCCTGAATAATTTGTTGGATTGAAAGGCCCGTCTGGTATTGGAGCTGCAGAAGACAAAAAGATCAATCAAATGATTTTATTTTCTAGCACAGATCGGGCTTTTGCCGTATGAATTCTTACTTTGTAATGTTAAAGATTGAGACCTACATTACCCAGATCTACATTACCCATTTAGTTCATTTTAGGCATATGGACCACAGTATGAGTGTGAGTCCTGTGTAAAGTAGTCTAGATGTTCATTATTATGAATTATAACAAGTTGACAGCAAGGTTTCATTTATCCTCTATAAATTTAAGAAGAAAAGTTAGCAGTTACTTTGATCTGACATAAAATCCAATAATACTCCACCAATTTGGCTATAACTATATTCATAAAACACTGTTAATTAAACCGGAAACAATTAAATAAGTGGGTAAAGTCTAAGAAGAATGATGATTACTTTAAGAATGCAATTAAAAATTTAAGGACAAATTTCCAACAATTAGAATATTATAATTATAGAGCATATTTGTTTACTTCAGTGAAAGATCAGAATATATATTTAACCGAGTGAGCACAAAAAGGTATATTTCAAGCGTGAAATATGAACATTTGGTGTTCATAAGGTGAAATATATTCCGATCTTACACTAAACTAAACAAATTTTCTTTTTATTATATGTAAAGAAATGTTTAAAAAGACATTTTAACTAATACTAAATGAAAAGGGCGCCAAATAATAATATGTGACGTCATTTACTACGTCACATCAGTAAGTTGGTTCCCTGTACTGTGCATAATTGTTTTTCCAAAGCGTTATGTTTTTGTACTTGTCTTAAAACATATTATGTCTGCACATGAATTGTCATATCAAACATTGAAATATCAATTTTATATTTTACTCATATACATGTATTTCTATAAACCACCAAAAAGCATGTAAAAAACATGCTTTTACATTTGTGCCAAGAATGTCAAAATAGAAAACTTACGATATTCTCCATCAGTTTCTGTGACAGTTCCACTTGCCCACGCATCTTTTGGTAAATATTGGCGAGTTGGCGATTTTGATCTAGATCTGGATCTTAAATTCCTAATAGGTGACTTGCTCTGCAAAATATTATATTTAAATACAACCTAAATATTTGATCAACAAATTTTACACAATTTTCAATTTAAATCTTGAGTATACATGTATTTCTTCATTATAATTTATATATCTTTTTGTTTTAAGCTACCCAGCTGATATAACTGTAAGAAAGTCATTTTTTACTCTTTTATACCTCATAGGAGCTCCTTTAATATACAATATACAGACTACTAATGTATGTACCTTCTTTTTAGTTTTGCCTTTACTAGATTTACTAGATTTGCTGCTTTTGAGAGTAGAGTCTGTGTAGTCTAAACCGTCTGAGTCAAAGAAATCTGTAGTGTCAAGGTCAGAGGAAGACGATGTAGGTATCGGACTAGAATTGATCTTTGCTATGTCATCAACAACAAATGATTTACTGAACACATCGCTTTCCTTTATACCATCTCTGTTTATATAAATAAAAATCATATGTTGTATACTAGTTATTGAAGAAAAATAGTAGAAAAGTTATACATTTCTAGAGTAAAAAATCAATTATTTATAAAACTGACATACACTGTAATCTTAGAACAATCAAAGTTTTGTAATATATTGATAAAATGGACGATTTCATCTTTGATTAGCTATAACACATCAGGTACCAGGTACTAAAACTGTAGACCAATAAAGAAGAAAAAGGAGATATTGTCACCTTGCTAGAGCAGGAACATGTTATCTTCTATTAAAATTCAATAGGAGTTAACCTGTTACTGCAGATAATGCACTAAGATGATAATTTTTCAGATTATCATAATGCTTCCAAAAAATGCCCAAAGTAATTAGTGGTGTTCAAGACAGTGTTATATATCTTTAAATTGAAATCAACACTTAATGTTCCTCTAATACACTGTTTAAATAAGATGTACTGTATCAGAAGTTCAACTATCCATCTATAGTAACTGTATGACAAGTATCCTATGAACAAGAATGTTAATTTATGCATTCTAACAATCAAATTTTGGAACACTACAAACTGAACACTGATTTATCTAATATATCTACTGATGTGGTGTTATCACAACATGTCATACCGGAAAAAATAGAAAAACTATGTAACATTGCAGAATATTCTCAGAGCAGAATACAAGATTTTTTTAACTTTTCTATTATATACACGTTTTATACATCAATATCATTTTCATATTTATATCAGGTAAAAACGACAACAAATAACCTTGTTACTGCTACAGCTTTTATTGTTCTTTTACCCTCCTTAAGTGTGAAGGGGGCAGTGTATCTATGAGTGACCTCATTTCCTCCTATCTTACGCTGGAAAGGTAACGGTTTTGTTCCATTTGCAGTGAAGTAAATTTTAGTGTCTGGTGTATCTATTAAAATAAATAAAGCAATAAATAAAAGCACACTTTAAAGTGTCACATCATAGTGATTTCTATAAATATTAACCATAAATATTAACCGTTAAGCTATTTTTATCTAAAGAAAATGCAAGGTATTTAAGCTTAAAATCAACACATATTTTCTCAGATATTATCTTCTATTCTATAGAGAAATTGTAAAATAAATTGACATATATTTTTTTTCCTATTCTGTAAATTATCATAGCACTAAATGTACTACAGATATTAAAAAATAGAGAAAACACAGTTAATTTGAGAAGAAAAAACAACAGATATGGCTGTGAAATAGAAGAATCTTACCACAGATTATTTCTATAAGTGTTGATGTATCAACACGTGATGTTGACTGGCCATAAACCTGTTTACGTATAGGTAGTATAACTGGAGGGCATACTGCACCTGCACTAGGCATTTTGAACCACTGTTAAAAGGAAAAAAGAACATTGATATCAATTGTACTAATATGGGGAAGTTAAAGGTGGGTTTGGTTTGCCCAGCTATAGACTACACATATATATTTAAATGGAATTCAAATAAAAAAATTAAATTAAAAAACACATAGATTTTTATACCGATCCTGAAATTTACAGTGCCATTTCTAGTAGGGCGATGCCATTTTAAATGTAAGTCAATGATAACCTGTGAGGCATTCCGATAATGGAATAATCGCAACTTTTCACTTAATAAATAATGTCAACATGTTCTGCTTAAAACTAAAGCAGTGCATGAGAAACCAATATATAAAAAAGAAATCATTTTTTTATTTGATTTTCCAATTCATAGGCTTTGCCCACTTTTTTATTATTTTCATTCTGTTGTCATTATGCATTACTGGTGAAAAATAAAGCATGCTACCATGCAATGACAGAATCATTTATTTTTTTTTTTTTTTTTTTTTTTTTGGCAGGTCAATGGGTCATTTATTAGCATTCGGGGAAATAACCAATACACATGATAGTTATATATTTAATATATGCAAGTATGCAATGTCTTAAGTTGATTTCATTCAAAGATAAGTAACTTTTGCTACATATATAAATTTGTATATTTTTATTAATTTACTGATTATAGAAATAGCTTATCTTTCTACAGCAAATGTATGAAAACTAAACTGAGTGACATATGATATGTCAAATTGTCATTGATTGAAAGTCTTTACAACTATCAAAATAAACATTTAATATGGCATGGAGCAAAACCATTTAACTGTTTAGTTAATTTTATTAGTTGGAACATGTTTTTCAATCAATTAGGACATTATTCTCAGCCTTAGTCTATTAAAAGTAAAAAAATAAATGAAAATTTGAGATAAAACCCTCCAATTAATTCAAAATATAAATTTCATACCTGTGTGACACACAGAGTAACTGTATGAATTAAACAGATATATTTATTGTTTATTTATCCACGAATGTTTTGTTGTTGTCAAGATGCCATTTTTAAAATCTCCTAATTGGAGAGTTAATAAGAGCACCTGCTAAAATTTGACACTTGTCACGTGACTGTATTTGGCAAAAGACCACTAAATGATTGTAAAAACCCTGTATAATTCCACCATATTAATTAAAGAGGATTGAAATATGAGTTAAATTTGTGAGGCTTTAATATCATGAGTATCATTGGATAAGGCCTAAACTGGTGTGGATGACCATTACCTAAAATTTCATTATAGTATTTTTTTGCCCATTTCACCGAAAAATACATCTTTGAGATACAGTATATAAAAAAACATTATGACTTTAAACAGCATATATATTTTTTATTTGTAAATACCGACCTCCAACCTCTGGGATGAACTTGAAAACTTCCTCAAATTACCTGGAAATTTAGTTGGTTGTGATAATTTTATTCTACATAATTACTTCAAATCATAAGTGCCACTCTATTAACAAAAGCATTTGAGAAGGTATCACACATACATTCAAAATGTAAATTCAAACACTATGGTTTTACATCTAATGCTCACAAATGAATAACAGACTTTCGCCATGGTAGAACCCACACTGTTGTCATTGGGGAAGAAACATAAAAAACGGAACAAGATACCTCAGGTGTCTTTCAGGTTACTGTCTTGGGTCCTATCATATCCTTACTTCACATCAATGAATGGCTGTGATATTTTTTCCTAAACTTTCAGAATTTCATGCCATGAGATTGGATTATAAAAATATTCCTTTAATACCAAAGAAGAAAATAAGATCTAATCAAAGTACCAATTATTTACATTTAAATTGCCATGCTTTAAAAATAAGTAAATAATATATCTATACAACGGGGTTCTAGGCTACAAAGTAAGTGGATGTATATACACGGAAAAAAGTGCAACCATGCTACAAAATGACACGCTTTTGGACGACATCATATATATAATGACGCGTTTCCGTTCCTCATATCATCTTTTTGGTTCCATATGACTAGCTAAACTTTCATCTTTTAATCTTTTTTATATCTTTTTCAAAGGAAGAAGACGCACGTTATACTCGTATCATCGAAATGCTTTAGCTGAACGTGAATTTTTAAATCATATGAATTATAAACAAAGACACATAAATTCTAAAACACTTTCATAGTTAACTGCTATAAACGTTTGCAAATCTTGTTTTAGTAAGTTAATACACCTGTCGTCAATATCATGCATGGACACCTACAATAGCTTTAAAACGGAGAGGCATTTGGCTCTTTCGTCTTGTGAATAATGGTAAAATTATCCTTAAATATCCCGTTTTTTAATCAAGAACAATGTTACTATCCTTCTTCTCCTTTTTCCAATACTGTACATAACCCGCTCTGGGTCATACGGTAACCGGCAGTAACTTCTGCCAGTTTGGAGTTATCAGTTTTACCAGGTAATTGTATTTAGGTATTACAGTCAACCCAGCCCCGAGTTAACCCGGCCTCAAGTAAATCCGGCCCCAAAATTAGTCAACCCGGTCCCAAAATTGGTCAATCCGGCCCCACAGTATGTCTAATTGGTCAATGCGGCCCCAAAATCGGTTAATCCGGCCCCGAAATCGGTAAATCCGGTCAAAAATTGGTCAATCCGGTCCCAAAATTGAATTTAGAGAATATTCTATTTCATTAAATTATTATGTTTTAGACGATATTTTGTTCTTTCATTTTCCCTTTTGTCTATAAATGATATATTTATTACACACATAAAAAAAAGATTTTCAAAATAAATATAAATAATTTCATATTTATGAAGCATATAATAAAGTTATTGAAAACATTATTAGGGTATAATTTGTCGGTAATTTAATTTCACCAGTTAAGGCTTATATACATAATAGTGATAATGAGATAATATAAACATCAATAATAATGTGTGAGCGTATGCATTTATTCAAACGTGATACATTTTTCAAACATAAAAATGCTTTAACTTATGATGTCTTTTTTGGTACCGTTACTAGTATACTATACTAGTATACTATACTAGTAAATCAAGAGAAAAAAAATTAAATTTATTTTTTAAATAACTAACTTTGGAAATATTTTTCTATTCAGGAAATAATGTGAATAATTATATATCAAGATAAACAGCACAAGAGAATGTATTAAAAAAAAGTTGTTAATTAAACAATAAAGCACATGAGTTAACTAGTTTTGATGACAACGGCTAATGTTATTCTAGATATTATTAATCTTTTTTTTATCTGGCAATAATAATTATTAACATAATTTCTTGAGTAGAAAAAGTTAATGAAGAAAAATTAGTGGCAAATAACTAATAATCTTGCAATAATAATTATTCACATTAGGCTATTTCTTCAGTAGAAAAGTTAATGAAGAAAAAGTAGTGGCAAACTTATAACTAATAATAAAAATAGGGCCGGGTTGACCAGATATCAGATTAACTTGGGGCCGGATTGACTAATTTGGGGCCAGATTCACTTGATATTGTTGAGGATTTTAGCTACTTAGGTGTTAAGTTTAATTATAATGGTAAGTTCAATAAAACTACTAAATACCTGTGTGACCAAGCTAGAAAAGCTATGTTTGCTGTACTTAAAAAATCCAGAACTCTTTGTCTTGATATAGATTTACAGTTACAACTTTTTGACTCCATGGTCACTCCTATTTTGTTATATGGTGTAGAAGTGTGGGGTGTAGGTAACATTGATATTGTAAAGCAATTTCAGTTGAAATATCTTAAACTCATAATGGATGTTAAAAAGTCCACTCCTATAGTGTTATGGTATTTGGGGAGCTTGGTACTCTTCCAATTGATTGTGTCATAAAATGTAGAGTCCTAAATTTTTGGTGCAAAGTCATTAATTCGAAACCTGATAAAGTATGTAATATTATGTACAAACTAATGTTTGAATTGGACCGTCAAAACGTATATCACTCCCCATGGATAGTTTATGTTAAAAAATCATTGCAAGAGCTTGGTTTTGCTGAATACTGGATAAACCAATCTGTGTTATCACCTTCTTATTTTAAAAGTATTGTCAAATCTAGAATCAAAGACCAATATGTTCAAATGTGGCATGAACAGGTGTTTAACTCTAGCAAATGTATCACTTACAGAATTTTTAAATCCTCATTTGAGTTAGAACCCTATTTTAAACTTTTACCTAGAAATCTAGCATTATCGCTGTGTAGGTTTAGATGTAGTAACCATAAACTCCCTATTGAAAAGGGTCGTTATATAGGTTTGGATCATGATTTAAGATATTGCCATCTCTGTCCAAATAATTCTTTATTAGGTGATGAGTTTCATTATATTTTTCAATGTCCTTATTTTAACATTTATCGTAGAAAGTACTTGCCCATTAATTTACGAAGAGGTAACATGTTTAATTTACAGCAATTATTTCAAAATACTGATAGAACTGTATTAATCAAACTGTCTGTTTTTACACAAAGAATAATGTCTATTGTGAAATAATGTTTACCACCTTCTAGTCAGTATCTATTGCCAAGTATTGTCTTTATTTTCATTATTTACTTTTATCTATTTTTATGTATTTTATTTAATTTTTTGTTATTTTTTCATCTTTAAGGTCTCATGACATTTGTAATCGCGTTGTGACACTTCCTATTTAATTTTTGTGGAACTAATTGTACCGGCATGGTGTGGTTGCAGTGTGGGGCTTCATGGGCCCCATGTTGTGGTTGCACCATGTCGCTGCATCACTTCATTTGCGTTTTGGTCAGGAATTTTCATTGTGCGGTTGCATTATGTCTCATTCTAGTCACTCATTTGTAAAGTCATTTATAATTTAAGTATCTCTAGTCTTATTTTTGTATTTATCATGCAAATTATTTTGTCTCAAGCTTTATTTACACATCTGTATTATTTTGTTAATGCTCATTTGTTTGTGAAATTTTACTGTTTATAAAACTTGAGGCCGGGTTGACGAGACCGGTATTTAGTGGTGTGATACCTTGGTAAAATACACACGCAATAACGAAACACAGAGACACCGTATGTGCCTTTTTCCGACATTGCCCAAAGAAGGAGAGACTACACATTAATATCAAGTAAGTATCCAAACTAATCGACTTGATCTACTGTACAAATTGTAACTTTTTACATCAATAATCAAACAAATATATTTATTGAATGATAAATTACTATGTAAGCAAGATTATTGCCCTAGATCATGAAGAAAATAGCATTTATAGGAAGACACTATTTGGCATTTTTCTTTTATTCTGGAGAACATGTGTAGTCACAAGCAAAAGTAATTTGTGATTCCTAGCTTATAATTAGTGTAAGCATTTGAGATCACCGTGCTATCTGCATCCGACCCCGCTGTAATTCCTATGGGGATAATGCAAGCTAAATGAACTATAATCAGATCTACTCCGGACAGGCTGTGCAAGAGACCAACCAGTTGGGGTTTATTCCACAGTGTACTAATAATGCAGGAACTTGAAGAAGTATGTAAATGTTGAAATATATAGTTTACTGAATTCTTAATTTTCAGAATGCCTACTGAAGCTGTTGAGAAGCCTCTGGTAGAGGATGCCAAGGATAACGACTCTGGTTCAGGCACTGAGTCTGATAGTGATGGTTCCATGCCAGATCTAGAAGATCAAGATGTAGCTCAACAAAGTCGGGTAATTTATATGATTTTGGTTTAATGTTACCTTTGGTAAATCTCGCCTTTCAGTGATAATAAAAATTGTTCTCTATAGCGATAAGTAAAATGTTATTAAAGACATTTTCTACAGTTTTATGAAAAATTAATCCTTTCATAAAATTTTCTAAATTTTTTGTATGATGAGTAAAATTTAATGACGAATTTAAAAATAAAAAGAAAAATATATGTTGACGTGTTGGATTTCTTGTAAAATGGCAGTTTCCATGGTAACCGTATATCTAAAAACTGTCAAAATAGCCTAACTGTGTTATAACAAATAGAAAATGTATAAGATAGCTTAAAACACACAACGAGCATTGTTTTATGCAAAGATAACCTTATCTAATGATTCTGTATGAAACAAATGATAATCTGAACATATTTCTTTAAAAAATGAGTTTTCCATGTTCCTCAACCGAACAAAAAATGAGTAAAATAAACATGAATTCTGAGAATAATTAGAGATATTGAAAAAATGGTTTCATAGAATTTTCTAATTTTTTTGTATGTTGTGTAAAATTTAATGACAAATTCAAAAAGAAAAAGAAAAATATATGTTGCCGTGTTGGATTTTTTGAAAAATGGCAGTTTCCATGGTAACCGTATATCTCAAAATTGTCAAAATAGCCTAACTGTGTTATAATAATGTATAAAATAGCTTTTTACACTCACAATAAACATAATTTTATACAAAGCTAGCTTTATCTTAGGGTTCTGTATAAAACAAACGATAATTGGAACATATTTCTTTAAAAAATGAGTTTTCATGCTTTTTAACTAAACAAAAAATGAGAAAAATAAACATGAATTCTGTAAAAAATTAAAGCTATCAAGAAATTTCTTTCATAGAATTTTCTACATTATTGATATATCAAGTATTATTTGATGGTGCATTCAAAAGTAGAAATAAAATATATATGTTGACG
The DNA here is from genome assembly GCF_026571515.1 of Ruditapes philippinarum. Lineage (NCBI taxonomy): Eukaryota > Metazoa > Mollusca > Bivalvia > Venerida > Veneridae > Ruditapes > Ruditapes philippinarum. The sequence goes on along the minus strand of NW_026853527.1, from coordinate 269,173 downwards.
TGTTAGTTTTTTGTAAATATGCCGCATATGCCAACTGTCAAAATTACCACGCTTTCTTAAGAAATATCAGTGTTATACTAAATGTATTGTCAAATATACAACAAAAACATGTTGTAATAAAAATTTCTTTTTCTTTTGATGTTATATTAAGTAAATGATGCTGAATATCTTTTTAAAACATATCTAGGGCCATATTATTTTTTTCACTCGACTAACATACCCACCCGAACAGTAAGCAAGTATTCAGAAATTTACAAAGAAAATAATGAAATTCGGAACATTTCTTAGATATTAATTTGTTTTTTTATTCAACACTTTTAAAATATATCATTTTAAACTTCTTTGCCCAGTTGTCTGCCAGTAATCAAGTCGCGACGCACTTTCGTCACTATACCACAAGTGGGTGGGGTAACGCGCGCAGAATTATCATCAATGCTGTCTTACTAATGCTTGGAGAAATCCTTTATGTGATGTTGTCTAAACGACCTCTTATTCTTTTGAACCGATCTCCTTTTGAACATTTAGAAATATCTATTCTGTATTATTTACTCATTATTTGCTTATAGCCGAAATTTAAACACTTATCCGAATACTATTCAACTTGACCTTCATTTGAAGAGTAATTATCCGTGATTATCTTTCTTGGAAGCGCATAAGGATGCGCACAGAAAACTACCGAAAACGTCTTTAATTTCAAATTTATAGGACATAATGTAGAACCATGCATATGATAGTTAAATGACTTACCTATCTAGATGTCTGTATACCAGGTCTGGATGCACTAATATGCCTGTCTAATGAACGGATTAGTTTCACCTGGTCAATGTTGCCTGCAGCACCAATGGCTGCTTCTAGAGGAATCACCCAGAATCCCAATGGGCCCTGTTGCCGTCAGGGGTTACAGCCAATCAAGGTTATGAAGCATAATTATACTCGCGTACTCAACCTATCTCGTACCTAGGTCCGTGAGCACCACACTCCTCCCCATCCTATTTTAAGGTGTTGGTCCACCCTGACGACCTAACCAAACAGGCTCTAATTTCTGGGATGACTTTCCTGGTTCTAACCAGTACTGGTATTGCAACTACTTGCTTTTTACAATTAGCACTATAAGTTACAATACCCCTCCTAGTGATTAAGGTACCTATTCTACCAAAACCACAATTTGCAGATCACAGGTCCTATACCAATGAAACATTTAAATCTAAGATGTTTCGAGGCCTCTAACCACTGATCCAAAGTAATCACCTACGGCTTAATCAGACCTGTCCACTGAGAGCAACAGCCTCCCCTCAATGCACAGCCTCAGCGCGATAACCAGTCAGTTGGAAAACGCGCAACGTGACCCCACCGATCATATCCAGAGCTGCATCAGTACTGAGGGTGTAGTACTTAAGTACCAGTACCAGTACTTGGCAAATTATGCAGTACCATTACCAGTACCAGTACTAGATTTTAGCTCTGTACTGCAGTACCAGTACTTTTTTTGGTGAAGTAATTAAGTATCAGTCCATTTTATTATTCAAAAAAGTTTGAAAAATAAGTGTAAAAAAATTTGCAATAACCCAGCAAAAAACAAAATCAAATTTATTTAAAAGTTCATAACAAATTAAACTTTATATTTTTAAAATAACTTTTTACAAAACAATATTTACAACATATATATATTCATGTCATATCTAATGTTTTAGTAACCAGTCAACTGTATAAATACAATGCAACATCTTTCATTTAAATACAACAGTCTTTTGTTGCCTTTCATACCTTCACACCTCTGTTCAATTTATACCAAAGTAAATAACAACTTTTTATGGTGTTAACAATATCACTTTTTTTCACTTGAAATGGGATTAATTAGAATAGAAGAAATTAATTAGTGTTTATTTTGCGCTTTTACTAGTAAATACAAAGTAATAAAAGATTTTAATAAGGATCTTGTAGGGTAAAGAGTTATTGAGTCTGTTTATCTTAATTTAATTTTTACTTAGTCTTTGGTGCTTTTTATGATAAGTACTATGTTAACATTTGAAAGAATATTGCAGGGCAAATTATCTTTAGATTTGATAACTTACTTTTTCACAAAAAATAAAAATATAGTTAATTTAATTAACAGCTTTATTTTATGAGAAAAATTGATGCTATTTTTAATTTTTATCAAAACCAAAAGTACTGGGTAATGCAGTAGCAGTACCACTTTTTAAGACAGTAATGCAGTACCAGTACCAGTAGTAGCAAAATTTTGTAAGAGTAATTCAGTATCAGTACCAGTACTTGCAAAATCGCTGCAGTACGTACTGCAGTACCAGTACCAGTACCAGTAATGCAGCTCTGATCATATCTGGAGTAGAACTTCTACCTTTCGGCGGACTGAAACATGGAGCTTTGGTCTCCAGGAGTCTGGAATACTCACCTTAATGACCGTCTCCAAATGGTCGTTTGACCGGCAGCTCACAGCAGTGAACTCCACACACATGTTCTGGAACTTCTCCAGCCACCACTGACTGATCCCAAGAGGTATACATCCAACTCACCTAGTGAATTGATCCACCATCACAAGTACAATCCATGTACCCGTTCCATGGGGATTCTGCCTGGTAATCAATTGTCAAATGGCACTTCTCCTGCCAGTCAACTTACCTGCCTTACACTATGAAACAAGCAGTTTCACATCATGGCCAAAACCATACCAGGTATACTCCTCTTTAACTTGTTCCCTATTACATGTTACAACCTGATGACCTGAAGATGGCAGGCTATGATCATGAGAAATAGCCTCCTTTAGATCTTCGGCAATACTTATAGAACACCCTAGTGCTTAGGGTCATCAGATCCAGGCACTAACTTGCCTCAACCTTACAATTGTTGCTAGCCCAGTGATGACAATATACTTTAACATACACAATGTATCACAACTGGCAAGCTATATCAATTTACCCCTTGGTGACTGTTACACTCTTTGGTAAATTTCTCTCCATCAGAGACTTTTTGTTGCAAGGTATGGGCTTGCCATTCCCATTCATTGGTGTCAATGGCTTTAAAACCTTCAGCCCCGTAAACTTTTTGTGCTTTCGCCACCCCCCCCAGAATATGATTTAATGTAAATTTCTGGTCTGTTTTCCCTTTGTAGATGAAGTACTCAAACCCCTCAAAAAGGGCCCCTGGGCTTGTTATTAAATACCCCTTAAAAGCAATTCACCCCAGTTTTTCCCAGGATCGATCAATGCCCCGTGGGATTTTGTATGCCCCCTTTCCCCCATGTCAAAACCTGGACAGTGTTGCAAAAAATTTAAATAACCGAGACAGTCCTTCCCCCACCTTCCCCAATTGCCTTTGTGGCCCCCGGGCCCCCCATAAGCCCTCAAAATGATGTATTCCCTTACACCACAAACAGTCTATTTCCCAACCCTCGATCAGGACAATTTTTCTAAAATGCCCCCCCCCCACAAATTGAAACACAAATAAGGCCCCTTTCTTATGGTTTCCTAAACCAATAACCCTTATCAAATTCTGTTTACAACTGTTGGATCGCCTCATTACATAAGGTTATCCAGGGTGGAAGATGAGCTAACCGATGTAGCTTCAACCGCAAAAAACATCGCGATTTTCATCAATCGCGCCGCCTAGTATCCCTTCTTGCTTACCATGCATGGCTTGTACACCTGTTGGTACTTTCTTACAATTTGAATTGCCCCTTGGCACTAGACGGGGACTGCATACAAACATGATGCCCTGCATCTTTGTCAAGCAGCCCTTGGCAGAAACGACTAATAACTTGCTCTTCAATAAATGAGACTGGCAAGCCCTTGAATGCTCTTACCGCCAGAATCAATAAGTCTTTCTCCAAAATCTTCCAAAGACTCGTCAGGGTTTTGACAAGCCTGCTGGAATTGTGCCTGAAACGCAGCAGGTAAATCATGTTGCCATACCGCGCTTTCCAGCATTAAGCATAGACTCCTATATGAGTCTACCTCTTCTGTGTCATTCAAAATGACAAAGTACTCCATGGCCTTTCCTGTCAAACACCAGCAAAAGACCATTGAGCTTCTCCCCCTCTGACCAATTAGAGGCCTCGCAACCTTAAACTTTAAAATAAAAGCTTTCCAGGAGCCTACCCCATCAAACGTCAGATGCCTTGGTAATGATTTTAATGTATCGATTAACAAGCTGGGCCTACACCTTTCATGTTCAGCCCCATACCCCCTTGGGTATGATGGTTTACCAATGTCGGCCTCAACCATGACAACCCACATGTTGGATATTCTGTTCCTCTAGATTGTGCCAAGGATTTCGTTCCCTCCTAGAAGAGAAATCAATGTCCCTTGGGGTATACCTACTACTAAGATAAGGGTCCCCACAAGATGCATCCTCACCCGATGTAGGTTCCTGACCTTGGCTATCCATTTGTGGACCTTTTGCCATAAGCCGAGAAGCTACATCCATTTCACGCTTCAGGGAAAGCCCTTTACTGGCTTCTATCAACTCATCCTCTTTTCTCTTCAGCTGGCCAACACTTATTGGACGTAAAATCAATAAGTGCTAGCTCATCCTCCGTAAACTTTTTACGGCAAATAACTGACAAAATCTCTGGTGTGATATTGCCACTATTTTCCCTAACTGATAAAAGGGCTACAGCTAATTTCTTACCGATTCCAGGAAATAAGAATTAACTGGTCAATATCACAAAAAATTTAATGCTACAGGGCTATGGAGCCCTGTGACCGGCGCATCCTTTACTGATGAAGCGTCTGCCACGCCTGTCAAGTCATCTTGCTGTGACATGGTTCAATTACTTTGTGTACCAATTACAAGAAAACAACAAAACTTATTTATCAAAAAATAAACAAATTACTCTATTAAATTAATGTTAAATTTAATAAAATACGATGGCAGAACAAAAGCACAAAACTGACTTGGTGATTTCACACTCAACACCGGTAGGCTATTTTCCTTTGGTGTTTCCACGGGAAAAAAATCCGCCAAATTCGAATAATTATCTCAATTATCCAAAAATTACACGTAAAAGTGCCTTATGAAATAAATGCAATTGTCTTTAGACCAATTGCACCTGTTAACAGACACAAGGTTCGATTAGTTTAGGTTTACAAAAATGCCTCACCTAAAATCAGCTGTTTTGCAGATAGCGATTTTTTACTGGCAAAACTGGTACTCAAATTACCGCTGCCACCATTGTAGAACCATGCATATGATAGTTAAATGACTTACCTATCTAGATGTCTGTATACCAGGTCTGGGTGCACTAATATGCCTGTCTAATGAACGGATTAGTTTCACCTGGTCAATGTTGCCTGCAGCACCAATGGCTGCTTCTAGAGGAATCACCCAGAATCCCAATGGGCCCTATTGCCGTCAGGGGTTACAGCCAATCAAGGTTATGAAGCATAATTATACTCACGTACTCAACCTATCTCGTACCTAGGTCCGTGAGCACCACAATAACAATTAGTTTATAGTGAGTACTTTGGTAAATGTTTTTTATAAATTTTTCATTTGTTGCTAAAGCAGTCTTCGAAATTAGCGCCAGTCCGAGGCCCGAGGCCACTAAATTTAGCATCGGTCCGGTGATTATTGCAAGGTTGGTGGTCCGACGGACCAGTAGATTTTTTGTCATGAAAAAATATTATAAGAAAAATTCATCAAAATAATGAAGCAGGGTTCTCTAAAAGATTGATCTTTTTGCCTTTTTTTGCAAATGAAACCCACCAATTCTGTCCTAAATGTTCAAAACAAAGCGAGAGATGTCTAAATTGTATTGAGCAATGGAAGCCGCCATTTTTATGCCACCGCAGCATCTGCGATGCGGTGGCATATAGCGATTCACCTGTGTGTGTGTGTGTTTGTTTGTGTGTGTGTGTGTTATATAGATTATATAGTGAACTTAAAAAATCTTCTTGTGAAAAACCACTAGTCCAATTTCAACCAAACTTGGCAGGATTGATCCTTGGGTGAAGGGCTTCCAAAGTTGTTCAAAGAATTTCATTCCATGCAGAAATCTGGTTGCCATGGCAACCAAAAGGAATTATAAGACTAAATTTAAAAAATCTTCTTGGAAATACCCAAAAGGCCTAGAGCTTAGATATTTTGCATAAGGCATTGTCTGGTAGACCTCTACCAAGGTTGTTCAAATTATAGCCCTGGGGTCAAAATCGGCGCCGCCCCGGGGGTCATTAATTTTCACTATATGTAGATATAATAAAAACTTAAAATACCTTCTTGTAAAGACCCAAAAGGCCTAGAGCTTAGATATTTTACATAAGGCATTGTCTGGTAGACCCTAACCAAGATTGTTCAAATTATAGCCCTGGGGTCAAAATTGGCCCCGCCCGGGGGTCATTGATTTTCACTTTATGTACATATAGTAAAAACTTAAAATACCTTCTTGTAAAGACCAAAAGGCCTAGAGCTTAGATATTTTGCATAAGGCATTGTCTGGTAGACCTCTACCCAGATTGTTCAAATATAGCCCTGGGTCAAATCGGCCCGCCCTGGGGGTCATTGGTTTTCCTTATAGTAAAAAACTTATAGTAAAAACGTTTCTTCTAGCAATTGACAAATGCTAGAGGTTAGATATTTTGCATGAAACATTGTGAAGTAAACTTCTAGCAAGATTGTTCAAATTAGAGCCCTGGGGTCAAAATTGCCCCACCCGGGGGTCATTGATTTTCAATATATACATATAGTAAAAAATCAAAAAATCTTATTGTCTGAAGGTACAAGGCTTAGAGCTTTAATATTTGTTAAATGGTATCATCTTTAGGTACGCTACCAAAGTTGTTCAAATTTTGCCTCTAGTGTCAAAATTTGCCCCGCCCAAGGGCCATAGGTTTTCCTTATATGTATATAGTAAAAACTTTAAAAAATCCTCTTCTCTAAATTTACAAAGACAAGAGTTAAGATATTTTGCATGAAACATTATGTAGTGAACCTCTAGCAAGGTTGTACAAATTATAGCCCTGGGGTCAAAATTGGCCCCACCCCCCAGGGGTCATTGATTTTCACTATGTACATATATTAAAAAATTAAAAAAATCTTCTTGTCTGAAGGAACAAGGCTTAGAGCTTTGATAGTTGGTATATAATATCATCTATGGGTCCTGTACTAAAGTTGTTTTAATTATGCCCCTAGTGTTAAGATTGCCCTGCCCAAGAGGCGATAGTTTTCCTTATATGTATAAAGTAATAACTTAAAAAATCTTCTTCTCTGAATTGAAAAATCTTCTTCTCTGAATTGACAAAGGCTAGAGGTTAAATATATGGCATGAGACTTTGCAAAGTGAACCTTTACCTAGATTGTTCAAATTATAGCCCTGGGGTCATAATTGGTTTTGCCCCGGGTGTCATTGATTTTCATTATGTACATAAGCTACAGCTTAGATATTTGACTTGAAATGTTGTTTGGTGGACTGTATCAAGATTGTTTTGAATTAAACCCTTGGGTCCAAAATTTTGCCTTGCCCAATGGGACAGTGACCTACTTTCTTGTCGTTTGATGTACAGCTATGAAATTTGAACCATGTGCACAGATTAAATCATTAAGATGTAAAGTGAACTTTGATTTCAGCTGACCTAGATTTTGACAAAGTGTCTTACTGTGTTGTCCTTTGATGTAGTCATGAAATTTAGGCTGTGTGAAATATGACCTTCACCACCAAATTCACTAGACTCGAGTGCATTGATATATTCCTACTCTGATCTTTTATTGAGTTAACAACAGATTTAACCACTAATCTCATAATAAGAATAAGATTGGTCAGGGATCTATGCATTATGACAATCTTCAAAATTGTATAGAAACAAAAAAATCTGTTCCTACACTACTATTTAGTGTTGTATTAATGCGGTGGCATAGCATTTTTCTCAAATGCAATCTTGTTTTTTCTTGGATATTTTCCGTACCGCACTGTACAGTTACGGAAATTAAACCATTGTTTATTATGGTCATTATTTAGCTATGATTTTGTCATTATTGAGTTAAGTAAATATTTTGTGTGAAAGTAATTTGTTTGAAGCAAATTGCATTGTTCATGTTCAATTCTAGTCAATTTTGCCTAAACATTTGGTCCTTAAAGATTTTTCAAAGCTGTCAACCTATGGCCCAGAATACAAGACGTATTATGCTTCTTTCAAAATTATCAAGGGAAGCATGATAAAGTGTTTTCCTGTTCCCATCAATTAATTACCTATCTATGTATTTGGTCCGTCTAAAAATCACCAGGTCCAGTAAGATTTGATATTTTACTGGCCCGAATGTCCTGTGCCTTTTAAAGTTTTTCGTGAAGACTGCTAAAGCTGAAACTTTTGTATTGTATTTAAGGTTGCTGAAGCAGCTGGTTTACCAGAAGAACTTGTCAGCAAAGCTAAACAAAGTAGGAGTGAAAAGAAGGCCAGAAAAGCAATGTCAAAGCTTGGTAAATTTCATAACACTAGTGACTTGAATTATTTTCCGCTTCAGTTTTGAAGTGTAAATCCATCATGTGTGCTCTTTTTTACAGAGGAATAAGATATATTCATCTATATTTTGGTGAAAAAGTGGAAAGATATAATGTATTTGAATACACTAGTCTTGATGCCTAGATAATTTTAGAAGCTCGTTTGTTCAGATGTACAGGATAATACAATTTCAAACCTTTGTTATAAGGATAACCATTTTAAATTGTCATATAAGATTATAATGAGAAAGTATGGGGAAAAAAAGATTCGTAATTTAAAATCTAATCCCATCAGTTTGTTGGCTGGCTTGTAATGATGAGAATTTCTTTCCCCGTCTTATCGACATATGACGATTGAAGTAAAATTTGTCAAGCCAAGATTTTCTGATGCAAGCCCAAACTGTGTTTTCCCTTTTTGAGCAACATGTTGTATTCATTTATTTGTTGCAGTAATGATAATTTTGTTGAAAGATATATGTAAATATAACACTTGATGTTAGTTCAGGAGTACAGGATAATATAAATATTACAGGTTTGAAACAAGTTACTGGAGTGACCAGAGTGACTATCAGGAAATCCAAGAATATCTTATTTGTGATTGGACATCCAGATGTTTACAAGAGCCCAGCATCTGACACATACATTGTTTTTGGTGAAGCTAAGGTAACTAGTAAAAAGAGGCTTTTGATATTTCAGTTAGAACTTAGGAAAGCTTTGTTTTTCTGTTTTAAATTAATAATTATATTTACAATGCTTTGAAATATACATTTCACCCATTTTATCAAAGGCGCTACTTGTCCAGAGTTTTATCATTTTCAGAACTGTATTGATTATAATGAGATGAATAAACTTGCGTATTAGAGGGATTGGCACTACTCGGAGACGGATGATCAATTTTAATCATGAAATAAACTAAAAATGTATTTTACTTCAGATTGAAGATCTGAGTCAGCAAGCACAGATGGCAGCTGCTAAAGATTTCCAGAGACAAGATCACCCAGCTGGTCTTGGAGATCTGCCAAGTACAGTATCACAGCCAATACAAGAGGAATCTGAGGAAGAAGATGAGGTACATTTCTTTGTTTGTTCTATTTGTCATCTGTCTGGGAAAATTTCTGTTTCTTAAAATATTAATTGACCGAGATATAAGAAAGAATTGGACACAAGCTTGGTATTGACTTCTTATCATTCTGATACAGAATCCTGGTCGTGATTGACTTCAAGAAATGTTAATATTGTTATCATGAAAAATACAAGTCAGGCATCAAAAAATATTTTCAGATTTACTTGTCCTGCATGTTTTCTGAAATTCTGCTTGTAAATAGCAAGTGGAATTTTCTATCTCTGCAAGTTACATGAAATCATGAGGCCATTAAGTATAGTGAGCATGTGTATGATGAGAATTCTTTCCCCGTCTTATCGAAAAATGACGATTGAAATTGATTTTATGTCAAGCCAAGATTTTCTGATGCAAGCTCACTTGTCAGTTTATTTTGGAAAGAAAGTTTTGATTTGATAAGGTTATCTAGTATGGAAATAGAATAAAATATGAATATCTTCAGCATGGATGATAAGTGTTGAGTAACTTTCTTTGAGTGAACTTGAAAAACTTGTAATGATGAGAATTTCTTTCCCCGTCTTATCGACATATGACGATTGAAATTGATTTTATGTCAAGCCAAGATTTTCTGATGCAAGTTTTTCATAAGTTTTCAGGGCATTTTTTGTCAAAATTGTGAAGGGGCCTGCACCTGTTCATTTTGTGAAAAAAGCGCGATTTGTTATAAAATTGTGAAAAAAAATTACATAGCATTTGGTATTTAGTGACAATTTTAAACTAGAAAATCTGCTTCAAGTCGATACTTTAACCCGCTAAACATGTGCTAAAACCATTTAACTTGATTAAATCTACTATAACCGTGTTCTTGAGATTGGCGTAAATCATGTTTTACTGGAAGGTAATCAATGTATTTCAAAGACAAAGTCCCAATATTTTGTGAAATTTTTTTCCCGCCACTTTGTGAAAAAAAAGTGCAATTGTGAAGGGGCCTTATACCGGCCCCTGTTATAGAAGAAAAAAAAAAGCCCTGGTTTTTGTTTGGAATTGGATGTGATATATTTCCTATAAAGTTCTGAATATGCTGAAAAAACTATTTTAAGTGTCTTTATCGAGATTTTTTGAACATAGTTAAGTTATTGCATCTGTTGCAACAAAATGCACTTCATAGTTTCCAGTGATTATAGTTTATTATTTAATTCAGCATTACAAAATGTTTTTAGTAATCAGTGGTGTCTCCCACTTAATTGATTTTGGGGAGAAATGTTGTTAAAATTGCTTACTTGGGAAGTAAAAAAGCTGTGGTAAGTTCTAATTTTTGGGAAAACTTCATGATTTTAAAGAAAATTTCAATGGGGAAAAGGCCTTTTATATGAAAATTTCTTTCCCCGTCTTATCGACATATGACGATTGAAATTGATTTTATGTCAAGCCAAGATTTTCTGATGCAAGTTTTTTGTTTGGAATGGGATGTGATATATTTCTGAATGTGCTGAAAAAATTATTTAAGTGACTTCAGCAGCAAAATAAAATGTTAATTCAGGTTTATCTTGTCTTGATTCAGATTGTTTGAACATAGTAAAGTTATTGCATCTGTTGCAACAGAATGCACTTTATAGCTTCCAGTGATTACAGTTTATTATTTTATTCAGCATTATAAAATGTTTTTAGTAATCATTGATGTCTCTCACGATTTTGGGGGGAAATGTTGTTAAAATTGCTAATTTGGGAAGTAAAGAAGCTGTGGTAAGTTTAAAATTTTGGGAAAACTTCATGATTTTAAAGAAAATTTCAATAGGAAAGGCCTCTTATAAAGGGAGGAAAATCACTGGTTATAAGTCAGGAAAAAATCTTAATGCAACTTGATTGTGCTCAAATCAAGCAATATAATGGTCCTATTATGCTTAAACACCAAAATAAACTTAGGACTTTGTCACTTGAATTTTGTTACATGTGTTATGTTGGAATCGTTTAAAAATATGAATTCTTATGACTGCTTGCAATGATGAGATTTCTTTCCCCGTCTTATCGACACATGAAGATTGAAATTGATTTTATGTCAAGCCAAGATTTTCTGATGCAAGCTGTTCTTAGAATTTTTAGTTTCCACAGCAAGACAATGTATATTTGATAAATAAATTAATATATAAATTTTATCTCATACCAAAGTTATTTTGACTCAACTTCATTAATTTTGCAGTGAGTACTTCTCTAAAGATAATTATGAATTATGTTAGAAAGGATAAATAATATTGACTTCTTTCTTCTACATTGAAATTTCCTGCATATACATTTTACAATCCTTAGATTTCTTTGTTAGTTTTTTTTTTTAAAAAAATTATTCTACTATATTTTGTTTTCTGCTTGTAATGATGAAAATTTCTTTCCCCGTCTTATCGACACATGACGATTGAAATTGATTTTATGTCAAGCCAAGATTTTCTGATGGAAGCATTTGAAAACAAAAATTTGTGCTGAAATTGCTTTTTGTTCACAAATGTGGAGCATTTTAAAACATACATCTTTTTCTTAAATTTTCTTAATCTTTTGCTTATGAAACATTAAATGAAGATGAAAAGGTTTGACAGTTAAGAAAGATAAATTATAGGTAAAAATCTAAACTTTTGCTACCAGGATTATCTTTAAAAGAAGTATTTTCGAAAATGTAATTTCTGGTTAAACAGATTTTTGTGGTCCTATTAGTGTTATGATTGCTGGCTTGTAATGATGAGAATTTCTTTCCCCGTCTTAACGACAAATGACGATTGAAGTAAACTTTGTCAAGCCAAGATTTTCTGATGCAAGTCCATATTGTTTTACTTTGATGTTATTGTTACAGGGAATTACCAAACTGTCAAGTTTTATCTTGGATTGAATGAAGTGGATAATTTTGACGTGTTTTAATGATTTGTTAATTTTCTGATAATTTCTCACGCACTTTTTCTTCTGTAATGATTTGATTGGAGATTGTAAAAAAACACTTTTTATGAACTCAAGTTTTTTAGAGTTTGTAGATAGTAAGGGGAAAACTTGTTGCCTTCCATGTGGTTATGAAAACCTTTTCTCTATTTAATAGAATTTATCGTAAAACATGTCGAAACTAAACTTGCTATGATGAAAATTTCTTTCCCCGTCTTATCGATATATGACGATTGAAATTGATTTTATGTCAAGCCAAGATTTTCTGATGCAAGTTGTTATTGCCAATGCTTAATAGCCCAGAAAGATCATGGTTTATATAAATATTGGTTTCTGTTTTGGAAAATAAAAACAACCACACCAATTATAAAAGTAACTTTCACATGGAGGTGATACTTCTGACTTTAAGACGTCTTTAGAACCATGATCAAACATTAAAGTTTTTACAGTCTAACTAAATCACAAACTTCATGTATTTTAATGTATTAGCATTTTACAAATTATGATAATAGAAACCTTCCACTCACTACCTAATGTCAATGTCAGAAAAAATTAGGAATTAATATTAAATTCTGACACTGCTTGCAATGATGAGAATTTCTTTCCCCGTCTTATCGACATATGACGATTGAAATTGATTTTATGTCAAGCCAAGATTTTCTGATGCAAGCAGAGATGAAAAAATCAGCGTAAGGTTAGTTTTTCATAGATGACCAAGATTGATTATAATACCAGATTTGAAGATTATATTATAGCATATGCCACATCTGACAAAAGCTGTTTTGTAAAGACTGAATTGTAAATTTGTTTGTTGTATATTTCAGATTGATGATTCTGGCGTGGAGCCAAAGGACATTGAGCTCGTCATGTCACAAGCTAATGTTTCTCGGAACAAAGCTGTTAAAGCTCTCAAAAATAACGGAAATGATATCGTTAACGCTATAATGGTAAGTTTAATACATTAAGTCAGCTGTATTTCAGTTATATACACTGAACAACTTAAGCAGTGCTTTTGGAAACTGATGCTATTTGCTCATTAATATTGTGTATAAAATGAATAGAATTTTACAGTCTCGTTTGTTTTTGTTTTCAGAAAAGCAACAGTTGTACTTTTTCTAAGGTTATTAATAACTTTATGTCATAAGGGCTTGTAATGATGAGAATTTCTTTCCCCGTCTTATCGACACATGATGATTGAAATTGATTTTATGTCAAGCCAAGATTTTCTGATGCAAGCTCCTTTGTTGATAATCTAGTACACAATAATTGAATTTTGTCAGATTCTGTATACTCAAGAATTTGGATGCAATATTGTTCTAGTTGAAATATTCTTAAACCTTTTTGTAAGAAAGTTAATTCAATATGTTAGTGATATTTAAAAGAGTATTTCTTGATATCATATATCTGGAGAAATAAGATTCGAAATTATGTTTTTCTCCTGATGTTAATGTAAAATACATGTATATAATGAGAATTCATGTGTTCTATTTTCAGGAGTTAACGATGTAACATAGAACTTCCCTGTATGTGTGCGTGTGTCCGTGTATGTTCCTTCTTGATTGTCATTTGTACTGTTGCCATTATGAGCAAAAAGAAAATAAACTCCTATTTAAATCAATGTATTGTTTTGGATATTTCATTTACCAGAATATATACAAGATAAGATTCTATTTGGCAGTCTTTTTTGATGTCCTTAAAGCTGATTTTAGACTGAGAAAAAGTTATCCCACAATCCTTATTAAAAATGTCTAAAAAAATTGATTGCAAATTGTACCAGAACTGAGTCTGATACAATAAATTATTGGTCAGAAAGCACACTGAGATACCTCTTCAAATAAAGATGTATGCCTACCAGTTGCGAGACTGACGTAAATGTACTGAAAGGAACCCCTCCAGGAGTGAGTTTGTGTTTCCACTTTTAAGAAATGTTGCATATTGCTTTTTGTAAAAAACATTTTGCTGAATTTATATGAAATAATGGTGTTATTCAAATACAGGCATTCTAAGTTCTAACTGTTGAAGCATTTAATCTCAAAATTTGTGATGGAAAAAAAATTGGCTTTTTAGTGACCTTGACCACTAATGAAAAATGTATTGCAGTTTCACAAAGCACTGGATGACATGTTGAATTTTTAAAGTTTTTTTCCTGAGCCAAAACGCAGTTACTAGAAGTAAAGCCTTGCTCAGGATTGCTGGTTACTGGTTATTTTGTGCCATATACCAAATGCTATTCATTGTTGATGAAATTGTCTGTCCCAAGTCGTGATTTTAAATGCAATGACTGAATGAGAAGGTATTAGTGTGCACTGCTGTTGCCTAGAAGTGCAGTGTCCATATTTTTTGGAGTTCATCCCTTTACTTGATTCTTGCCCAAACATAATGAAGGTACAGGGTGAAAGTTAATACAAGGATTGATCTTGAGGCAACAAAAAAATAGTGAATTATTTACCTATATAACTTTGTAATCTTGTGGAAAACTTGGTTTCAATAGAAATATTCATAAATGGATAGACTTTGTTGAGAAGTGTAATGCCCAAAATCATCCCCTCAAACTGACTGACTTCATTTACTAATAATTTTGTATTAATTGAAATTAATTCACACTAAGGCCTTTTAAATAGAATTTCGTCAGCACAAAGCGCTCAAGGTAGGACGTTTTAGACCAGTTTGTCCTGGTGTCCACATTTTAGGGGTAGTCACAGTCCTGATGGATCTTATTGTTCCACTCGATTAAGTCTTGACAAGTTCAAACATGGTTCATCTGAAGTACAAAAACTAGATAACAAGCTTGAACTGAAAACTGTAATACATTTCTGATATTGTTCCTCTCGACAATATCTTGAACAATTTGGTCAAAACACTAGGTCACCTGGTGAACATCTGGGTCTGATATACAGATTTTATAATGCATTTATTCCAAGACCTAAAACGAACAATTACCAAGCCCTGACAAAATTGCGTGTACGTTCTTGATTGTCAAATATTGTAGATCCAATCTCATTAAAATCATACCATAACTGTCGCTCCAGTACCCTTTGTAGCTAATAATAACGGAGCAGAAACGATGATCTGATTTTAATGAGATTATTGTTTGTACCCTAATCACATTGACAAACATGAAAATCTAACAGTAAGTACTAAGAATTGCGATGAAACGAGGAAACTTACGTCGAATTTGAAGGGACCCGTGCAAAAAAAGTTATTAGCTTTTAAAAAACAAAACAAATGAGAGTTCAACTACACATTGTCGCAAAGTTGAGCTTCCCTGCATAAAGGGTCGAGTGCTTTAATCAAAATAATCGGATGAAAGACCGTGTGGCAGTGGTCTATATGAAACTTAGCCAGGTATAAAAATACCTGTATTTATATAGAGACCTATATTTATATGGAAACCTATTTGAGAAATACATGCATTGCTTGGTGTAAGCCAAATTATAACTGAAAAGGCAAAATCGTCTATATACATGTGTATAAAAACACCCGTGCTTATGAAAGAGACATTACACATTGATCTCGATTGATTATTTGTCTTTCCCAATTATGTAAAGTAGTTTTGGGGGAAAAATGAGGCAGTTCTTAAAATGCATAAAGGTACGCGCACCCTTTAATTATATTCATAGAATAGTAGCCATTACATGTCGGTACCAGCAGAAAACTGCTTCTTTGTTGTTGAGTGACAGTTGGGAAAACAGAGGAGGATGATGACAACAACTTCGATTATACAATATCAAAAATAGTGTTAAAGCCCCCAAAAAATTAAATACCAGAAATGCATCACTTATACAATTTCACATAATTTGAAACGGGCACACATTCAAAAGAAATGGGCAAACTATTTAATTACAATGTATTTTTTTTTTATTTAAACATATTTTATTGCTCTCTTTTTACACATTTATAACATAATAATATCATAATATAAATACAAAAGTAGCAAAAGAGTTGAACCACGAGTTCTTACAACATCAGCAAACGGTTCTTCCCTGGTATATGGAATTATGTAATAATAATAAGACAGTTACAAACCAAAATGTATGATAGTAGAGCAATTGGGGGGAAAATGCACAAGGATAAAGAAGAAGAAAACATTAAATAAAAAGAAAAGAAAAAAAGGGGGATAGAGTTCAGAATGTAGGGATATCAATTGAACGTGGCAAGTAGTATAGATAATATAAAATGTTAAGATTCATATCTACACGATAATTTAATAAATATTTGTACCTTATCAAAAATAAATGAGTTATTCTCATCAGAAAGAGATTCTTTTCCAAACAAAATGGTCTTTACGGTCAAAGGATTGAAACTGCGAGTTGAGCGGAATAATTGCTCTCTTATTTCGTTATATTTGGGATATTTAAAAATGTAATGTTCGGCATCTTCAATACAGGATCCCAGATAGCATTCTATATGGGACCCATGTGGGGCCCATATGGGCACCTATATGGGTCCCATTTGGGCTGCCCATATGGGCCCCATATAGGAAGTGCAACCGGGTTCCAAATGGGTCCCATCTGGGCAGCCCTTATACTCAATATGGGATTCACATGGGCCCCATCTGGGCAGCCCATGTACACAATATGGGCCCCACATGGGCCCCATATGGGCAGCCCTTGTACTAAATATGGGTTTCAAATGGGCAGCCCAGATACTTCCATTATGGGTAGATTTTGAATTCCGGGGTAGATCTATTTTCAATTACTTCAATTATAAGTTTGCTGAGCGTTTAGATAGCAACCGTTTGCTACAGAGCATGATTCTTGTACTTGCGTTAAATATTCAAGTGATGTTTTAACTCATTCTGTTTCCTGGAACAGACAGATTATGGCACAAAGCCTTTATGATCATGCAAGAAAACAATACACAATGTATATGCTTTAACAATGTAACTTTATTTAGTAATCTCACTTATGGTAAGTGTATATCATATATATACAGATTCTCAATACATTCTATGGACGCCTGATGTCAACAAAGAAACCTTTACTTATGTAAATAAACTTAGAAAAGTGTACAATATAAAAATCCAAGTAAACTGTACATATTTGTAAATCCACAGAATTTCATTTTGACTACATAGTTTTTAATTCAAAAATACAGAAATATTAATTATTATTCAAAAAGTCCCAGGTAGTAAATATTACTTTGGTACACTAAATAAGCAACATGTAATGGAAAACTGTTTATAATGTACGAACAAAATAATTAAAAATGCAGTTTTATAACATTAGATACCTTACAGATCACTATAAGGAAAAATGAAACTTATGCTAGACACTGGTAAAACTTTACAGAAGGTCTTTGGAACTCCAAGAAATATATGTGTATAATGTTTAAATTTCAGTAAATCAACAGTAAGACCCTAAATGTCTTTTTAACTTTCTACATAATTCATAGAAAAAGTATTATACATTTACTGTAATTCATTACAAATTTCTATCTACCAATTACTTTCATTTTCAAATGATATAGATCTACATCAATTAATATAAAAAGTTGTTCATAACAACCATGTATTACACTTTGGTATGATAGTGCTGAAGAAAAAAATGTTATGCAGCTCGTGAAAAGTAACAAATATAATAAAACAAAACCTTGGCACAGTTGTAATACTGTTCATAGATGTGTAAACAAAATATTATGCAGCTGATGAAAAAAAAAATTAATATAATTAACAAAACCTTGGCACGGTTGTAATACTGTTTATAGACGTGTGGCCAAAATATGCAG
Organism: Ruditapes philippinarum; assembly: GCF_026571515.1. Taxonomy (NCBI): domain Eukaryota; kingdom Metazoa; phylum Mollusca; class Bivalvia; order Venerida; family Veneridae; genus Ruditapes; species Ruditapes philippinarum. The sequence goes on along the minus strand of NW_026853527.1, from coordinate 251,024 downwards.
CTAATGAAAAGTAACAAATATAATACACAAAAGGTTGGCACTGTTGTAATTGTCAACAAAATATGCAGCTAATGAAAAGTAACAAAAAGTAATAAAAAAAAGGTTGGCACGGTTGTAATACTGTTTATATAGACGTGTTAACAAAATATGCAGCTAAAGTAACAAATATGATACACAAAAGGTTGGCACGGTTGTTACAAATTCTGTTAATAGACGTGTAAACAAAATATGCAGCTAATGAAAAGTAACAAATATAATACACAAAATCTTGGCACATTGAAATACTGTTTATAGACATGTAAACAAAATATGCAGCTGATGAAAAATAAAAAATAGTTTGTACAAGTTTGTAAAAATCAATAATAATTAAAATGTGATATTACACAAAGATCAAATTTGTTGTGAAGAAATTCATTAAAAAAATTGTCAGTAAAAATAGTTGGTTTCAGTAATTTCTCCGATATTATCAAAGTTTCAACAATAACAACAATAAAGATTACAAGAATCATCATTGTAAAGTATTCCAACTTTATTTTAAAGGTTAATACCATATCAATACATGTGTTCCCTGTTAGTGTCAAGTTTTGACAAGATGTTATAATTGTATTGATCAGTATCAAAAACATTCCCCAAGCATTTAATGTCTTGATTTAAATAGTAACAATGTTTTTTGTTTGTTTCATTTTGCGCCTTTTACGTCATATAGGCGGGTAGTTTCCTAACCATCGTTTCTGGAGAGTTACACCAGTACTAGACTACCTTCCTCCGTGCAGTAACAATGTTTAATGGAAAAAAACAACAGCATATAGACAACAGAAAAACAGCATATAATGTCAACAACAAACATAACATAGCAGCAGAATATACTGACTAGAAAGCAAAATTTGACTAGACAAGAATTTTGCATTTACAAGAAAGACATGCTATGCTGATGACCTCAAACATTAAAATTAGCAACAAAAAGTATAACAAGATAAACAAATGAGCCGCTTACTGTAGTTCTGACCCTTATCACATTTTAAAAATACCTTGATACATATTGACTTTCAATCAGTGGAATAACTTATATGCAGATGAAGTAAAGGTTTGAAAATGTAAAATAAGTCATTTATTTTATGCTTTTGAGTGTATTACTGATGTATCCGTGAAAAATATATTTGATAATTTCACAGTAAAATGATTAAAATTTCAAACTTTTTCTATGACGAGACTACTTTTTAAAGATTTTATCATCATTCAAATTTTTTGAATTCAATAAATAATATCATGGCTATTCAACGTTGATTGTCAAACTTATTTTTCAGCCCAAGACTTCCTGTATTTATGAGAAATGGGACTTAAATTTAACTAAAATTGATGTTAACAGTGGGGAAAACAGATTTAATATTAACGTTAATATTGAGGAAATTTCATTAGCATAAAATAAAAAGACACTTTATTGTTTGTTGTGTAAGATGTAATTTTATATCATTGAAGGAACTTTAAAAAACAGTGTTCTCACGAGCGCATAGCCACTCATGAGAATACTGTTTTTTAAAGCTCTCTTGATGATATAAAATTTCATCTTACACACAAACAAACAAATATCCTCTATAAATTTGCATTTTTAGATTAAAAACATGTCTAGTCACTTCCTTCATTTCTTCAGGTAAGGTCTCTGACACTTTGTTTCTTGCTTTTCTTCCCCATCGCGGTCCCGCGCGCCAGCCAGCCACTTTGAAACCTCTATTTCAACATCCTTCCTCGTTGCAGCCTTTGTCGGCAAGTTCCTTTGGACACATTCTACAAAACAAGCATTCTTATCCTTAAAGAATGAAATGAAGTGAAATGAAGGTATTGAAACCATTCAAAGGTCATAAGCCACCTTGTAGCATTTTGAGCAGTATAAATTGGAATATAAACTAATTCTGGTATGTTTTACCAAATATAGATGTTTGTTTCCTGGTTTTACATAGCTTTTAACAATATTCTGTGATATCGCTGCAGTCAGTTGTAAGCTGAGATCATCTTATCGGTGTAATCAGTAAAGAATGTTAAGGTAAGCAAATAACTTGCTTTACAAGAAGGTGATTTCTGTTTATATTATGCATCACAACACAATGCATGGGATCAAAACCACACAGCATGTAAAATATTCTCTCTTATTAATTTCCATAAAAGCTAGTCAAGCATTTTCCTTCATTAAAGCAATACCCGAAGACACAATAACAAGATCTTGGATAATATATCTATTTTGAAGACACCACTTTGCAAATTTGTAAAATATCACTTACTATACAAAACATTCAGTATCCAGAGGCCCACAAACTTTTCCTTCCCCTTCAGCCACTTCATATTGTACATTCTTGCCAGTTCATTTGACATGGTTTCTTTCATCAAGCGGTCAACAGTTTCCCGTACATCTGCCATACCAAACATTGAGAGGAACCGCACCTTAAATAAAGCAGAACATAAACTTTTTTAACGTTAATTTTAACACTACTAAGTGATGGGCTGCAAGTCACCAAATGACAAATAATTGTCAACTGGACCTCAAAAACATAATCTGCCGAGAAAACTGTTTGGATTGACAAATTAAAAGATCTTCCCTCATATATTTACAGCCTAGGACAACACCTTAGTGACTTGTGCCTTTATGTTTGTCCCCTCCACCGAGTAATAATGGGCACATTATCATTGTTTTTTTTATACAAGAGTTTATTCAATATCAACAGAATAATTGTTGATAATAAAAATAACAGCTCAATTCCTGGGATTTGTGGGTACTAGTCATTTTCCTGGTATTTTGAAAGCTGCCAGCATTTTGATTAATGAATTGACTGTCTTGTCCTAATTAATAATTAATGTTGAAAACGAGGCCAACTGCCCATGTCTTGTGCTCATGGCTATTATAGCATATATAAATAACAAAACTGTGTTCAATATGAATCAAAAAATTAAAACATGCCAGTTTTTAATTCTGAAATTAATGCAGCAAAGTGTTTGTCCACTGTGCAATATTTTCCAACATAAATATAGCAGAATGATTATACATTATCATCAAGTGCTCACCACAGACCATTATGTTATTTCGCTTTTAGGCCAGTGGATATGGGGTATACTTTTTCCAGTTACTAATGGAGCAACATACATGACTAACACTATGCTTACCACAGATGAGAGTATTGTCTGATCTCCCAGAAGCTTATCGAATGCTTCCATCTGCTCAGGATAACGAATAGGGAATGAGATATCTTTCGGAAGTTGCAGCGGTTGGTCATCTGCTGCTGACCTTAACAGCATTCGCTGCACCATCCTCTTAATTTCACGATTCTTCTCTCGCATTGTCTCAAAGACTCGGAGAATCTGTGTAACAGCAGCTGAAAAAAAGGATTAATAATTCTAGGCCATATAATTTTAGAGCTATGTGTGGTCTGGATCCATGCTGGTCGCAAACCCATTATGTTGGTTTTGTCATGACCCGGCTCAAATGAAAAAAATCCAGTATTTTTAAATTTTTCCTTGGCTTTAACAGTAATTAACGCTAAAATCTCAAAAAGGATTGTTGAGTGTGCAAGGTCACAAAATGTGAAAATGATATGAAATCATGAATTAAACTTAACATATTTTTGAGCCTAGGCATGTCATTTGGTGAAAATAAACATTCTTGACTCTTCCAGGGACCGTAACTTTGGATAACAGTAGTGGGGTCAGGCAAGAATATGCGCACAAATTCACATCATGATAAAGACTAACACAAGTAATCATCAATTTCTTTTGAATATTTTTTGAACTAGGGCGTCACAAGGTGAAACTTTCCATTTTTGGCTGTGTCACTCAATCCCGCTTGTTATTACATTTGTTGACTTGTTTTGAGAATATAACATTTAATAAGTATGTACTGTAATAATAAATATATTTATAGCTCCGAAGTTTATACTTACTGGGCCCAATAATCTGCCCACGGAAGGGTGTATCAGAAGCCTTGTATTGAAGAAGCACTTTGCACATCACTGCTGGCCTCTCGCAATGCCTGTGCAGATAAGCGAGGCGGAGATGAAAGTAGGCTTTGTGACTCTTTGGGCGTTGTTGCTTGGTCAATAACTTGTGGTGGCCTACTCTCTGTGTCTGTCTCATTCTCATCAGTGCCACTATCCGATTCATACAGCCTTTTTGATGCCTATTTACAATAAAATGAAAATACATTAATAAGTAATTATAAAATACATATACATTAAGTGAGTTATTGGCGCCAAGTGACAATATGACAATATGATTATGACCCATAATCAGCTGGCAAACATGTACTAGTCTATGTTTACGTACCGAATTGTTGTGCCGCAATTTTGTCTACCAAGGATTTTAGCATGAATGCGTTTGTTTCCCCGATAGATATTTTCATGAACGGGAAGGGCTAAAGACTTGGTCCTATTTGGAAGCTTAATACAAACGTGAAAGTGATAAAAAGATTTTTTTAATTGTCTGGACAATTGTTTTCACAACGGCCCCGGAAGTGAATCACTTGCTTGCAGGCTCGAATCTGGAGTTTCTAGCCTTCTCTTAACTTAAAGTATGTTTTTAAAGGGGGTATAATTTACAATTTTTTTTCGGTTTTTGACCTTTTAAAGATGAACACAGGTTTAATTATCTTTCGGGTCATATTTTTGTCATATCATATTTGTCCGATACTCGTGCCTGTGCAACATAGGGCTTGGTTGGTACTTGGAAAAAATACTTGAATACACCCATAAACACTTTTCATATGAACTACGTAAATAACCGAGGTATATCGAGTGAAAAAATACGAGTTGTTTCCCTTATCTTCGAGTAAAATCGATATCTCTTACGCAAAAACAATACAAATTAAGCCATTTTTAAACCACTAGTAGTTTGTGGTGATTAAATGTCTGATTTTAAAAATTATTACATCAATGGAAAGCTTGGGATCTTAGCTTTGCCACAGTATATAATTGTACATATTTTTGTCACCAAAGTATTTAAATTAACTGTTAAACCTACCATATGTCAGACCATTTTACATACGATTTATACAGCGAGATACGCAACCGGATATCTTTACTCGAAAAACCTACTGATAAGAATAGCCTGTCGTCTGCTAGTTGGGGGGAAAGTGTTTATTGGTGTATTTGTAATAATAAGTATTTGCATTTAATATTTTTAAAATGCTTATGAATGAAATATTGGTACAAAAATGGAAGGGGACTTCTAAGGCTAGGAGGGGTCACTGGATTTCAAATGATGTGTCCCTTAAAAAAGGATCTCTTAAAATTTAGTCTTGATAGAAAACAATATTATTAAAATGTTAGTGTCGACTCCGTCACAGTTAATTTATTCAACAATAACAACTATACACATCCATAGGTCAGCTAAAGTGTCTAATAGTGGGCGTAAATTCTAGAAAATGTCGCAAATTAAACTGACAAAAACTATCGCGAAATTACATGGCAAAGGCAAAAACAAAAAATAAATGACGTTTACACTTACCTACACACACAATAAATCTGTAAGGATATAATATGAAAGGTCGTTATACGAAATCGCCGTTAAATGTTCCGAATTGAAATGAAATATTGTTTTCGTGTACAATTTTACAATTTTAACGTTTCAATACACAATTTGATTTTAAGCGGCAGCGGAAATCACGTCTGCGCATGCTCGAAATAAATTTTTCATCAAATGCTGATTTTTATAAATTATTTCTGAATTAATAGTCTAAAAAACACATTTTTATATTAGATTATAAAAATTAAAACCAATATAAAAACTAAACAAATTAATTTCTCGCACCTGCTCAGGCATGCTAATATTTATTGGGTTGCCCGAATGGGACCCATATGGGTCCCTCATGGCTTGTATATATGTTAATGCTACGATTTTTATAAAAGATAATAGCAATTTATGCCAAGGTGGTCACACTATAGCTCAAAGTAAACAAGTTCTAAAGAAATAAATAAACGAAAAAATCGTTTTTTCCTTATAGTGCCTGTAATATGGGACCCATATGGGTCCAATATGGGCGTTACCCAAATGGACTTGCCCATATTGGTCCCATATAGGTCCAATATGGGCATACCCATATGGGCTTGCCTAGATATAGCCCATATGGGTCCCATATATGCATGTTTGCTGGGATGTACAGTAGCTACAAAACGAGTTATCTCACAAAGATCGCATTAAGATTACTACATTCGTTTCTAATACGTGCATGGTAAACAGATAAACTTCGATCTCCGTATAGAAAATATTTAGGAAACAGTATGTGGTTTACAATGTATATCTATTATTGTTCTAGTCTCAATATTTCGACTTTAAAAACGACCAAATTTACAATCTGATATTACATAGAAGGGCGACCATCGTCTATATAATAAAACGCCATAAAGCGCACAATTTGATAGGCTATTATTGTTCCTGAAAATAAGAATTCAAAAAAATCAACTTGCGTTAATTCTGCAAATAAACATCATAGCATAATCATTATCGGCATTTAAAATCATTGGTATGTCGTAATTCCAATTGTAGAAAGTGCAAAATAATATTAATATAAAAATATCAAATTTATCTGGCTAGTTTGTGGTACAATAACAATGTCCGAAGAGATTCATTTTTGTAGAGATGTATGAGTGTACATCTGTATTACTGAAACATTGAGGTGGTTTTGAGATGTCTGCAAGTTTAGATCATTTTCAAATGATGAAAATTTAAAACATCTGAATATTATTACACATTTTAAAAGTGTTCTTTATTTCTTTTTTATTTTGTACATATAACTGTTTTATTTGAGAAATACATTGACATAGAGGCCAGGGGACATTTTAATGTGAACTTACCCTTTAGCATGTAATAGCAGAGACATAGATCTATGTTATCTATGTCTCTGGTAATATAGTTACTTCGTGCGCACGTTATCAATATTTTCGGTCAAGTCCATATAAACGTATGTATGTTATATCTGTCCGCAGATATAGCTTCTTTGGAATTATATGTTTATAGCTTGTCAGTATTGCCAAACAACTGTTGTGGTGACACAGTTCTGGGGATCATCGGAAGTTATATAATTATCATGTTGAATAAATATGCAAGTACATGTTAGGGTTAGGCTGACCTTAACTTTGGTAGTTAACTCATGCGCACAAGTGAAATATATCGTGAGCACGTGCCAATTATCAGCTGGTTTAATGGTTAGTTTATACACGCGCAAGTAACAGCTAACACGTGCGTACGTGGTAACACGTGCTCACTTGATTTTTGTCTGTGCCATCGTATTCTAAAAGGAAAAAAAATGACCAAAAACAATAACAATTATCTAAAACTCTGAAATAATTAACATACGATCAGTGGTTCTAAATCAAAACTATACTGTACCAGCTTATCTTGTAAAAATGTTTAGCGCGCATCGTTTTCCGGATGACTGTAAGTTGTAATTTAGCAACGAAAACCGGCGAGGAGTACCGATTTCAATCTGGGGCGAAGCGATTTCCGGGTTTTCTCTGAAAGGTATTTTCTCAAAAATATTCGCTAGATGTTGTTCAATTTCAATTAAAAATAGACAAAACTTTTGAAAAAAATATGTATGCAAGTGTTCAGTAACTTTTTATTAGTTTCATTTCAGGTAATAGTTGTTCTTAAACAATGAAACGGATACTAAACTAGAGCAATATTCGGATATTAAAAAAATCGGATTAACAAAGTTGTCTGGTTACGGTAGATATTGATAATAAATTCAGTTTTGTGAAAATCAACAAGCATTTGCAAAACAAAAATTGATTGTTAAAAAGTGATAGTTTATTAAAGAGATGTCATTTGATGATTGTTTAGTTGTGTAAAATTTGGTTCAGTTCTCATTTGATTGAGAATGTTTTAAATACACTTTGTGTTTTTATGCCCCCGCCATGTAATGGCCGGGGCATATAGTGTTACCCTGTTCCGTCCTTCCGTCATTCCGTCCTTCCGTCCTTCCGTCATTCCGTCCTTCCGTCATTCTGTCATTCCGTCATCATCAGTTTCCGTTCATTATTTTAGTAACGGTTGCACACATTCAACTCAAATTTGACATATGGATATGTCATGAGAAAATACAGGTCAAGTTCGAATTTGGTCATGGTTCGATGATTTTTGGCAGAGTAATGCCCCTTTTACTTTGAAAATAATATGAAATTTTCAGTTTCCGTTCATTATCTCCATAATGATACAACACGTTCAACTCAAACTTGACATATGGATATGTCATGAGAAAATACAGGTCAAGTTCGAATTTGGTCATGGTTCGATGATTTTTGGCAGAGTTATGCCCCTTTTACTTTGAAAATAATATGAAATTTTCAGTTTCCGTTCATTATCTCCATAACGATACATCACGTTCAACTCAAACTTGACATATGGATATGTCATGAGAAAATACAGGTCAAGTTCGAATTTGGTCATGGTTCGATGATTTTTGGCAGAGTTATGCCCCTTTTACTTTGAAAATAATATGAAATTTTCAGTTTCCGTTCATTATCTCCATAACGATACAAAACGTTCAACTCAAACTTGACATATGGATATGTCATGGGAAAATACAGGTCAACTTCGAATTTGGTCATGGTTCAATGATTTTTGGCAGAGTTATGCCCCTTTCACTTTGAAAATAATATGAAATTTTCAGTCTCCGTTCATTATCTCCCCAACGGTACAACACATTCAACTCAAACTTGACATATGGATACATCAAAGGAATGCGCAGGTCAAGTTCAAATTTGGTTGTGGTTCAATGATTTTTGGCAGAGTTATGCCCCTTTCACTTTGAAAATAATATGAAATTTTCAGTTTCTGTTTATTATCTCCCCAACAGTACAACACATTCAACTCAAATTAGACATATGGATACGTTTTTGGAATGCGCAGGTCAAGTATAAATTTGGTCATGGTTCAATGATTTTTGGCAGAGTAATGCCCCTTTCACCTTGAAAATAATATGAAATTTACAGTTTCTGTTCATTATCTACCCAACAGTGTTACATATTCAACTCAAATTTGACATATGGATATGTCAAAGGAATGGGCAGGTTGGAATTTGGTCATGGTTATATCCCTTTCACTTTGAAAATAATATAGATACATCTTGGGAATAAGCAGTTTAAGTTTGAATTTGGTCGTGGTTCAATGATTTTGGACAAACTTATCTTTCTTGAATGTTGGAAAAATTTTGAACTTTCTGCTTCAGCACTCATACTTTTGTGGAAATGTATGGCTACAAATATGAAATATGCTATTTTCAAAAGGTCAAGACTGAATAATTTCAGTGCCTTGAACATTGTATGAAAATGGTTTGTGTTAACATTGAAAAGTTTTAAGGGCTTTGAACTGCAAATGAAAAAAATAATTTGTGCAAACAAATTTGGAACTAAATATTATAACATCTGAAATTTTGGCTGCATGCGGGGGCATCCGTGGCATGATGACACATTTCTAGTTTTTTCAGTGGTATTATAAAACAGTCATAATGAATGTTGAACATGAAGTGAGTCTGTTGGTAGAGGAGATCAAAAGAATGGGCAAACAAGGTTTGTTAATTTTGGTTATGTCACAGTGTAAGAAAAATGTACAGCCTGACTGGGACTGGGACTGGAACCTAGGACCCTAGGAATACTGTACCGTGGCTGTACCAACTGAACTATCCGGTTGCTTACACATCTCCTCTCCTACATAGTGAGCAGTTCTGCAGTTCTGAACCGTGACATACTCCCCTGCTATATTGAAATTTGTCCAAGGATTTTACAGAGTTACAGAGCAATGTAATTTAAACTCTGAGCTATATGCAGTTACAGTCTCCTGTTGGGCGCCAATGTCACAGGGTGAGAAATATCTGCAGTCTGACTGGGACTCGAACCCAGGACCCTCTGAATACCGTATGGCGGCTCTACGGACTGAGCTATCCAGCCACTAGCACATCTCCCCTAAATAATGAGCAGTAAAGTCTAACCATGATGGTTAAATTTGTGGTTTATTTATTTTGGAGTGAAGGTTTAAATTTCAAATAACTTTAATATTTTTGTTTCTGTAAAATTTTATATAGTATTCATAAATCTGTAATTTTACCAATTATAAAATCTTCAGCCTTGTCATTGGTCAAACTTACGGCCTTTCAAATAATAACATAATAGTTTGTAGTGTTGCTACCAAAACTAAGATGGTAGTATAATCATACTCTTATACTATGACTGTACCCACAAAGTACATAAATAAAAATTTAGAAAGTGTGCATGTCAGAGGTTCAATTTTGAGAGCCAAAAATAGTGTTATCCAGCAAGAACAGGTAGGATAAGTTGAAATTTTTGTATCTGTTTTGTCATTAATACAACAGTTTTCAGTTGTTAAAAGACATTTCCATTGGTTCTTACATTTGATATTCCTTGGTAAAATCAGAACTGTACGTATTTTAATGACCAACTCTCGGAATTGTGATGGCAATCACTCACTGTTTGAAATCATTGACCTTGAAAAGAACAATTTATTAGCCACTGTTTTTTGTTATACCGGTACTTGATAACACAACAAGAAAGCTTTCCTGTATTACATGCATTCTATACTTGGCATTACAATATGAAATTTGGATAAATGTTTTAGATGTCAGACATTAAAATTACTAGGTTGTATATTATTTTAAGGTATGGTTTGTGGCCTGTCTTTCCATTCTAATGTTTTGTCAGGAGCATTACTTTATAACTACAATGTATCTGAATATTGACTTGAAACTTAAGATATTAATAGGTATCGACTAGAAGTTCAGTGACCAAGTACCTGATATAGTCCAGTTTTTTAATTATCTCCCTTGTATTTAATTTCATAATAACTTTTTGCCCAAAGCACAAGTCCAGAATAGAACTTTAAAAGTGATTGACTATAAGTAAAATATGAGATGTCATAAAGGTTAAGAACCACAGATAAATTTGGTACCATTCTTGAAAAATTTTCCTTTTAATTTTTTGACCAGGTATTGATGAAGCAAAATGTTTTATAAAATTTATGATGATCAATTTTTATTTGTTTGGGTTGTCAGACCAAACAAATAATGGTAGCGAAATTTCAGACCCTGATGTTCTTATTTGCAAATGCCGAAAGTAGTCCAAACTCCTCGAAGGGGTTACTTCCCTTCATAAGTACATTAACGCCGAAAAATTAAGGGGAGATCACTGCGTAAAGATTGTCAAATGACAGGCGCATTAATTTTTGTAACGAAAAAAAAGTTCCCAATTGGTCGAAGATTTCTAATATTGTGTTATTCTTTTATACATGCTTATATTCAGCTCCATGATTATTTACTTCTGTGTTAAACAACAGGTTTACCGTGAACAAAATATATCGAAATTAATAATGGTTACAAACTCTAATTAAGAATAATATGGTATTCTTCATGCTGTTCTCCTATAAATCCCTGTGGTCCAGGGGTTTTCACGCTCGCTCTAGAAGCGAGAGGTCAGGAGTTCAAAACCCAGTTCAGGCAACTTTTTTTTTAAATTGATTAAGCCAAATAAACATTGAATTGAATATCAGTGTTGCAATTAGTCTTAGAGCCAATTTACTATAGTTATAACACTGGAAACAGAATTTGGTGACACTTAACAAACAAATTGGTTTATAATCTCACAAACTTCACCTTTCTGACATTCTGAGACCCAAACAAATTCAGCGCCTTCTGTGCTTTGATTTTTTACAGTTCTGTATTTTCAGTATTAAATTAGTAAAATATGCTGTCTTCTCTGGCAACTTCTTTGTATGACAGTCAGTAACCCTTTACATTTCTTTGTTTTCAGATGCTGATGGTAAATATGTGGTGACGTTTGGTGAATTATTTGAAGATGAAAGATGTGCCAACATATTCGAGGCCTTGGTAGGAACACTACGGGCAGCCAAGAGGAAGAAGATCATCACATTTGAAGGGGAGTTGTTACTACAAGGCGTTCACAATCACGTTGAAATCAAACTTCTATAGTTTTGTAGTTAGTCTAGAATTTTATCTTAACATTTAAACATAGTTATTATATACTCATGTCAATTTCTTTTTATTTTATTTTTTTTGGAAATTTAGCATGCAATATATGAAATATGCAATAATGTAGTGTCCCGATTATGTACACTTGTATGTTGATTATGCATACTTGTATGTTGCTAGATGTTTTACAGATTTAAATGTTTATGTTCAATTCATTGAACATAGTGCCGAGTGATTGGATAGTTTTTTTAATTTGACTGTTAGAAGGTTGACTTGTTTAAGTTTAAGGTATTGTGAATTGTATTGTTTTGTAATGATTTACAAGATGTTTTATGAATTTCATTGATCAATCTGTTTGTGTCACTCAAGGACAGTGCAATTATTTATCTTTAAATGATATTTCATTGACATTGTAATTTTTGCAGGAACATACATGACATGTTTTTTTTATATATTATATATATAATGATTTTGTATTATGATTTCTGTGACAATAAATGTACATCCAAGTTGGCATAAACCAACTCTTTAATTTTTATGAATTTTTAGCTCACCTGTCACAAAGTGACAGGGTGAGCTTTTGTGATCGCTTTTCGTCCGGCTTCCGTCCGTCCGTCGTCCGTAAACTTTTACTTTAAATGACATCTCCTCATAAACCACTAGGCCAATTTCATCCAAACTTCACAGGAATGTTCCTTTGGTGGTCACCTTTCAAAATTGTTCAAAGAATTTAATTCCATGCAGAACTCTGGTTGCCATGGCAACCGAAAGAAAAAACTTTAAATATCTTCTTTTGAAAAACCCTAAGAGCTAGAGCTTAGATATTTGGCATGAAACATCTTCTAGTGAGTGTCTACCAAGTTTGTTCAAATAAAAGCCCTGGGGTCAAAATTGGACCCGCCCCAGGGGGTCATTGATTTTCCCTATATGCATATAGTAAAAACTTAAAAATCTTCTTTTAAAGAACCCAAAGAGCTAGAGCTAAGATATTTAGCATGAAACATGTTCTAATGAGTGCCTACCAAGTTTGTTCAAATAAAAGCCCTGGGGTCAAAATTGGCCCTGCCCCAGGGGGTCATTGATTTTCCCTATATGCATATAGTAAAAACTTAAAAAATCTTCTTTTAAAGAACTCAAAGAGCTAGAGCTAAGATATTTAGCATCAAACATGTTCTAATAGGTGTCTACCAAATTTGTTCAAATAAAAGCCCTGGGGTCTAAATTGGCCCTGCCCCGGGGGTCATTGATTTTCCTTATATGTGTATAGCAAAAACTTAAAAAATCTTCTTTGAAAAAACCAAAATAGCTAGAGTTTAGATATTAAGCATGAAACATGTTCTAGTGAGTGTCTACAAAGTTTGTTCAAATAAAAGCCCTGGGGTCTAAATTGGCGCCGCCCCGGGGGTCATTGATTTTCCTTATATGTGTATAGCAAAAACTTAAAATCTCCTTTGAAAAAACCCAAATAACTTAGGTTAGATATTAAACATGAAATATCTTCTAGTAAGTGTCTACAAAGTTTGTTCAAATAAAAGCCCTGGGGTCAAAACTGGCCCCGCCCCAGGGGTGTCATTGTTTTTAACTATATGTGTATAGTAAAAACTTAAAAATCTTCTTTTAAAAAGCCCAAAGAGCTAGAGCTTAGATGTTTAGCATGAAACATCTTCTTATGGGTGTCTACCAAGTTTGTTCAAATAAAAGCCCTGGGGTCAAAATTGGCCCTGCCCCAGGGGGTCATTGATTTTCCCTATATGCATATAGTAAAAACTTAAAAAATCTTCTTTTAAAGAACTCAAAGAGCTAGAGCTAAGATATTTAGCATCAAACATGTTCTAATAGGTGTCTACCAAGTTTGTTCAAATAAAAGCCGTGGGGTCAAAATTGGCCCCGCCCCGGGGTCATTGATTTTCCTTATATGTGTATAGCAAAAACTTAAAAAATCTTCTTTGAAAAAACCCAAATAGCTAGAGTTTAGATATTAAGCATGAAACATCTTCTAGTAAGTGTCTACAAAGTTTGTTCAAATAAAAGCCCTGGGGTCAAAACTGGCCCCGCCCCAGGGGTGTCATTGTTTTTAACTATATGTGTATAGTAAAAACTTAAAAAAATCTTCTTTTAAAAAGCCCAATGAGCTAGAGCTTAGATGAAACATCTTCTTATGGGTGTGTGTGTGGGGGGGGGGGGGGGGCTATATACAGGTGAGCGACCTCAGGGCCATCATGGCCCTCTTGTTTTAGTAAAGGCATTTAAATTCTAACAAATAAATGATAATATTAACATAGACATAAAAACCTGTTTTGGTGCAAGTATTGAAGATTAAATTAACATACCTAAGCCTGGTATAAAATAGTTAATATCACATATCTAGTTATGTATATCATCCGCGCAAACTGATCAGAATCCATGCTGTTCGCTTACCAACTCTACAAGTAGAGAAACTGATAGCGAACAGCATGGATCCTGATGCGCAGGCTGGTCTGGATCCATGCTGGTCGCAAACACATTATGTTGGTTTTGTCATGACGCGGCTCATATCATTTTAGTCTTTAAAAATAAATGAAATAATTGTATACATGTTGGTGAGAACTTTCTGTAATATTTTCTGGAAACTTAGCAGGGAATTTATAACAAGTGCCTTGGCCTGTATTTATTATGGTTTAAAGTCAGAACTTTTGATTAACATCTTGATTGTTATGATTATCTACATCTCTTCTTATTTTCTCCTACATATGTGCTGAGATTAATTTAAGTATTTACATGAAATGTATGATTTTTGGAGATATTAGATTCTGGCTTTAAGGCTTGATAACTACAAGGCCTGATCATAATACAGTCAACATAATCTTGTACATCCATCTTTTTATTATTTTCAACACTAGTTATCAGTGTCATTTATTTTACTCTAATGTATTGTTCATTATTGTCTGTGATAAATGTGCTACGACCAATCTCATTAAAGTCAGACCTTACTGAAGCTCAACTACCTTATGTTAGGTAATGGAGTAAGTATTTCGAGCTGATTTTAATAAGATTGGTGCCATTTTCTTTTCTTTTTTTTTATTTATACACATATATATGGTTGGAGCTGAGCTCTTTGTTTTCATTAGAACGCTGGAATATTGACAATGTTCATGGCACATGTTAACTTTTTTCACACATCAATCAACTTTTGAACATATCTTATACATTCTACATGTACTGACTAATTTCTAATGCCAACACCGACAGTGTAGATTGGCTAAACTACTTAGGTTAGTATTTTGATATTGAAATTCAATAAAAATAATAAAGGACAAATTCCAAATTCAAAGGATGAAAAAAAATTAAGAGGAACATTTGTGTAAGAGAAAAAAAAGTGTTATTTTGTGTTTCATTTAGAAAATTTCTTTATTCAGGTGTTATTTACAAATTTGTTTAGTGTAAATGGTTTTGTTAAGTTAAAATAATTGATTTATATTTTTAAATGCAAAAAAAAGGGGAACAAAAAATTTTATTTTTGAGAATTTTTTTATTCATTTTCAATATTTTCTTCCCGAGCAGCCTGCAAGTGCTGACATATTCTTCCCCAGTGTGTACTTAAAGCCTGAAGTAATCCTATTGTTTTGAAGATGGTTGTAACTTGTTTATTCAAGTGTTAAACCAAACTTAAAAACAGCACACCTTCATTTATTTTTAATGAAAACTTAGTTGTCAATTAATTACAAATTGCAGATTTTTTTTTAAGTTTTGTTTCACTTTTCTGAAGGCATGCCTCCTTAAAGATTAATATGAAATACTTTTTGAATGTCTTGCATTGTCATCAAAATTTTATTAATAATGAATAATTGAATACTTTATATTAAAAACTGGTTCAGGATTAGAAAAAAGTTAAGACCTCTCACTAGTGTATGATGAAACATTACTAACCAGTATTTTTGCATGTATTTACCAGTATCTATATATATCCTAACATTTAGAATGATTTTTGCCTACCCTTAACCTGTTGAATTTCTTAAATGGACTTGCCTAGCTTTCATTTGGATATGCCCATTACCAGTTTTGGGGTTTTGAAAATTTTCTTAGCCAACAGTATGCTGGTCAGACTGCATGGATGTACAGGCTGGTCTTGCTCTGTACTGTTGGCTTAAGGTAAACACTTTTGTTTCAAGCATGTTAAGTTTTATATCATTGTAGTGCATGCATCTCGAGATTTTGTATACAATGTTGCTTTTTTCAATGTTGGGCTTCCAAAGTGATTGTTAATCATTATTTTGAAATAAATTTATGTTGCAGCAAAATTAGTGTTAATCTTTCATTATTTCATTTTGCAAATTTGAATTTGATTAGCTCAACAACACAAACCAGTTTATCGCTTTTCAACAGTTAAAGTATGATTTGATTTGTAATGGTAACAGATGAGCAAGATTTTTTTTAATTTTATGTCACACCAATAGTAAAGGTCAAATGGTGATTTTCCAGCTTTACTGGTAGAGGAAGACCTCAGTAGCTCCTCTGTTCATTATTTCTAGCACAGGCTAGAACATATCAACCATAACCTAGCTTGATAGCCTCCAGAGATTAGCAAGACGGGGAGTCTCAAAGTATGGCCATTTGTCAATATTTTTATCTTCTATGTGGTGGTTAAATTCTTGGCCAACGGATATGAGTAATGAACCTTAAACCATCAAATTTCTACCTGGTAAAGATTGTAGCATTCTTCCAAGCAAAAATCAAACTTTATCAGAGTATCTGTTCTTTAGTTTGGGTAACTATTGGTTGAAAATAAGTCACCAGGTCAATTCAAATAAAAACCACACTTTTCAACAAAGCTTAGTGTCTTGTTATTATGCAGGTCATCTGGGGTCAAAGCTTGGACACCTGGTTAAATGCACTGAACTTCCTATTTAATTTGGTTTGACATTTTAAAATAGCAATTTTGATCAAATTACACAAATGTTGCTTAGCGTTTGCTTTGATAATACCTAGGTAAAATTCTAATTAAAAAATAGGTCAATAACATATAACTAATGAGCATAACCCAACAGGATATTACAGTCTCAACTATGATAAGTAGTAACATGGACTTCATTGACCTGTTAAAACACTACCTATACCAGAAAAAGAGCACAACCTGAGCATATTATTAGTTATGATGAACTCCTGTTTCTTCTCCCTAAAGTTGTTCGTCACACAATTACATGACTGTATATCTTACAATAAAGTCTTATACCAGTAGGTTATTCTCTTTATGTTAAGGGCTGCTACAATGACAAAACAATATAGGTGTATAATGAAAGCTTGTAGGTGAACTGTGTTTAAATCATTCAAATGTGTTTCACAGGAAAAGAAGTCTGTGAATAGGAAGTGAAAGTATAAATGGGATAAAGGTCTATAAACAAGAGGGCCATGATGGCCCTAGATCGCTCACCTGAATTATCAAACTCATCCAAACAATTACCTAGACAAGCATTCTGACCAAGTCTCATGACAGGTGAGTCAAAAATGTGACCACTACAGTGTTAACAAGGATTATCCATATTTGAGCAGTGCGACCTAGTTTTTTACCCAGGTGACACATATTCAAACTTGACCTAGAAATCATCAAAACAAACTTTCAGACCAATTTCCAGGATACTTGGATCAAAACAGTAGCAACTAGAGTGTTAACAAGATTTTTCTATTTTTAGCTCCGGTGACCTAGTTTCACATGCGATTTCGAACTCATCCAAGCAATTACCTAGACAAGCATTCTGACCAAGTTTGATGATAATGGAGTCGAAAATGTGACCACTAGAATGTTAACAAGGTTTTTCCATATTTGGGCGGTGTGACCTAGTTTTTCATCCAAGATGACCCATGTTCGATCTTGACTTAGAAATCATCAAAACAAACTTTCAGACCAATTAACAGAATATTTGGATCACAACAGTAGCCACTAGAGTGTTAACAAGATTTTTCTATTTTTAGCTCCTGTGACCTAGTTTTTCATCCGAGATGTCCCATGTTCGATTTATTCCCAGCAATGACCTAGACAAGTTTCCTGACCAAGTTTGATGACAATTGAGTCAAAATTGTGACCACTAGAGTGTTAACAAGGTTTTTCTATTTTTAGCTCCTGTGACCTAGTTTTTCATCCGAGATGACCCATGTTCGAACTCATCCGAGTTATTACCTAGACAAGCATCTTGATCAAGTTTGATGATGATTGATGCAAAAATGTGACCGCTAAAGTGTTAACAAGGTTTTTCTATTTTTAGCTCCGGTGACCTACTTTTTCATCCGAGATGACCCATGTTCGAACTCATCCAAGCTATCAACTAGATAAGCATCCTGACCAAGTTTGATGATGATTGATGCAAAAATGTGACCGCTAGAGTGTTAACAAGGTTTTTCTATTTATAGCTCCGGTGACCTAGTTTTTCATCCGAGATGACCCATATTCGAACTCATCCGAGCTATTATCTAAACAAGCATCCTGACAAAGTTTGATGATGATTGGGTCAAAAATGTGACCACTAGAGTGGTCACAAGGTTTTTCTATTTTTAGCTCCTGTGACCTAGTTTTTCATCAGAGATGACCCATGTTCGAACTCATCCAAGCAATTGACTAGACAAGCATTCTGACCAAGTTTGATGATGATTGGTTCAAAAATGTGACCACTAGAGTGTTCACAAGGTTTTTCTATTTATAGCTCCTGTGACCTACTTTTTCATCCGAGATGACCCATGTTCGAACTCATCCGAGCTATCACCTAGACAAACATCCTGACCAAGTTTGATGAAGATTGGGTCAAAAATGTGACCTCTAGAGTGTTCACAAGGTTTTTCTATTTTTAGCTCT
Organism: Ruditapes philippinarum; assembly: GCF_026571515.1. Classification (NCBI taxonomy): domain Eukaryota; kingdom Metazoa; phylum Mollusca; class Bivalvia; order Venerida; family Veneridae; genus Ruditapes; species Ruditapes philippinarum. The sequence continues at coordinate 232,230 of NW_026853527.1, read as the reverse complement.
TGTGACCTAGTTTTTCATCTGAGATGACCCATGTTCGAACTCATCCGAGCTTTCAACTAGATAAGCATCCTGACCAAGTTTGATGATGATTGAGGCAAAAATGCGACCGCTAGAGTGTTCACAAGCAATTGTGGACGGCCGGACGGACGACAGACGACGGACGACGGACATTCATCGATCCTAAAAGCTCACCCTGAGCAAGCTCAGGTGAGCTAAAAAGTATACGAATCTTCATTGTAAACAGATAATGAAGATCTGTGAAAATAACGCTCAATTTACCTTACTAATAAGGCAGATTCTAAATGAACTTTCCTATGGACCTGGGGAAAATTTATAAACAAACACAATCGAGTAGAAATAAATATATTGTGAAAAAAATCTGATCTGTATAAATATAGTAAAACTTTACAAAATATACATATATATCCAATAATTTCAAGTTAGTAAGAACCTTAAACAAAATGTTCACTTTTAGTGAAAGTTTATGTAAATGGCAAACACATGAATTTAATTCCGATAGCACTATGCAATAAAGTCTATAAAGTTAATATTCTGATATATTCTACAGATGTGAGATGTATGTTTTCTAGGGACCATGTGGCACTTCAGGCGCAGGTAGTGTTACTCGATGTTCCAACTAAATTCAAAGCTTGCAAAGGATCATCTTTCAAAGGAGTACTGAAAATAGAAATAAATTAAAATATTTAAACAAGAGAGCCATGATGGACTTTTACATTGCTAACCTGACAACAATTATTACTTTAGTCATGTGTTATATGTGAATAATGTTTTAAGTTCTTACGATGCAAGTCTTTTGTTTTGTTTGGTTTTATGGCACACCAACACAATATAAGGTCATATGGCGCCGAAACAGGACAGATGATGTTGACTAACCTCGGGTGTATCAAACTTAAAGGGATACTCAGGTAAAATAATGGCAAAAATATAAAAATGATTTTCTGTACTCAAATCACCCTAAAATGACATTTCTTAAAGTCCCAACATGAATTTCTGTATAAATTCTATATATTTTGGGTTTGAAGTTTAAATATATCTATATATGTTGAACGAAATTTTGACGCGAACAGAATCACCGAATAGTTTAAAAACAAGTCATGCGATTTGAACAAACCCTGGAAGTTACAATAACAAATATTGTGGATATTGTATGATTGAAACAAGTCTAAGTAATTGATTTGACATGTTTTTTAACGTTTCCAGAGTACAGAGTGACAACTATTGTGACATTTTAGCACTCTAACCTGACCCACGCGGGTCAAGTTAGGAAAACACCATTTTATTCTTTATATGGAGAAAAGTTTTGTTCCTTTGACTGTTTAGTGTATTCATTTTGAGGACATTTACAGAATAATGAATGAAAATTTCAAAACTAAGAAATGAAAATTTTGCCTGTGTCTCCCTTTAAGGTCGAAACCATCACACCTGCTGGAGCTATGAGATGCATAGATTTCAGTAATTCTAAAGTAATTCGAACCCATTTATTAATTGCCTCTTATGATAATGCAGGGTTAAACAGTGGCTGTAATTCTTATGCCCCAACCTGTAAAGGCAACCCCTTGGCCTCAAGGGGCACAATTCAAGTCAATATAACAATCTAATGATCCTGAATAAAATGATGTAGCCAGAGTTTAAATAATCTTAACCCTTTCACAGCCTGGTGTTGGTAACTAAATATACCAATGTCACCATCCAGACAGCACAACTGAGTCATCTGAGCTTCATGGTCTGCTCTATTTGCTTTTCAGTACATGTACATACTTTTTCCCTATAAACGATGAATGATTTTGTTCTGACTGAAAGATGAACAAGTCCATTAAAGATATTTAGCATGATAAGGGTTAAACAGAACAGCTCGAGTATGACACATTTGATAATTATTTCATTGCAAATTGAAATTAACTATAATCTCCAAAATTAGTTACAACAATGTCATCTGTTTATATTTTATTTTCACTTAACCCTTAACACACTTAATATATTAAATGAACTTGTCCATCTTTCAATCTGGACAAAACAATCTTATCGTTTCTTAGGATATGAACTGATTGGATAGCAAACAGGCAACATGGTGGCATGTGTATAATCAGCTGCAGCAAGCAGCCTAAAGGTTAACAAGAGCACCGCTAGGCGGAGCATTATATGCCCAAGTGTTTTTTTTAAAGTAAGGATGAAGCATTTGCAAGACATGGGAATTAGCTGTTCATCCTAAAAATTTTTACAGCTGTAGGTTGATTAATACTTAAGTTATTAATAATGACCTTAACCTTTGACCTTGTGACCCCAAAATCAATAGGGGTCTTCTACCTTATATGGACAATCATCCTAAGAAGTTAGAATATTGTGGGCCAAATGGAACTTTAATTATGCTCTAGAAACTGTTTTCAGTATTAAGGTAAAAGTGACTTTGACCTTGTGACCCCAAAATCAATAGGGGTCTTCTACCCAATATGGACAATCATCCTATGAAGTTTGAACATTGTGGGTCAAATGGAACTTAAGTTATGCTCCTGAAACTGTTTTTGGTTTCAAGGTAATTGTGACCTTGACCTTTGACCTAGTGACCCGAAAATCAATAGGGGTCTTTTGCCCAATATGGACAATCACCCTATGAAGTTTGAATATTGTGGGCCAAATGGAACTTAAGTTATGCTCCGGAAACTGTTTTCAGTTTTAAGGATATAGTGCCCTTGACCTTTTGACCCCAAAATCATTAGGGGTCTTCTTTCCAATATGCACAATCATTCTATGAAGTTTGAACATTGTGGGTCAAATGGAACTTAAGTTATGCTCAGGAAACTGTTTTCAGTATCAAGGTAATATTGACTGACCTTGTGACCCCAAAATCAATAGGGGTCTTCTACCCAATATAGACAATCATCCTATGAAGTTTGAACATTGTCGGTCAAATGGAACTTAAGTTATGTTCCGGAAATTGTTTTTAGTTTTAAGGTAAAAGTGACCTTGACCCTTGACTTTTTGACCCCAATATCAATAGGGGTCTTCTACCTTATATGGACAATCATCCTATGAAGTTTGAACATTGTGGGCCAATTGGAACTTAAGTTATGCTCCGGAAACTGTTTTCAGTATCAAGGTAATAGTGACCTTGACCTTGTGACCCCAAAATCAATAGGGGTCTTCTACCCAATATTGACAATCATCCTATGAAGTTTGAACATTGTGGGTCAAATGGGGAACTTAAGTTATGCTCCGGAAACTGTTTTCAGTTTTAAGGTAATAGTGACCTTGACCTTTGACCCCAAAATCAATAGGGGTCTTCTACCCAATATTGACAATTATCCTATGAAGTTTGAACATTGTGGGCCAAATGGAACTTAAGTTATGCTCTGGAAACCAAATTGCTAATGGACGGACGGACAGACAGACACCAGGTGGTATAACATAATATGCCCTTTCGGGCATATAATAAAAATGAAACATCCGGTAAAATTTACTTATTTTTTATATAAAGCATAAACATAACAATTATTTAACTTACATATTCATGCCTTGGTATCGTTGAATTGTAGTAAAGGGGATTTGTTGGATCTGAAAAATACACAAAACTTTCTAAATAATGAGATATGAAATACATGTATTCGATATTATTTCATGTCATTAGAATAAAATTTAGTCAGTTAAAATAAATGTTTTTTTTTAAATCTATATAACATTGATCAGATACAAATTTATCAATTAATTTCTTTTTCCCAAACAAAGCAATTGCACTGTATTATAAACAAGAGCCCGGTTTGAACCGGGTGATGCTCCCCAAATAGGTTTTGGACACAGGAAAGTACACCTCTTGAGTAATGTCCCTGTGCAATAATTCCAAAATTAGGCAAGGCAGAGTTACTGTTCTTTGCACTGCACTATCAACCTACAATGTTTCTGGTTGATACCTCTAATATGAACAAAGTTCAAAATGTAAAAATGAACAAAGGGCAATAACTACAAAATTTGGCAAGGCGGAGTTCAAGTTCTTGTGCACTGCACATCTATTCATTGAGATCTATCTACCTACAAAGTTTCATGTTGATATCTCTTATAGTGTTAGAGTTATTTCCCGTACAATATTTTTTTTAAAAGGGGAGATAATTCAAATATGGGGCTTAACAGAGTTATGGTTTTTTCGTACTGCACTTTTACTCAATGACATCTATCTATCAACAAAGTTTCATGTTGATATCTCTTATAATTTAAGAGAAATGTCCCAGATAATTCAAGAGTAATGTCCCAGACAAAGTTCAAAAAGTGAAAATAAACAAAGGGCAATAACACCGAAATTAGGCAAAACAGTTACGATTCTTGTGCACTGCACATATACCCATTGAGGTCTATCTACCTACAAAGTTTCATGTAGATATCTTTTATAGTTTTACAGCTAAGTCCTTGACTGGATTTTTCTAAAAGGGGAGATAATTCAAAAATGGAGCTTATCAAAGTTATGGTTCTTTTTCACTGCACTTTTACTCAATGAAATTTATCTACCTACAATGTTTCATATTGATATCTCTTATCATCTAAGAGTTATGTTCCGGACAAAGTTCAAAGTGTTCAAATGAACAAAGGGCAATAACTCCAAACTTAGGCAAAAAGAGTTACGATTCTTGTGCACTGCACATCTTCCCATTGAGATCTATTTTCATATCTCTTATAGTTTTAAAGTTTTGTCTTGGACAAGATTTTTCTAAAAGGGGAGATAATTCAAAAACGGGGCAAAAGAGATTTATGGTTCTTTGACAATGCACTCCACCTCAATGCCCTCTACCACTGTGTGAAGTTTAAACAAATTATCTCCGAGGGTTTTCAAGTTATGCTCCGGACAAGACACTGGATGAACAGACAGACAAGGCGGAGACTATATGCTCTCCCTTTGGGGAGCATACAAACACAAGGGCAAGATTAACCCAATATACGCCCGTCACAGAAGCTTTTGACAGAGATGTGGGCATTATAGGTATGCTAATAGGAGATATGCTCTGGCCAATATCTGGATAATATCTTGATATATTATCATCTCTAGTGATTTTTTTACCAGAACTTTGACCTCCGTGTGACTTTGACCTTAGCCGCAGGGACCTAAATTTTGTGCTCGACACTCCGCCTCACAATAGTGAACATTTGTGCCAAGTTATATTGAAATCCCTCTATGCATGTAAAAGTTTTGCTCCGGACAAACGTTTTTCAATGACCTTTTAGTGTGACCTTGACCTTTGACCTAGAAATCTGGTTCATGCATGGGACACGGCTTCTCATAGTGGTAAAAATTTGTATGAAGTTCATTAGAATCTCTACCTATATGTAGGAGATATGCTCTGGACAAAATCTCTATATTTAATCATCTTTAGTGACCTTGGCAATCATATTTAGTGACCTTGACCATGCACATATTAATCTAAAAAACATGTGTCACACCCATAGTCATGATAATGACCATTTGTGTTTCAATCCCTCAATAAATGATGACTAAATGGTCCCAATACACATTTTCATATTTTTACTTAACTTTGACCCCTATGTGTGACCTTGACCTTGGCCATAGGGAACTAAATTTTGCATGCGACACTCCGCTTCACAATAGTGAACCTTTGTGTGTAAAAGTTTTGCTCCGGACAAACGTTTTTCAATGAGCTCTAAGAGTGACCTTGACCTTTGACCTAGAGGCCTGGTTCATGCGTGCGACATGGCTTCTCATAGTGGTGAACCTTTCTATGATGTTTCATTAAAATTCTTCCATGGAGATATGCTCCGGACAAAATTGGATGCCCGCCCGCCATGGGGGAAATTATAATACGACCCGTTTTTCAAACGGGCATATAAAAATGGTAATCAGAGGTTACATAGCTGTTAAATATAAATATAGAGGACTTCGAATAAATTTGTACATATCGCTTGTGCTTCAAGTATATATATATTTATTACATGCTTTTCGGTGGTTTAATGAAATATCAGTGAAATATAAAACTGATAATTTTACTGTTTTAAAACACTTACTCATGAAATATATCTTTTGGTGCTCACTTGGTGAAATATATTCTGATCTTACACTGAACTAAACAAATATCCTCTATATATCTAAATAATGCAGTGGAAAATAATGCAAAACGGAAGCATTCTTTATATTTTTTGTACTGTAACCCTTTCGGAAAATATTACGCCTCAGAAGTTGTTCTAAAAACTTTAGAGTAAGAACTAACTAAAATCAGAAGACAAAATTAATGTTGAATAGCTTCCTCACATGACAAATGCAAACCCACAGGTGTGACTGGCAAGAGGCTTGAAGTCAACAGCCGTAACCACTCAGCACAGATGCCCATCAAATTGCTATTTTTATACCCTAATTTGTGTAAATACCTCCATAGTCAGCTTTTCTTGACCTCCATGTACGTTTCCTCTCTGTATCCTCATCGACACCATCGTCCATGAGAGTAGGACCAGAATAATATGGTACTATCAATGGGCGACTTGTAGTCATCTTTACAGGAAGTGAAGGTGCCATCAAAGGTTGTGATAAGGTGTACACCCTACAATGTCAAGAGATAATACCGGTAGTCGTTTATGTATAAAAATGCAATAGAGACAACGCTTGAATGTTGTTGTTGTTGTTTTTTTGTTGTTTTTTTTGGGGGGGGGGGGGTTCATGTTTTTTCTGTAGATTACTGAAATGTTATAAAGGATTATATTTAATATTTTTACTGTAGCTGAGGAACATTTGTATGAAGAAGAATAAAAAGTATAGAAATATATATATTATACATAAATGGACAACTTGAGAAAAAAGTCCTTATAGATAAATAATGCAAATGATTACTGCAAGAACATCAATATTTTTGCCAGATGTTTAAAAATTATCATTTTAGCAGACCTTAAACTGAATGTTAACATTTTGCCATGTGTAATATCATTCTGACCATGGTTCTGGATGTTATCATTTAGCCAGATGTTATCATTTTTACTATGGTTTAACTGGATGTTATCATTCAGTCAGATGTTATCATTCTGACCATGGTTTAGCTGGGTGTAATCATTTAGTCAGATGTTATCATTCTGACCATGTTTTAGCTGGGTGTTATCATTTAGTCAGATGTTATCATTCTGACCATGTTTTAGCTGGGTGTTATCATTTTGTCAGATGTTATCATTTTACCATGGTGTAGCTGGATATTATCATTTAGTCAGTTGTTATCAATTTTATCATGGTGTAGCTGGATGTAATCATTTTTCCAGATGTTTAGCTAGATATTACCATTCTGCCAGATGTTATCATTATGGCATATGCTATCATCTTGGCCATGGTTTAGCTAGATATTATCATTTTGGCAGACTTTTTGCTGGATGTTATTATTTTGCCAGATGTTATATTGGCCATGGTTTGGCTTGATATTATTATTATTATGGCAGATGTTCTAAGCTGGATGTTATCATTTTGGCAGATGATTTTGCTTAAAAGAAACACAATTAAGTTACCTACTGTCTGATATATACCACCAGCAGACCAAGAGGACTGAATTATTGGAAAGTACTGACTTTTTTACATAACTGTTTAAAGCTTTACAAATTTAAAACTTGTTTATTCAAAATTTACTTGTTACCAGTTTATTTTGAAATGTAAGTGGTTTACTATTATTGACTAAAAATGATTTTGAATATTTAATTCTTAACCTGCTGAAACCAAAAGTATTTAGGCTATGCCACCAGAAATGCTTTCATTATTATTTCTCAAAAGCATTTTATTTTTGGTTTCCTGTTAAAGTTTTCAAAAAGTTACTTTCTGGCCAATTACCTTAACCATTGCTTTCTGGCATTTAAAGTACAGTCATAGCGATTTAGTATTTTGTATGGAAGTCAAAATACTACTTTGTTTACATTTTGCTTTTTTTTATGACAAGCAATTTCATATTCAGCATCACTTTTTTAGAGGATAAGCATCAAACATGCTCTAAAACAAATGACTTAAACGTAATAAAGCTTATATCTGCCCTTTTTTAAGAAGGTAAAATTTGTTTGTGAGGCATTTGTGCAACCTGACCTGCTGGTAGCTAAATGTGTTTGTGTTTTGATAAACTTTGAATCAGCCATTTCTAATTCAAAGCTGGACAAATCCATTATGCAAATAGACTTACTCTGTACTTAAGAATATTATGAGTTTTCGCTACTAACCCGGGGGTACAAACAAACTTTTAAAGTAGCAGCTCAAAAACTTGCGAAACAGGTTGACAAATCTATTCTAACTGGTAGGCATTGTGAAGCTATAACAAAGTTTGTTTGTAGCAGGGGATAAGCTTTGCCGAGTTCCGGATTACATCTATTCAGAGTTAATGACCTACATATTATTTAACTCACCTGGAAGGTTTTCTCAGATAACGTTTAGAACGATGATTCCGTCTATACAGTATCACTATAATCAGAACTATAGTTAATACAAGGATCACAAAACCTGTCAGACCAACTCCTAGACCCACAGCTAATGCAAACTCTCCTGTAATGTATTGAAACCAATTTTATTACATAAATATCTGTGTATTTTGTAGAATTTCTTGGTTGAGTCACAAGTACATTTAATGCTCTTCAATTGTTTGATTACGCAGCTTTAACATATATTTGATCATATTATGACAGTTGCCCAACCTATCTGGCATTCCTGAATAAATGACTTCTTTGGGTGAGCAACTCCTAATTCCACATGTTTTCTGGATCATTATACATGTATAAACTATATAAATATTACGCCAATTCTAGAAATTTCATAGAGATTTAAATGGTGATAATAATAATATGAACTGTACTTTTTCATACAAATTGAACATATAAAATATAATATCATCTTTGCTCACAGTGTGTCTGAACTTATATAAGTAATTGTATAAAAGTACATTTATGTTTGGTTTTAAGGTGCACCAACACAATTTAGGTCATATGGCACCAAAAACAGCAAAGATGGTTTTTGCTAACCTCGGGTGTTACAAACTTGAAGCACAAGAGGGCATATATTTAAATATAGATTTGTTTATAGCATAGAAAAAATTAGTAAATGTAATCAAAGAACCTACTAGAAGACTGGCAAGTAGGAGCGTTCCTGGACCATGTACCATTAGACAGACAAGTTCTCTTGTAATAGTCTTTCGTAGAGTAACCAGAGTTACATGTATATACAGCTGTAGCCCCAAATAATGTTCCATCTGGCATTTTAACCTCACCATTGGTCGGATTAGCTAATGTTCCACAATCTATAATAATAATAAATTTAAACTGTAGGCTATTGACCACTAGATATAAGAAATTTAAAAAGAAAATCATTTTTTTCTCATATAATTGAATAAGATTGTAGAAAGAAATATTTTGCTTTTTACACTTCGATATAACACTTACTGATAACATTTGCGTCATCTTCAATGTCAGTACAATCTTTATTGCTTCAGAGAGAATTTGAATACCTCTCCATACATTATCATATTGAAAATGTGGGCCATCTAATACAATGATGTGACAAAGTTTATTTTTAATGTGTCTTAAAATTAAAGGGTTTCTCCTCTGACCACATCAAAATGTGTAAAGATGGCCAGTGTAAGAGACACTATTCTCTAGTAATTACCTATAAACAGAATGATTTATTGATATAACAATATGAGCAAAAGATGTAAGTTAATCTTCCATTATGGGAGCCATGATAACGTACGTACATACAAATAAAACAGCTCTCTTTATAAGACAATGCGCTAGACTTTTCTCAGTGCTTGACAGTAACAAGAGGGCATAACTTGGATTTTTTTTTTGGACCTGCTACCATCAAGTTAGATAATCAAAGAGAACAAATGTATGAAGTTTCAACTTGTTCCCTTTTGTAGTTTTGGAGATGCCAACTTGAATGTTAAATCTTAACGTTACGCTTACGGCTTGGTGAATACAATAACTCTCACTATTCTTTGAAAAGTCAAGCTAAAACCCAGTTTGCTACACCCCAAAAAAACAAAAAATTATGCATACCAGAGACAGTACAGACAGGTTTAGTACCACTCCAAGTGCCGTCAGAGCTGCATGTTCTCTCTATAGTCCCAAATATAATGTAACCCTGTTTACATATATATGTGGCAGTGTGTCCAAATGACGTCTGATCAACTAGAACATCTCCAAACATTGGTGCCGATAATGAACCACAATCTGAAGATAAAGAAAATTGTATATTATTTTTGTCATGTTGTGTTCACAGCTTAGTATGGTTGCTTTGGTTGCAGACATGGTGATCAAATAAATACCAGACCTATCTCTGCAAAACAACTCATTGAGAGACAAAGAATTTGGATGTTGTTATAGAGAAGTACAGAGAAGTACAATTCATAGTGAATTCTTCCTTTAGGAAGAGAATTACAATACTCTTGTTGTAAAAGTGTTTATTGCTCGACAGAAGGCTGCTCTGAAAAGGTTGCATAGGTACTATGTATTTATCTTTTTCATTATTTTCCATGTACATAACTGGATGTAAAGAGCAATTATTTTAATACAGTAAGTGATATAACAATGGTAAATAATGCTTTACTTTAATAGTCATAGGTTCCTCAATGTATTTGGTAGCTCAATACAACAAAATAATGTAATGAAATCAAGCTGAAAATATTCTTTAAAATTTCTATTCAATTTATTCCAAACTTTGAAAACAACTGATGTCTGAATATTACATTTTAACTTTAAGGTTACTAAGGTACATTTGTCATCTTTAATCCTAAACCTTCTGGAACAAATATTGATTGACCTTTAACACCACAATATAGCCAGAACAACCTGATATTCCTCGCAGTATGACCAGGCACTATACTATTTGTAGCTGATTTTTTTTTTTTGTATTTTGGTACCAAAGCCTTTAGACTTTGAATGGACTGTTCCAAATTCAAAGCAAGGCAAATCCATTACTGAAATTTAGGAGATTAAGTGTTTAGAGGTCTCATTCTTACCAACAAATATACAGGCAGGTTGAGAAGCAGTCCAGTTTCCGTTCATCATACATGTTCTCTCTACGTTACTGGCAGGACTGATAACATAACCTGGGTTACAGGAGTATGTAGCGACAGAACCCACGCCTACACCACTTGGTACAGACACCAGACCATTCCCTGGATTACCTGGCATTACACACTCTAGAAAAATAACATACAAGTGAAAGATTTGTCCAAGCCAATAATAGCAGCGAAACAAATTCATTGGCACTGGATACACTGGCACAAGATATAACTGCAGCAAAACTATACAACATTACTTCAGCAGCACAAAAATAAAATTTCAGTGCCTGAAGTAACAACTTACCAGCTGCTAGACACCCTGACCCCTATGGTAAATAATGTTCAAGTTATAATAACAGGAATGGATCTATCCTTTTAACAACTTACCAATTGCAGTGAATGCAGTAAAGGAAATGGCACATGAACAACTTATTGATTGCTGAACATGAATAAGGAAATTGGTTCATGAACAACTCTTCTATTGCTGTACATGCAGTAAGAAAATTGGAACATAAACAACTTACTTATTGCTGTACAAATAGGAGGGGAATCTGTCCATGTCCCATCTACAGTACATTGTCTACTAGCTGCACCAGACAAGATGTAACCAGGTCTGCAGATGTAAGTTGCAGTCTGACCAAATGTTGTTCCAGATGGAATGTTCACCACTCCATTTGTGGGTGTAGCCAAAGGTCCACAATCTGAAACATTGAAGAAAACATTTAGGTAACATTGTTTAAGATTGGTCACATATATGATCACATTTCAAGATAAAAGCTTGAGCAATACCAAATGCGCCATTTCATTTATTATTTCAAGCACAACTGGCACCTGGAAAGAACATTACTGTATGTGTAGAAATATTCGCGGGCTTCAAATTTTCGCGATCTTCGCGGTGACATTAGATCCGCGAATTCATGTTTAGCGCGAATATTTCTACACCAATAATTTCTTAATAGTCATATTTTCGCACTTCTATAGAACAATGTATATCAGCGTGTGATATAGTTTCAGACTTTTTATTTAAATATTTACAGAGTAATTGTGTTTTGTTTTCCAAGTTATTCATTATTTAAAATCGTTTATGTTTGTGTTGTTTTTTAATAGTTTGTTCAGAAAAACCAAAACATGATCTGTTCAGATGTCAAGATGTTTATGACGAAAACTGTGAAAAATTATGTACGTTAACGGGCATTCTTTAGTTTGCTATGATCTGTCCGCTAGACAATGTATTTTTTCTGTACAATAGTGTATTGTTTGACACCTGGTATTGAAAATAACTGTGAACTCCCACGATGATTACAGTAATTTTCCCTTTTTTAATCTGAGTGGTCTACGTGAATTTATGATTTTCGACAGTCACCTCCGCGAATTCAAAATAGGGCGAATATTTGTATAGACCCCCAAAGTGGACCTTTCCGCGAAAATTTGCTCCCGCGAATTTAAATACACATACAGTAACCTTTTATAATCGGCTTAGTTGTTTCAAGCTCCCTCATGAGAAGAATAAACATGTATCTTAAAACAGACTTAATCAACACTATTAAATCATGAGCCAATTTAAAATATGAATGTACTAGGTTGCTGTTTTTTTATTGGTCATGGTTGTCATTTTTCTTTGCATCAACACTATAAGGTAATATGGCAACTTTCCAGCTTTACTTGAGGAGTAGACCTCAGGTGCCCCTTCCTGCATTATTTCAAACATATGGTGGCAACTTAGTAGAACCACTGATGTTCCATAACCTATGTGCATACTTATAAAATTGAAATAATTAAAATAGAAAGCATACTCTTTGCACTTAAAACTTAATAATTAAACAACCATAATATATGAAAATTTGATGCACCAATATAAAATATACAAAACAAAAACTTTTTATATACCAAAACACAAATAGTGAAAATATCAATAGAGGTACCTCTGACAGTACAAATTGGTTCCAAATTGTCCCAGAATCCTGTTGCTAGGCAGGTCCTGGCACTGACTCCCATTATATAAAAGCCTGGATTACATGTATATAGGGCGGTGTAACCAAAAGTGGTACCGGTCACAGTATCTACTATTCCATTTAATGGGTTGGGCAGGTTACCGCAATCTACAAATATTACCATGGAGATATAAATAATTTATTGTTATAACATTTAACAGCAATTAGTAATGCTTATTGGAACAACCCTTACCAGTTTGAATTTGTTAAATGGACATTTGAATTCACTCCTCACAGCCTATTGTTAAAACGCAAAGATGAGATAAGATGTTGCACACAAAGTAACAAGTAAAATTTTGGTCAAAGTGTTATGGTAATGCGGACATTGATGTTGAATCCAGGGTATGTAGGATAACCCCACTATTCTAAATGTCTATATCTTTGTGAGCAAGAGTAATTATGCTAGTGTGAATTCCATTTAATGAGGTAAAAAATTTGATGAGCTTGCATCGTATAGTTATGAAATAAAATATCTTAAAAGTTATATTCTTGCTTGTTGTATCACAACATGTCTAACTAGCCAGTATCAAATATAAAGGGAAAACAGAACATTTTGGTGGTGGTATTGGTAGTTTTCATTCCAGATCATGGCAGTAAACCATACTGAATTTACCAAAGCACCATTCACCCACCATATCATTCCTCAAGGCAGGCTGTCAAGCACTTAACCAGCACTAGTTGCCTTCACTTTGGCAAACACTGTATTTTCTGTACATTCAAGAGCATCAAACCCGTGTTGCCCAATTCACAGACCAACGCTCTACCTATTGAGCTATACGGATGGCTAAACAGAACATTGCCATGTCAATCATGATTTATATACTGGAAGCAGGGTAAAGAAATATATTTGTTTTTATACAGTTTAAACCTTATTCCAAAGCTACATTTTTTTTTCAAAAATAGCATAAACAAACAAATATAAACATTCACCTTTAGGTCTGCACACAGGTACATTAGACCATGATCCATTGTTCTGACAGGTGACGGAAGTTTGACCTATCAGATCATAGCCAGAATTACATGTGTATGTTGCCACCCTACCATATGTTGTCCCACTTCCATATGAAACTTGTCCTTCTCCAGGGCTAGGTGGCTGACCACAATCTAATAGCAAATAAAATATGCAAAAATTTAACATTTTAATTCCTGATAATTAATTTAAGCAAATTATTTCAGGTACGATTGGCAATAGAGTAGAACCACCAACCTTTCGTAAGCTAGCTTGACATCTTCCTCACATGAAAGAATTAAAAGTCTGTGGCAGGATTTTAACCCACAGCTATGAGGGTCAGTGGTTCTTAACTACAAATTATTTATAAGCAATGCCTAAAGCATTATTATAAAACAAAGGGGCTACGATATCAATAGCGCTGACCAATTTTTAAGATGAAAAAAAAGGCACCTTTTTCAAACAATCACAACAATGAATTTATCATACTTTTTCAAAGATATGTATGATAAGGATGAACAAATTTGAGCCAAAATACGTTTTCAATAGATTTTTGTTTTTCATTTTCAATTTTAACTTAAAACTTGTTTAAATCTTTAAACTTGTCAAAGATGGCACAAACATTCCCTCCATGAGGAACGTAATTATATCACTGTGTAAAGGAGAATCAATCGAGTAGCTACACTAGTGTGTATAAGGCACCTGCATCTAAGAAACATGCGTTAACAAAAAGCACCTGAATTAAATAAAGTGTAGATAATATTTTTCAGAGAAATAGATAATATATACTGACCAACATTGACACATGTCACAGATGACCCGCTCCACGTGTTATCAGCCTGACATTCTCGCTCGGCATTTCCTGTCAACTTATAGCCAATATAACATACATATGTAGCCTTGGAGAGATATGCCGTGCCAAGTGTGAATGTAATATAACCATATGTAGGATTTTGTAATGGCCCACAATCTCCTACAATATACAATAATATTTATCGAATTAATATATAAATTAAAGAACATAAAATCAAGGGCAATTTGTAAAACACAAACAGTGGGTAAAAAAATTGAAATAGGATACATTTGTGTCTAAAAAAAACCCATACTTTCTATTATAGCTTCATAGAAATGGCAGACATAGGAACAAGACTGCCATTGTCATAAACTTTAATATTCCAAATTGCAAAATAACTTTACTTCAATTAGAAATATTTTACTTAGCTATTTGCCTTCCATTTTTGGTTGAGCTATTTCATAACAGCAAAGATTCTGTTGGATGAATTATTTTATCATATAAAATTCAATATTCGAAACAGCCAGGTGAAAATAACTTGATTCCAAATAGAAATATTAACTTATAGTTTTTTGCCTTCTTTTCAATATAGTTATCATATAACAGCAAACACCCTGCTGGATGCTGGACAATTATATGAATCTCTTGTATTTAATTTGTAATTACCTTGTAATTTACAAGTGGGTGGAGAATTACTCCAGCCATTTTCTTCACACTTCAGTGTTGTAGCACCATCTAATATGTAACCTTGGTTACATGTATATGATACTGTCTGTCCGTATGTTTTCCCTGACATAACCATATTTCCATTTGGAAAGTCTGGTAAATCAGCACATTCTGAAAATAAAATGTGAAATTCTGATATAAGCATATATTGACAGTAGAGCTTATCTAAAATTCTAACAAGTAATATTTTAGATTGATAATTTCATAATCCTAAATTCAATAAATTATGTTAAGGCTGTAAAGAAACTTTCTTTTGCTTTAACTTTGTCTTATATTATTTATTACTGGTTATCAAGCTTTAGATAAATTTAATTCATATAAATTCAGTAGGTGAAGCATTTCATCTATAGAATTCCAATCCTATATTGTAGCAAACAATCTGTTGTCAGACAACAATATAATATAATTTATCCTTCTCTTTTGTGTATCAAATGATTCATCTACATAATAATGTAACTATTTCCAAACAAGAGGGCCATGATGGTCCTGAGGTCGCTCACCTGTATATAGGCCCCCAGAGCAGGGCCAGTTTAAACCCCAGTGCTTTTATTTGAACAAACTTGGAAGACACCCATTAGAAGATGTTTCATGATGTTAAGTTTTTACTACACACATATAATGAAAAACAATGACTTCTGCACCCCCCCCCCCCCCCCCGGCAGGGCCAATTTTAACACAAGGGCTTTTATTTGAACAAACTGGTAGACACCCACAAGAAGATGTTTCATGCTAAACATCTAACCTCTAGTTCATTGGGGTTTTTAAAAGAAGATTTTAAGTTTTTACTATATACACATATAAGGAAAACCAATGACCCCCGGGGCAGGGCCAATTTTGACCCCAGGGCTTTTATTTGAACAAACTTTGTAGACACTCACTAGAAGATGTTTCATGCTTAATATCTAAACTCTAGCTATTTGGGTTTTTCAAAAAAGATTTTTTAAGTTTTTGCTATACACATGTAAGGAGAATCAATGACCCCCAGGGCGGGGCCAATTTTGACCCCAGGGCTTCTATTTGAACAAACTTTGTAGACACTCACTAGAAGATGTTTCATGCATAATATCTAAATTCTAGCTATTTGGGTTTGTTCAAAAAAGATTTTTTAAGTTTTTGCTATACACACATAAGGAAAATCAATGACCCCCTGGGTAGGGCCAATTTTGACCCCAGGGCTTTTATTTGAACAAACTTTGTAGACACTCACTAGAAGATGTTTCATGCTTAATATCTAAACTCTAGCTATTTGGGTTTTTCAAAAAAGATTTTTTAAGTTTTTGCTATACACATGTAAGGAGAATCAATGACCCCCAGGGCGGGGCCAATTTTGACCCCAGGGCTTCTATTTGAACAAACTTTGTAGACACTCACTAGAAGATGTTTCATGCATAATATCTAAATTCTAGCTATTTGGGTTTGTTCAAAAAAGATTTTTTAAGTTTTTGCTATACACACATAAGGAAAATCAATGACCCCCTGGGTCGGGGCCAATTTTGACCCCAGGGCTTTTATTTGAACAAACTTTGTAGACACCCATTAGAACATGTTTCATGCTAATATCTTACCTCTAGCTCTTTGGGTTCTTTAAAAGAAGATTTTTTAAGTTTTTACTATACACACATAAGGAAAATCAATGACCCCCTGGGGTGGGGCCAATTTTGACCCCAGGGATTTTATTTGAAAAAAAAAAACAAAACAAACTTGATAGACACTCACTAGAAGATGCTTCATGCCAAATATCTAAGCTCTAGCTCTTTGGGTTCTTTAAAAGAAGATATTTAAAGTTTTTTCTTTTGGTTGCCATGGCAACCAGAGTTCTGCATGGAATTAAGTTCTTTGAACAATTTTTAAAGGTGACCACCAAAGGGACATTCCTGTGAAGTTTGGATGAAATTGACTTAGTGGTTTATGAGGAGATGTCATTTAAAGAAAAAGTTTACGGACGCCGGACGAACGCCGGACGAAAAGTGATCACAAAAGCTCACCCTGTCAATTTGTGACAGGTGAGCTAAAAACAGTTGCATGGATTTCAAATAAACATAATAGGCAATGGGCTGTTTGAAATACACAAATTTGCATGTACTATTAACCCTCAGTCTGCTGGCGTCAACTGAACATACCATGTGACCAATGCAGAACAAGGTCAACCAGCACATCCTTGCTGTCTGTCAAAGTCTGCACTGGTCACTTTACAGTCAGTACAAATTTTAAAATTATCCTAATAAGAGATGCATAGATTTGTCCAGATTTCAAGATAAACAAGTACATCCAAGACATTTCTTGTGGTAAAGATTTAAGTTGCATTAAACCAGACATAATTAACATAAGACTTACCAATGATATCACAGGTTGGAGCCCTAGCTGACCATTGGCCGTCATCAGAGCATTTCCTAGTATCTGTACCAGACAGTCTATACCCTGCCCTAGTACATCGATAGGTGGCAGTGTCATCAAATGATGTACCACTTAATGTTACACTACCATACTGTGGGTTTGGTAAGAGGGGACATACTGTAATCAATGAAATACATTTGTAAAACAAGCATGGTTGGAAATAATTATATTTAATTTTTGTACTGAGAATACAATGTATAAAAATTAATCACAATGACAGATTTATAGTGAAAACTTACATTGCAAGTGGTAAAAATGCCATATGTCCTTCTACACATTATTATTACCACAGAATGGCACCTGGTCAGTACCACCAACCCAGTATATTAGCTAAATCAATCATAATTTTAGGAAGAAAGATTTCAGTTATCGTTTTTTAGGAAAAAATATTTAAGTATTTTTTTTGGGAGATTTTGAAGTAACAGAGTGTAATCATTTAAGAGCTATAGAAGTTTATATGTTAATATAACATGTATATGCCACCAGTTAAGAGCTGTAGGTCAGTCTACATATTCATTCAGTCTGACCAGTGTCTCTATATTGTAAGCTACTCAATTTTAATGTTTTGATATTGAAATCCCTAAAGCTACTAGTGGATTGTTCTAAATTAAGGTTGATAACAAACCTCCAGCGGGATAATGATTAACATGCAGATGAATTGGGCAAAACAAACAGGTCTACTTTCAATAGGTTTAAATATAATCAAAGCTCAAAAGAGTTTTCAGCCTATATATATCATTATATCACTTTTAAACACCACACTTCCTTGAAAAGTCAGTAGTCAGATGCCATTTTCACAGGATGGTTCAGACTCATGATTAGAGGACCTGAAACGCAAAGAATCAACTCCCATCTTATAGATAATCAACAAAATCCAAGGCATTACAAATTTACTAAAATTCTCTTTATCAGTGGATGCTTCCCATTTATAAACACTTTCACTTCTCCTGACTGAAATATTATAAAGCATAACATTTTGTCCCATCATAATCAAAATAAAGTACCTATAACTTTGCAAGTTGGGGTGATTCCTGACCAAACATTAGAGGTAAGACAATTTCTGATTTCATCACCATTCAGTATATACCCTGTATCACATGAATACATAGCTGATCGGCTATCAAATGAAATTGAAACAAATCCATGTAAAGGACTTTGTAGACCACCACATCCTGAAAATATCAACATTCTTTACACCTGAGCAATGCAATAAGCAAATCATAAAACATAACTTGACATTTCTACAAGGTCCTAATTTCCTATAAGGTCTGTTAAAATTTTTACAGACTAGATCTAAAATTGTAGTCAAAGAGAACTAATTTAAAATAGTCATAAAGTCCTTACTAATGGTATGTATCCATTACTAAATTTTAAAAAATCTAAGAAGGGTGATCCCTTCATCAATCAACAGCATAACACCTTTTAGCCAGTGTTTAAAAAATTATAAAAATAATGACTAGAAAAGTTCGAAGTATAGACCATAACCATTTACATCTAGAATTTTAAACAAAGGCATTGAGAGAATAACCACCAAATAAATAGGTCTTTGAAATATATAGAACTACTGAATTTTTTAGTATTCTATTCCTAAAATTCCTCAATGATGTTTTCGGGAGTTTTCATATAGACAAAACAAATAAAAACAAGAATTCATTTAAAATTAAATTTCATACTTAAAATGTTTCTGTTATCATATTCTAATAACATGCCAAGTTTAAAGAAATTCTATTGAACAGTTTTAATTTTGCCTATATGTCTGTATCAAAAACGCCCAAAAACGTCTTTAACTATTAAAATCAACTGCCTTTACCCATGAAAGTAGTGCAGACCAAGATCAGCCAACACATTCCATGCCATCTGATCATGGTCTGCACTGTTCACTATTCACTAAGCAGTTATTTTGAAATTTCCCCTCAAAACCATGAAAGTTTTTGTACACATTTAAAGATGGACAAGGCCATTTGGGATATTCAGAATGGTAAGGGGCTAAACTACTATAGACCTATACTTAAGATTTAACTCTATACAGGACTGGAGCAGTGCCTCTAGACCCTTGCAAAAATCATGATCAATAAATAGCCAATATTTTTTTCGCCAATTCTTACATTTTTCATTCATTATCATACATAAATTGGTGTAAAAAGAAAAACAAGACCTTTTAAAGTTCATTCCGTTGAGTGAAAAGGCAAGATTTTAGCATTTAATCATTCAAGCGCTTAGTTTTGTATATACCGGAAGACGGTATCTAGTGTGGTGCTCCAATCCTTTTTTAAGTCTCACTCATTCATTATGGAAAATCAGGAGTATATTTGTCAACAATGGTTTGACGTTTTTTTTGTTTTTTTTTTAATTTATCTCAAGAATGTTTTAAGAAATAAGGTTTTAACAATATTACTGTACCTGTAATTGCACATGAAGGTGGTGGATTATTCCAGCTACCATCAAGCTGACATGTGATCACTGTAGCACCAATCAAACTATAGCCTGCGTCACAGCTAAAAAATGCTGTCTGTCCAATAACTGTGCCACCATATATTACCCTCCCATTGTCTGGACTATTCAAACTTCCACAATCTACAAAATAACATTATTCAAAGTTTGTTTTTTTAAAAATTAAAGATAATGGAATTGGTTGTTCCAACCATTTATTTTAGGAGAGAGTTTCATATAAAGCTTAAAGCTTTCTACTCAATCCTAAATGCAATTTATGTATTAAAATTTTGTTTGAAAATATGAAAGATTAAATAAATATTGTTTAAACCAACCAATTATTTTTGTTATTTTTTTCAAATAATTAAACGTTATCACAATCTACATAACAAAACTTTATTTCAAGCACAAACTGGACACCAGGATAGACTCGATACCTTTCTGTTAGCTCAGCTAGATAGTATCGTCACATGACACCAGGATAGACTCGATACCTTTCTGTTAGCTCAGCTAGATAGTATTGTCACATGACACTAGGATAGACTCGATACCTTTCTGTTAGCTCAGCTAGATAGTATCGTCACATGACACTAGGATAGACTCGATTGGACACACAGGATAGACTCGATACCTTTCTGTTACCTCAGCTAGATAGTATCATTACATGAAACAAATTCAACATGCTACATGAGATTAATCTCACAGCCAGTCATGACATTTCACCTAAATAACCATACATTTCTGCCACAACACTGCAATAACTGTAGATATATTTTTTATTTATTTTTTTTTTTTGGGGGGGGGGGGATGTTTACCTGATGCCAACACAGTAGAGGACTTTCTAGCTTTACTGTTAGATCAAGGACCCATCCATGCATTTTTTCAGACACTAGAGGGGCACCGAGTAGATCCTCTGACATTCCAAAAGCTAGCTGGATACCTTCCTCACATTACAGAATCCAAATTCCTTGGCAGGATTCAAACCCACAGTGGTGAGGGGCATGTGGTTTAAAGTATAAAATCTTGACCTACCCGTATCAAATATAAAAGGAAAATAAACATTTCACATTTAATATCACAGCATAGAAAATTAACCTGTTAGAGAACAAGTTGGAGCAGGTGGTTGCCAGCTCCCATCTACCTGGCAGGTACGTGTATTAGCGCCAGTCAGTGTATAGCCTGATATACATGTGTATATCACAGTCTCTCCATATAATGTACCACGAGCATAATCTAGTTCACCATTTAAGGGAATCGGTGGTATACCACAATCTGTGTAAAAAACATTATACTCAAATTTCAATATATTTTTAAATAATAATTAATCATTAAAACACAAAATGGACATCCTAACCTAAATACAATAACTTAAATACAATATCTTTACCCGATCAAGTATAATATCCTATCCACATACAATATCATACCAAAGAAAAATATCATATCAAAGAACAATATCTTATCCAAGTCCAATATCATATCAAAGTTCAATATCCTATCCAAGTCCAAAATCATTTCAAATTCAAATATCATATCCAAGTACAATATCCTATCCAAGTACGGTATCAAATCAAAGTTCAATATCCTATCAAAGTAATATATCATCTCAAAAGAACAATATAATATCCAAGTACAAAATCATATCTAGGTATAATGTCAAAGAACAATATCCTATTAAAGTTCAATATCATATCAAAGTTCAATATCCCATCAAAGTTCAATATCCTATCCAAGTGTAATATCCTATCCAAGAACAATATCCTATTAAAGTTCAATATCATATCCAAGTACAATATCCTATCAAAGTTCAATATCCTATCCAAGTACACTATCATATCAGAGTTCAATATCCTATCGAAGTTCAGTATCCTATCCAAGTCCAACATTATATTAAAGTTCAATATCCTATCAAAGTTAAATATCCTATTCAAGTATGATATCCTATCAAAGTTCAATATCCTATCAAAGTTCGGTATCCTATCCAAGTCCAATATTTTATCAAAGTTCAATATCCTATCAAAGTTCAATATCCTATCCAAGTACAATATCATATCAAAGTACAATCGGGAATCTAAACTTCTGCAGGTCAATCAATTGACAACTCAATTCTGAATGTCCTGCACATAACAATACTTGTAACTGTGCTGCTTGAATAAATTTGTAAGTTTTCTTATTTTATTAAATGAATAATGAATGTACTCAACACTCAACTGGACAAGGGCAAGTAAAAGACAACTGAAATATGATATGAGCTGCGTCACGACAAAGCCAACATAGTGGGTTTGCAACCAGCATGGATCCAGACCAGCCTGTGCATCCTAGCAGTCTGATCAGGATCCATGCTGTTCGTTTACAAACCCTATAGCAAGTAGAACTAGAAATGTGTCCATAGGACACGGATGCCCCCACACGCCACAGTTCTGTCAATCTTATGACTCTAGGTCAAATATTTTTTGGACTACATGTGCCACAAGTTGAAAACTAAAAAACAACAGGGCCACAATTCTGTTAAATTTGGTCGCAGCAAAAATTCCTTCCTTTACTGCCATCTACACATTAAGGTTGTTCATCCCTGGAAGTTTAAGCAAAATCTGCCATCCGGTTTAAGAGGAGTTGCATTCACAAAATTTCTACATAGTATATAGTGAAAAAATCAACAAAGGGCCATAATTCTGTAAAATTTGGTCGGAGCAAAAATTCCTTCCTTTACTACCATCTACACATTAAGGTTGTTCATCCCTGTAACTTTAAGCAAAATCTGCCATCCGGTTTAAGAGAAGTTGCGTTCACAAGATTTCGGGACGGACGGAAGGCCGTACCAAAATTTGATGTTTATGAGGCAAATGAGCTCATAAACACCACCTGGACCAACATCCATAAGCAAAAGAATTCAAAGTCCCTGGTGGAATTCCAACCTAAAATGGTTTGAAGCCACTCTGCCAAGGACACACTCAAGAAATGTAACATTTGAGGAAAAAAAAACATTGGATGTATTTGAGTTTTTCAAATTTTAATGCTCTATAGCAAGAATTTTAATTTTTTAATAACAATAGTATAAAAGGTGCGTTAGAAGTATCAGTGCATGTATATAAACTAGTGGTGCAAATCTTGTTTATTGTAAAAATTATTAGACTATTCACCTGTAATTAAAAAGTTATAATTCAAAGGACAGTTAAACTAACATAGAAAGAACAGTGTAAGATTTTCTTATCAGTTCACCAATTAGAAACTAAACAATATGTTTTGATATTATTATTACATGCAAATGCTAGTTATTTTCTAGATTGTGTCATAGTTTGTGTAAGAGAACAAGATAAAACTTTCCATATGTACCTATACTTGGATCTGGTCTGTAATATTGTAGTTTAAATTCATATAATTGGTAATTCAATGTTGATTGCATGCAGTGTAAAATTCTATCAAATTTTAACTGTACACTACAAAAAAATCACTTGAAAATAATCAGTTTGTCTTGATCTAACTAGAATTTCATCAGAAAGAAAAATAATCTTTTTCAGTTTTTTATTTAATTTTTACATAGTTGACATAAAAATATTCAAGATTACAAGTTAATTGAATCAGAATTAAATTGTGAAGGAAGACCTCAGGTGCCCTTCTGTGTATTATTTCAGGCACAAATAGGTACCTGTGTAGAACCATCAACCTTCCATAAGCTAGATGACTAGCTCAAGCACTTTCAGAGCTACATGTGACACAAAACATAGAGAGGACAGATCCACAAACCAGGGTTAATCTCAACCCCCATAAAAATCAATGTATGTTTTTCACAAACAGATAGATGATAAAACTACTTTCTCTAGATCATCAACACAAATATAACTAGCTTTAGTCAATTATCATTGGTCAAAGAAGCAAGATATCACATACCTACAATCTGGACTATCATTGACCAGTGTACAAACATAACCGGTCTGACATGGACCTAATAAGTCTAGGAATAATCTACACACTAGCTCATCTGACTGTAGTGACTTCAAATCCTCTGTAAAGAAATAAATCAAACTATATTTCCTCAAAGGTCAAGAAAATTTAAGAACGGTTGTCATTTATCGGAACATTTTAACAAAGCACAAAATTAATTTGTGTGCAATGGCACATCAAGGTTTTAGTTATCAAGCTGCATTATCCTAATTTCATGTTTTAAAGAGATTCACAAAAAGGAAACAAATCCCTATTCTCTACAAAACCAGGTTTTCTGTTTATCTTACATGAACTGAAATAACGGTCATAATTCTGCTGTTTGTAACAAAGAACAAAATCCTCACAATCACACAATTTGCACCAGGACATTAAATGCCTATCATTTTGTTTAAGTTTGGTTGAAATCCTTTGAGAAATATACAAGTTGTGCACAAAAGAAATTGTTAATCACCAGATCTCTTTCCACCGATAGTCCATCTGCTGCCATTCAACAATCTTAACAACCAGATTTTTCCCTTATTTTCCCTTAAGTAAACTTGGTCTATAAAACAATAACATACCTGGATCATTATTTGCTGTCATTTTATCAACCCCAAGATTTTGGTTGAACACTTCTATCGTTGATCCCTGGGCAAGTTCCATAGAGGCTTGAGAGAAATTTTTCACAGCTTCAGCTTTGTCTTTCATCACTACAGTGTAGTCAACAATCAAACTGCCTAAACTGTACAATATGAAATAAAATTTAACATAACCGTTAATTAATTGGTGTACAGTAAAACCTTGACTGATAACCATCTCATTAATAGACTACATATAGAAAACTAGTAGTTTCTGGCCATAATTTTACATTCCTGTTTAAAAGTAACTAAGGTGCCAAATTAAGCGAGTTTGTCAGACGAGACTGGCTGTAATCAAATCATATTATAAATACATATATTTTTTGGTGGGTTTTATGGGACCATGCTTCCTATAAAGGCAAGAGAGGAGCATTCTCAGGAAAATAACCCATCATTACTGTTAACAAATTGTTTTACAGTATAACTTAATTAGAAACTGTATTATTCCAATTATATCACAGCTTAAACTAGAAATGTGTCCATAGGACACGGATGCCCCCACACGCCACTGTTCTGTCAATCTTATGACTCTAGGTTAAATATTTTTTGGACTACATGTGCCACAAGTTGAAAACTAAAAATCAACAAAGGGCCATAATTCTGTTAAATTTGGTCGCAGCAAAAATTCCTTTCTTTACTACCATCTACACATGAAGGTTGTTCATCCCTAGAAGTTTAAGCAAAATCTGCCATCCGGTTTAAGAGGAGTTGCATTCACAAAATTTCTACATAGTATCTAGTGAAAAAATCAACAAAGGGCCATAATTCTGTAAAATTTGGTCGCAGCAAAAATTCCTTCCTTTACTACCATCTAAACCTGAAAGTTGTTCATCCCTGTAAGTTTAAGCAAAATCTGCCATCCGGTTTAAGAGGAGTTGCGTTCACAAAATTTCTACATAGTATATAGTGTAAAAATCAACAAAGGGCTATAATTCTGTTAAATTTGGTTGCTGCAAAAATTCCTTCCTTTACTACCATCTACACATGAAGGTTGTTCATCCCTGTAAGTTTAAGCAAAATCTGCCATCCGGTTTAAGAGGAGTTGCGTTCACAAAATTTCTACATAGTATCTAGTGAAAAAATCAACAAAGGGCCATAATTCTGTTAAATTTGGTCGCAGCAAAAATTCCTTCCTTTACTGCCATCTACACATTAAGGTTGTTCATCCCTGTAAGTTTAAGCAAAATCTGCCATCCGGTTTAAGAGGAGTTGCGTTCACAAAATTTCTACATAGCACCTAGTGAAAAAATCAACAAAGGGCCATAATTCTGTTAAATTTGGTCGCAGCAAAAATTCCTTCCTTTACTACCATCTACACATTAAGGTTGTTCATCCCTGTAAGTTTAAGCAAAATCTGCCATCCGGTTTAAGAGGAGTTGCGTTCACAAGATTTCGGGACGTACGGACTGACGGACGGACGGACAAGTGCAACGCTATATGCTCCCACATTGTGGGGGCATAAAAATGGAGAACTGTATTATATACATACATGTGAACTCTCCCACTTTTAGCCGGAGACTCCCACTTTCTGCAGCCACATGTTCAAAGATTTTTCTTAAAATGAGGGGTATTTTCACAAATTAAAGAAATCTCCCTATTTTTCATGTCAGAACTTCCTTCTTTGTTTATTGCAGATTCTAAAATCTCCCTCTTTTTGAAGAAAAATCTCCCACTTGATCATCAAAAACATTTCACATGTATGTATATATACTTGTACTAACCTCATAGAGTTAATGATAATGTCAATAATATTGTCCTTTAGTCTCAAACCATAATGTTGTTCCAACTGTAATATAAAACAGACAAAGTTAACATTCTTTCATTGCCTCTTTCTGTAATTGTAGATCAATTTCTAATACAATATTTGACTAGAGCTATCACTGAAGGTGATTAATACCCCCACAAGCAACCATTACGTTTGAAAAATAAGTGGTGTGAACAATAGTTTGAAGTTAAACTATAATTTTTGAAGATTGAAATGAGTACAAAGAATTGCAACATCAACCAGGTCTTCAAGAAAGCTTCTTTTATCTCATTCCTAGCTCAATTATCGTCCGGAAACCATTTTTCTATTTTTAGTAACGGTGACCTAGTCGTTGACCCCAGGGGGTCCATATGCAATACCAACCCAGGTATTCATACAAGCTTGCTGTACACCAAGTTTGATTGGAATATCTCATTCCTAGCTCAAGTTATCGTCCGGAAACCATTTTTCTATTTTTAGTAATGGTGACCTAGTCTTTGACCCCAGGTAGTCCATATGCGATACCAACCCAGGTATTCATACAAGCTTGCTGTACACTAAGTTTGATTGGAATATCTTATTCCTAGCTCAAGTTATCTTCCGGAAACCATTTTTCTATTTTTAGTAACGGTGACCTAGTCTTTGACCCCAGGGGGTCCATATGCAATACCAACCCAGGTATTCATACAAGCTTGCTGTACACTAAGTTTGATTGGAATATCTCATTCCTAGCTCAAGTTATCGTCCGGAAACCATTTTTCTATTTTTAGTAACGGTGACCTAGTCTTTGACCCCAGGGGGTCCATATGCAATACCAACCCAGGTATTCATACAAGCTTGCTGTACACCAAGTTTGATTGGAATATCTCATTCCTAGCTCAAGTTATCGTCCGGAAACCATTTTTCTATTTTTAGTAACGGTGACCTAGTCTTTGACCCCAGGGAGTCCATATGCAATACCAACCCAGGTATTCATACAAGCTTGCTGTACACCAAGTTTGATTGGAATATCTCATTCCTAGCTCAAGTTATCGTCCGGAAACCATTTTTCTATTTTTAGTAACGGTGACCTAGTCTTTGACCCCAGGGGGTCCATATGCAATACCAACCCAGGTATTCATACAAGCTTGCTGTACACCAAGTTTGCTTGGAATATCTCATTCCTAGCTCAAGTTATCGTCCGGAAACCATTTTTCTATTTTTAGTAACGGTGACCTAGTCTTTGACCCCATGGGGTCCATATGCAATACCAACCCAGGTATTCATACAAGCTTGCTGTACACCAAGTTTGATTGGAATATCTTATTCCTAGCTCAAGTTATCGTCCGGAAACCATTTTTCTATTTTTAGTAACGGTGACCTAGTCTTTGACCCCATGGGGTCCATATGCAATACCAACCCAGGTATTCATACAAGCTTGCTGTACACCAAGTTTGATTGGAATATCTCATTCCTAGCTCAAGTTATCGTCCGGAAACCATGAAGGTGGACCGACCGACGGACGGACGGACCGACCGACCGACAAGCTGACTCCTATATACCCCCCCTAAACTTCGTTTGTGGGGGTATAACAAGAGCGTTCAGTGATCACATGTGTCGCCTCATGATGACCAATTTCATGTTGGGACAAGTTTTGTGACAGACGGACAGAAAGACGGACAGTGCACAACCAGACTTGGTACTGATCATTCCTGTAAAGTTTGGATGAAATTGCACCAGTAGTTTATGAGGAGTAGTCCGGACAAGCTTTTGAGTATCTGGCAACACACAGAAAAAAACACCTTTTTTATCAAAGGGCCATAACTCTGCCAAAAAATATTGAACCAGAAAATCCTTGCAATATGCGCAAGGACTTGAGCTACAGATCAATCCTGTAAAGTTTCATTGAAATTGCATCAGTGGTATAAGAGAAGTAGTCTGGACAAACTTTAAAAATAAAAATTATTGAAGGGCCATAACTTGTGACAAAAATCATTGAACTGGAAAATTCTGACAATATGCACAACTAGACTTGGTACTGATCATTCCTGTAAAGTTTGGATGAAATTGCACCAGTAATTTATGAGGAGTAGTCCGAACAAGTTTTGTGACCGACAGACGGACGCACGGACGGACAGACAGAGGACGGAGAAGTGATCCCTATATGTCGCCACTACTCTGTAGAGGCGACACAAAAATCAATGTCACTAATGTCTACAGACTTAACAGAATGATAATATTCTGAACCTAAAAACTTATTTATGATAAAAGTTCTGTAATTTTCCATTTATATAAATATCATGCTCTTTACTGTGTTGCTCAAAATGTGAAAAGATATTTAGAAACATCACCATGTACATCCAGGAAATATACATAGAAAGAATCACAGAAACTGCAATAAATAATTTTGAATTATAGTACTTCAAAGATTATATTACCGCTACTTTAACTTCTTTTCTGTACGCCTCATATGTAAATGGATTAGAGAGTGTGAGCCCTGGTGGTGCCGTCATGTTTAATGTCACAATCAACTCTTTAGCAAGCAATCCCTCTGAAATAAAACACTGCATGAAAGAGTATACCATAAAGGATTTGTTCTGCATATGCAGTGGAAAGCAAACTTGTTAAGGATATTGACTACAAATTATTCTTTTGTCCACTGTCTAATTTCCAACAAGGAAAAGTTGTAAACCTTTATATCCAAATAAGCTCTACACTTAGGACATCAGTTCTCTGAAAACCTTTAATAAAGATCCAAGACAAGGCACATTTTTTTTTAACAATTGACTGAATTCAATTTGTCTCATTCCTTTTACAAGCCATACAAAAAAATGACATGTCACTTGCGGAAAAACAGGAAAAATTTGCAGAAGAACTCTTGTTATGTAATCTGTATAAAACTGTCAGATGGCCCTGAGCCCAGCATTACAAGCAAGAAAACATTTTTTTTAACTTACCTTGAAGAGAACATGCTGGTGGTTCAGCACTCCAGAAACCATCTGCTCTGCACACCAAAGTTGATAACCCTACCACATTATACCCTGTATTACAGGTGAATGTAGCGACATTTCCATACTTAGTTCCTGAGAGAGTAACATTACCACCAGCTGGGGCAGTCAATGTCCCACAATCTGTAATGGATAAGTTAATAGACAGCAACTTGCAGTTAATTCATTCTTAACAGACAGATATATCAAAATTAAAATCAAAACCATGACTTGGGTTATCAGTATATATGCTTACAACTGTTATTGTTTTGTTATTTTTGGCTATATAACCTGTAGAAAATCTTTATAACCTCTATTAAAATACTGCATATTTGTAATGCAACTTTTCGTTGGATAATAGTGATGTTTATATAGTTTTATATACATGGCTGCTGTCAATTTATGAAGAAATCTTTGTTTTTTTCTATCAAAAAGCAAGTTTGCAGTATCATTAATTTGTAATAGATTCCTGACAGGTTATATGCCCGTATATAAATGGTTGTTTACAATATTACCCTTGTCTAGCAGCTCAGGTTATATATGCCAACATCTGTTGATATATGGCCATATAACCAGTCATAA
The DNA here is from genome assembly GCF_026571515.1 of Ruditapes philippinarum. NCBI lineage: Eukaryota > Metazoa > Mollusca > Bivalvia > Venerida > Veneridae > Ruditapes > Ruditapes philippinarum. The sequence goes on along the minus strand of NW_026853527.1, from coordinate 202,081 downwards.
ATCATTATAACTCATAATAACTGATGATATACAAAAGCTCTTTCTTAGAAGTGATAACATGCTATACAGCTGATATCTGACTAAGATATCCTAGCCCTAAAGATAACATAACATTCTATCCAATGGTATACAAAAATACCTCTAATTTTACAAGAGGGTTGGGAACCACTCCATTCTGCTGTTTCCTGGCACAGCCTGCTTGGGGAACCAGTAATCTGGTGTCCGGCATCACATACATATGTGACGTAGTCTCCAAAACTGGTACCACTCAATGTCACCGCACCATTAGCTGGATCATTGAGAATCCCACAATCTGTAATTCAAACATTTTGAAATAAACATTTATGTCAAGATATATTAAAATCTAGCAATCAGCATTCAGCTCATTTAAATTCATAAAGGGTCAAATTCTCCATTTTTTGATAGTTTTTTTATGGGCATCATTTCCTCATAACAATATACACCCATGCTGAGTTTCTTAAAAATATAAAATGGATCACCTATTAGTCCACAAAGCATGGCTTATTACTTCTCAAATTGTTGATCAGGCATGGCTTTTACTCAATATGTAATCATGTTTAACACAAAGTTTATCAATGTGACCTTGAACTTTTAACTTTATGAATTTAAAAATCAATAGGGGCTACCCACTAGCCATGGGAAATGTTCCTATTATGTTTTATAAACTTAATTAAGCTAATTACTTCTCATGCTATTGATTGGACATTAATGTATTACACAGTTTCACTGTGACTTTGACCTTTGATCTAATGACCTCAAAGTAAATAGTGGTCATCTACCAGCAAAGTATTGTTTAAACCAGATATATTATTGAAAACTGATCAAGATTCAGATATCTTTACAAAAAGTAGTGAAGAAAATATAAACCTGCAATCCGACAAGTGGGTGGAGTGCCACTCCAGAAACCATCTTGTAAACACTGTAGTTGTGTTGATCCAGATAGAATATAACCAGTCTTACAGGTAAATACGGCTGTCTGACCATATGTTGTTCCTTGAGGTAATGATAACAACCCATTCTCCGGTTCAGTCAATTCTCCACAGTCTGTTGTTGAAGTATAAAAAATAAAATTTCATCATCAACATACAAGGAAACACTACTGAATAAATGGATATTTTCATGTGTCGAAATGTTGGTGAATTAAAAAAATTACTGACATTTCGCACGATGAAATTGTGCATATGTAGAATGTAATGACAGGGTGGTTGATATTTATTCAATAGGAAAGTTTAGCGATTTTCGTCAATTTGCGAAATTTGCCAATATTTCTACATCACTAACAAATTAACCACTCAGTGTGAAGACTGGCCTAATGAAAAATATAATTTATGTTTTCAATTCATTCAACATTCATTTATATTGACAACACAACAGAATAATAAAACAAGATTGCATTTGAGAAAAATGCTATGCCACCGCATTAATACAGCACTAAATAGTAGTGTGCATTAATACAACACTAAATAGTAGTGTAGGAACGGATATTTTTGTTTCTATACAATTGAAGATTGTCATAATGCATAGATCCCTGACCTATCTAATTCTTATCAACAGATTAGTGGTTGAATCTATTGTTAATCCAACAAAAGATCAGAGTAGGAATATATCAATGCACTTGAGTCTTGTTAATTTGGTGGTGAAGGTCATATTTCTCACAGCCTAAATTTCATGACTATATCAAAGGACAACACAGTAAGACACTTTGTTAAAATCTAAGTCAGCTAATATCAAAGTTCACTTTACATCTTAATCTGTGCACATGGTTCAAATTTCATAGCTGTACATCAAAGGGCAAGAGAGTAAGTCACATCATCAAAATCTAGATCACCTGATATCAAAGTTCAATTTTACAACTTAAACTGTGCACATGGTCAAAATTTCATTGCTGTACATCAAAGGATAAGAAAGTAGGTCACTTTCCCCTTGGGCAAGGCAAAATTTTGACCCAAGGGTTTTATTCAAACAATCTTGATACAGGTCCACCAAACAACAACATTTCAAGTCAAATATCTAAGCTGTAGCTTTCTCCCATTCAGAAAACATTTGTTTTATTTTCTGTTTTTACTATGTGTTCATAATGAGAATCACTGCCCCTGGGCAGGGCCAATTTTGACACCAAGGGAAAAATTTGAACAACTTTGGTAGAGGACCTATAGATGATATTATATAGCAAACATCAAAGCTCTATGCCTTGTACCTTCAAACAAAAATACTTTTTTTTTTTACTATATGTACATAATGAAAATCAATGACCCCCGGGTCGGAACCAATTTTGACCCAAGGACTATAATTTGAACAATCTTGGTAGAAGTTCACTTAGCAAAGTCTCATGCCATATATTTAACCTCTAGCCTTTGTCAATTCAGAGAAGAAATTTTTCAAGTTTTAACTTTATTTTTTTTGTTTGTTTTGGGTTTTACGTCACATCAACACAGTATAGGTCATATCGCGACGTTCCAGCTTTACTGGTGGAGGAAGACCTCAGGTGCCCCTCCGTGCATTATTTCAGGCACGAACGGGCACCTGAGTAGAACCACCAACGTCCCGTAAGCTAGCTGGATAGCTTCCTCACATGAAAGAATCCAAAGTCCCTGTCGGGATTCGAACCCACAGCGGTGAGGGGCAAGTGGTTTGAAGTCAACGACCTTAACCACTCGGCCACGGACGACCCAACATTTTAACTTTATACATATAAGGAAAACTATCGCCTCTGGGGCAGGGCAATTTTAACTCTAGGGGCATACTTAAAACAACTTTAGTAGAGGACCCATGATATTACATACCCAATATAAAATCTCTTAAGCCTTAAAGTACCTTCAGACAAGACATTTTTTTTACTATAGTTACATAGTGAAAATCAATGACCCCTAGGGGTGGAGCCAATTTTGACCCCAGGGCTATAATTTGTACAATCTTGCTAGAGGTTCACTACACAATGTTTCATGCAAAATATCTTAACTCCAGCCTTAATAAATTTAGAGAAGATGATTTTTAAATTTTACTATATACATATAAGGAAAACCTATGGCCCCCGGGGCGGGGCTAATTTTGACACTAGAGGCAAAATCTGAACAAATTTGGTAGAGTACCTATAGATTATATCATTTAACAAATATTAAAGCTCTAAGCCTTGTACCTTCAGACAATAAGATTTTTTACTATATGTATATATTGAAAATCAATGACCCCCGGGGTGAGGCCGATTTTGACCCCAGGGCTATAATTTGAACAATCTTGCTAGAGGTTCACTACACAATGTTTCATGCAAAATATCTAACCTCTATCATTTGTCAATTGTTTTTACTATAACTTTTACTTTATACATCTAAGGAAAACCAATGACCCCCGGGGCAGGGCCGATTTTGACCCCAGGGCTATAATTTGAACAATCTGGGTAGAAGTCTACCAGACAATGCCTTATGCAAAAATATCTAACCTCTAGGCCTTTGGGTCTTTACAAGAAGGTATTTTAAGTTTTTACTATATGTACATATAGTGAAAACCAATGACCCCCGGGGCGGGGCTGATTTTGACCCCAGGGCTATCATTTGAACAATCTTGGTAAGGGTCTACCAGACAATGCTTTATGCAAAATATCAAAGCTCTAGGCCTTTTGGGTCTTTACAAGAGGGTATTTTACGTTTTTACTATATGTCATATAGAGAAATTCAATGACCCCCAGGGCGGGGCCGATTTTGACCCCAGGGCTATAATTTGAACAATCTTGGTAGATGTCTACCAGACAATGCTTTGTGCAAAATATCTAAGCTCTAGGCCTTTTGGGTCTTTACAAGAAGATTTTTTAAATTTATTCTTATAATTCCTTTTGGTTGCCATGGCAACCAGATTTCTGCATGGAATGAAATTCTTTGAACAACTTTGGAAGCCCTTCACACAAGGATCAATCCTGCCAAGTTTGGTTGAAATTGGACCAGTGGTTTTTCACAAGAAGATTTTTGAAGTTCACTATATAATCTATATAACACACACACACACAAACAAACAAACAAACACACACACACACGCACACACACACAGGTGAATCGCTATATGCCACCGCATCGCAGATGCTGCGGTGGCATAAAAATATTTGGTTGCTTCTTAAGATGTACCAACACTGTCAAAGTTGAATGGTGACATGCCAGTTTTTTTCAAAGTTATAATTTGTACACAATATTTTCATTTCAGTTTCATCAATAGCATCAATTGGTATCAATTTCACTCTGTTTCAGACACAAGGAGACAACCAAGAAATACGTCCTACTTCCTTAACCTAGCTTTATAGCTTCTTCACAAGAATAAAACAAGAGGGCCATGATGGCCCTGAGGTCGCTCACCTGTATATAGCTCCCCCCTCCCCCACACACACACCCATAAGAAGATGTTACATGCTAAACATCTAAGCTCTAGCTCATTGGGCTTTTAAAAGAAGATTTTTTTAAAGTTTTTACTATAAACATATAGTTAAAAACAATGACACCCTGGGGCGGGGCCAGTTTTGACCCCAGGGCTTTTATTTGAACAAACTTTGTAGACACTAACTAGAAGATGTTTCATGCTTAATATCTAAACTCTAGCTATTTGGGTTTTTTCAAAGAAGATTTTATATTTTACTATACACATATAAGGAAAATCAATGACCCCCTGGGGCGGGGCCAATTTTGACCCCAGGGCTTTTATTTGAACAAACTTGGTAAACACCCATAAGAAGATGTTTCATGCTAAACATCTAAGCTCTAGCTCATTGGGCTTTTTAAAAGAAATTTTTTTAAGTTTTTACTATACACATATAGTTAAAAACAATGACACCCCTGGGGCAGGGCCAGTTTTGACCCCAGGGCTTTTATTTGAACAAACTTTGTAGACACTTACTAGAAGATGTTTCATGCTTAATATCTAAACTCTAGCTATTTGGGTTTTTTCAAAGAAGATTTTAAGTTTTTGCTATACACATATAAGGAAAATCAATGGCCCCGGGGCGGGGCCAATTTTGACCCCAGGTCTTTTATTTGAACAAACTTTGTAGACACTCACTAGAAGATGTTTCATGCTTTATATCTAAACTCTGGCTATTTGGGTTTTTTCAAAGAAGATTTTTTAAGTTTTTGCTATACACATATAAGGAAAATCAATGACCCCCTGGGCGGGGCCAATTTTGACCCCAGGGCTTTTATTTGAACAAACTTGGTAGACACCCATAAGAAAATGTTCATGCTAAACATCTAAGCTCTAGCTCATTGGGCTTTTTAAAAGAATATTTTTTCAAGTTTTTACTATACACATATAGTTAAAAACAATGACACCCCTGGGGCGGGGCCAGTTTTGAGCCCAGGGCTTTTATTTGAACAAACTTTGTAGACACTTACTAGAAGATGTTTCATGCTTAATATCTAAACTCTAGCTATTTGGGTTTTTTCAAAGAAGATTTTAAGTTTTTGCTATACACATATAAGGAAAATCAATGACCCCCGGGGCGGGGCCAATTTTGACCCCAGGGCTTTTATTTGAACAAACTTGGTAGATACCTATAAGAACATGTTTGATGCTAAATATCTTAGCTCTAGCTCTTTGAGTTCTTTAAAAGAAGATTTTTTAAGATTTTATACATGCATATAGGGAAAATCAATGACCCCCTGGGGCGGGGCCAATTTTGACCCCAGGGCTTTTATTTGAACAAACTTGGTAGACACTCATTAGAACATGTTTCATGCTAAATATCTTAGCTCTAGCTCTTTGGGATCTTTAAAAGAAGATTTTTTAAGTTTTTACTATATGCATATAGGGAAAATCAATGACCCCCTGGGGCGGGGCCAATTTTGACCCCAGGGCTTTTATTTGAACAAACTTGGTAGACACTCACTAGAAGATGTTTCATGCCAAATATCTAAGCTCTAGCTGTTAAGGTTTTGTAAAAGAAGATATTTAAAGTTTTTTCTTTTGGTTGCCATGGCAACCAGAGTTCTGCATGGAATTAAATTCTTTGAACAAGTTTTAAAGGTGACCACCAAAGGAACATTCCTGTGAAGTTTGGATGAAATTGGCCTTGTGGTTTATGAGGAGATGTCATTTAAAGTAAAAGTTTACGGACGACGGACGGACGACGGACGGACGACGGACGGAAAGCGATCACAAAAGCTCACCCTGTCACAAAGTGACAGGTGAGCTAAAAAGGCTTTTTACCCACAGCAACAAGGGGTATTTTAACCACTCGGCTAAAAAATATCTCTAACAGACAAATAAATGTAACATAACTGACCTCTTATTGTACATGTTGGTAATGGACTCCACTGACCGGTTTCCAGACATGTGACTGTAGCATTACCATTCAGCTGGTACCCTGTATTACAGCTGACTATTACAGCAGTGTTATAGGTGTTTCTCTGTGGTGGTGTGTAGGAACCAGACACTACTGATGATAATGAACCACAATCTGTAAAACATACCAATCCAAATCTAATATGACCTTAAGGCACTTGCTTGCAACATTATTTTATTCCAATATTCATAACCTGTTACCTAAAATGTTTCTGGATCAATGTATCCATATAGTAATCTTTTAAGTTGATGTTCAAGTTGGTAAGGTAGAAAACCAAAACTATTCTCCAATTGTTCAGTCTTAAACTTTTTCAGACATTAACAGAACTGAACAAGGGGAATGGAAGTACAACAATACAACTATATTCAGAAGAAATTTGTCAAAATATATAAAATATATATAACAAGATATCAATCTAAGTCTTATCTTTAATTAGGCACTATAAGTAGTTTTGGGATAATATGAAAACAATTTCACTAATGGATTGTCCAACTCTGAATTGGAAGAGTCAATATACACTTTTAGGGAATGCAGCATTATAATAATAATAAAATAATGTTTTATTTCAATTACATCATAATTGATCAACAAATAGTACACAGCAACACACATATAAGATTGCATGGGTAGGCAAGCTGGCTTACATGTACTTATACACTAGTGGTATAAACAAGTCCTTAAAGCTGCTAGCACTAAAGGGTTTACAATAAATATTTATACTACAAACAAACATCAAAGCAAACAAACATCAAAGATGTTGAGCGGTCAACTTTGTAAACTTGGTAGCTCGAGTACTCACCAATGATCGTACAAGTTGGTGTTACACCGGACCAGTTCCTGTCTGCCTCACATTTTCTGGTGGTTAAACCTTGTATACTGTATCCAATATTACATCTGTAGACTGCTTCACTACCATAAACTGTGCTGGTATATTCAACCTTTCCAAATGCTGGATCAGGGAGTGATCCACAATCTACAATGTATTGTAACCTTGGTGCAATAAGTGATTAACTCCTATTTAATCTAGAAGGACTTAGCCCGTTACTGCACTAAGGTGATGGTATGTGTAAAAACAAAATACATGTGCACAGGATAAGCTATTGCTGTAACTAAACTGGTTTTGTAACAAAACCAACAGAATAACAACTTAACAATAAACACATTGCACTACAGGAACAATGATATACATGTATATAACAAGATATCTCTGTAAGACATCCTGTTTGACTATTCTCAGTGCTTCACAGTATGAAAAGGGGCATAACTCTATACAAAGGTAACTCAGAAAAGTGTGTTAAGTTTCAAAGTGTGTGAAGTTTCAACGCATTCCCAAAGTAGTTTTAGAGATACCAACTTGCACACAAAAACTGAACCAAAGTGTGATGGTGAAGCTGACACTGACATGAAAACAATAGCTCTCCTCAGCTAAAAACAGAAAAGGTTCAACACAACATCCTCATATCTGTAATGAGCCCAAATGCTATATTCCTTGACATTTATTCAACTATTATAAGATGGTTTCATACAGTTTGTACAAGAAAACAGAAGCATTCTATAGGCTAGTTACTTTTGCAATAGTCATCAAAAAACAATTTTGTCCTCAATATAAAAATGTAAAAACCTACAAAATGAAATAATGTAAGAGTTCAAATCAGAACTATTTCCCGGTAAAACTTTAATGGTTTACTTTATCATTATGCAGTAAATGCAATTGTCTGTAACGAGTGTGCACAGAATAACAACTAAAATTGATGACAGTTTTTCTATTTGAAGAAATCACAAACTCAAGTCCATTCCTTCAAACTACAGTATGGTTTTAGGATCGTTTTTAGTTTGTTTTTGATAAAAAGTTGGATTTTACGTCACTTGAAAACTATAAAGGTCATACAGCAACTTTCCAGCTTTAATAGTGGAGGTAGATCTCAGTTGCCCATCTATGCATGATTTCAGACATCAACAGGCAATTGAGCAGAACCACAGACATTCTATATTAGCTAGCTGAATAGCTTTCTCACAAGAAAGTCCCTAGCAGGATTTGAACCCGCATTGGTGAGGGGCAAGTGTTAAAATCTCTCAGCCACGATGGTTTAAGATGATATACATAAACATTAGTGAATCAGTAAAGCAAGTATTAAGATTAAAGTAATAAATTACTAGTAGTGCTTGGTCTTCTTACTATTGAATTTGATTAAAAAATATTAAACAGAATGATCTAAGTAAAATATTTTTTACCTATCAAGAATACACAGATTTATACTGAATTATTTTATTACATATTTGTATTTAAATGGTCATTAAATAAATGTTTAAAATCTAAACACAATTTGCATTATGCTAAAAGGTATCAACAAACTGTTTGGTATCCCATTATTCACAAACCTTTCACCAAACATGTTGGTGTTGACCCGGACCAGGAACCATCTGGTTGACAAAAACGACTACTGGTTCCCTGTAATGTGAAGCCCTCATTACAAGTATAGGAAGCCACCTGACCGAACGTTGTCTCACTAGCTGATACTGTACCATTATCAGGGTAAGGTAGACCTTTACAATCTGAAAGTACACTCTAACATAGCAAGCAAACAATATACAGTCATGAACAGCAACATATTTGCATTTATTTGTTTCAGAAAACTTGCAATCTTTACTTTTTAGATTGATCAAACTTAAAGTTAGTGTCTTGTGGTCTCAAAAACATCAAGACATCAAGACTTATAATTTAATTTAATACATAAGCAAGTAGTATGTTTGTAGATTAACCTTTCTTCAGAATCTGAAAATCACCCAAAATATTTCTAAAAGAGCCAAGTGCTTTGTCTATTGTAGCAGTCATTTAAAAACAAAAGAAAGACAAAGGAAACCCATGTTGCAATCAATATTTCATTTGTATTTTATTTCATTTGTACTTTAAATAATGATCATTTCATGCTCTTCAATGCCAAATTTTGAATTTTACTTCAAGTGTAATTCAAACCAGCAGGTAGATAAGAAACTGGCCAAAGCTACACATTATTACGATTGAACAAGAGCATTTTTGTTTTTACAGGTCTGCAATAATGACCAATACAAACACTGTGCAATGCTATGAATAAAGAACAAGTTCAATGATTATCCATGACAATTTGGGAATTCTCATACCTGTTATTCTACAAACTGGTGCTGCATGACTCCATTGTCCATCTGCCTTACAAGTAGCCTGCTTACTTCCAAATATTTCATACCCTACACTGCAGTTAAAATGTACAGTACGTCCATAAGTAGTTCCTGATGACTGATCTACATTACCGTTCACTGGATTCTGTATTCTTCCACAGTCTGTAACATAGAAATTTATGTAGCACATTTGTCAACATAGTAAAATAGTGCTAAAGAAGTAGGTAACCTTTCAACCACTTCATCAATGAGGCTCCATTCTTCCTTCCCTACTTTTAAACCTAAGAGTGACCTGAAGTTACCAATATAGTCCAAGAGTTTACAGCTCTATTTCTTCATGACATACAACCAGTTTACAAATTGCTGCTTTTTATAGACTCTTTGCATACTCAAGAACTTTGTACAACATAAATACATGTAATTTTTTGTAAATGGTTCAACTAACTTTCTTTAACATCTGTTGGGAACTAAAGTCCAGATTTTCATTTCTATTGAAAAGATATCCTAAAGCAACAAAGAAAACCCGGTGATTTTCTTTTGACCAGAAATCCTGCATTGAAATAACTAAAACATTAAAGAGATTCCTGCATACTGTAACTTTAAATTTTGTTTATAGAACAATAATTATTGTCATACCTTGCAAAGAGCAAGAAGATGCTTGATTAGGTTCCCAGTTACCAGAAATGGAACATGTTCTTGAGATAGGACCAGACAACTTGTACCCATTGTTGCATGTAAACTGAGCAACGCTCTGGTATACAGTGTTGTTTGTAAGAGAGACAGATCCATCCATTGGCTGTGAAATTGAACCACAGTCTGAAAGATAAGTTAAAAAGTGCAGAAAAAAAAACAACATTTATTTTAAACAACTCACAATATTTTTTTCTTTTTATATTTGGAAATAAATATGTACTTCTGAGGGTATATGTACATAAAAATAAACTGTTTTGTTTTCTAAAGGACCTTGGTAGAATTATGTGATAACTAGAAATGTGTCATCACGCCACGGATCCCATGCATGCAGCGAAATTTCAGATGTTTTAATATTTAGTTCCAAATTTTTTGCACAAATTTATTTTTTTTCATTTTAAGTTCAAAGCCTTTAAAACTAATTAATGTTAAGACAAACCATTTTTATACAAAGTTCAAGGCACTGAAACTATTCAGTGTTAACCTTTTGTAAATTGCATATTTGTAGCAAAAATAATCCTTACATACATTTCCTCAAAAGTACGAGTGCTGAAACTGAAAATTCAAAATGTTTCCAACATTCAAGAAAGATAACTTTGTCCAAAATCATTGAACCACTACCAAATTCAAACTTGAACTGCTTATTCCTAAGATATATCTATATGTCAAATTTGAGTTGAATGTGTACGACCATTGGGGAAATAATGAACAGAAACTTAAAATTTCTGATTTTTTTTCAAAGTTCAAGAGGGATAACTCTGTCAGCTATTATCAAACCATAACCAAATTTGAAATTGACCAATGCATTCGTATGACATATCCATATCTTTAATTTGAGTTGAATATGTACAACTGTTGGGGAGATAATGAATGGGAACTGAAAATTTCTTATTATTTTCATAGTGAAGGGGCATAACTCTGCCAAAATCATTGAACCATGACAAAATTCAAACTTGAACTGCGCATTCCTTTGACATATACATATGTCAAGTTTGAGTTAAATGTGTAATACTGTTAGGAAGATAATGAACGGAAACTGAAAATCTTATATTATTTTCAAAGTAAAAGGGGCATAACTCTGCCAAAAATCATCAAACCATGACCAAATTCAAACTTATTTTCTCATTACTAAGATAATGAACGGAACTGATGATGATGGAATGACAGAATGACGGAACAGGGTAACACTATATGCCCCAGCCATTATATGGCAGGTGCATAACAATCAAAGATAAACTAGAAATGCATATATCAGACATAGATGCCTCAACTTTCAACTGTTTTGTAAGTCTACAATGAGATAGACGCATGAATGGACAATTAGGTAAATCTGTATGTCCCCTAGAAGTGGGAACAAATCATGTTTTGCTGCTGGAATATTTATGTTATTTATGTTTGTTTTGTTTACCAATAATACTACAGGATGTTTGTTGCTGTTTGTTACTCCATTCCTCTGTATAGAGACACTCCCTTGTAGTTGGTCCTTTCAGGATATAGCCTGTATCACATTGGTATGTGGCGACACTCTGGTACCTGGTACCCTTTGATAATGTCACACGTCCATACTGTAGATCCTGCAATTGGCCACAGTCTGAAAAAGTGCAAAAATTATAAATTATTTACCTGCAATCAACTGGTCATGAAAAGCAAATAAATTTTGAATATTTTGTCTGCAGCATTATTTATGGTCAAAGTCGACTACTATTGAAGATTTTCTGCAAGACTCTTTCTAGGTGTATGACACTATTTTTGTTCTTGTTTGTCTCTTTTTTAATGACAATTTTACAATATTGGTCATATCTCTACAGTTGGTCCACCTATCCAATTTTCTTGGACAACTAATAAGTACTACTAATTTCAACACAATAGATCAACTACTAATCCCAAGTGTTTTCTGAATCAGTGTTGAGAGACAAAATTAATGACCATTACATTTGATGTCCCTAATTGGTTGTCGTGGAGAATTTTTGCCTTTCCCAAAGATTGAACCAGCAACCCCTTAAATCTACCTTTCTATAATATGTGCTTCCAATATTTCAACATCTTGACTTACTGCCATATTCAACAATCTCTCTGATTTGATATCTTTTGTCTATGCCTCTAGAGATATTTTTTGTCTTCTGGTTTCATTTCTGTTAAAACTTTTGTTAAAATGTCTCTAGAAAATCTTATAAAATTATTTCATTAAATTACCGATGATGTCACATTTGGGGGCCACTGATGGGTTCCAGATGCCAGTATCTGCACATTCTGTAACAGCCTGTCCTTCAAGTTTGTAGCCTTCATTACAACTGTAGGTTGCTAGGTTACCAAATGTTGTACCCGAAGTTGTATTTACAATACCATTGTTAGGGTCAAACAGAGCACCACAATCTAAAACATATGTAGATTATACTATATAAGAGGCAAAGCTCAAATGGAGAAAAGCTAGTGATATCAGCAAATTAATTAGAATTATAAAAATATTAGCCAGACTAAACTTCATCACTATAAATGGTATATTTCTACCTCAATTACTTGCTACAGGTACTTGTAAAATAAGGAAAACTATATTTCAAATTCATTGAATTTTACCAATATACAGTGCATTTAAACTTTAAAACACAAACAGACAAGCAGTTTGAAACTAAAAATGTGTCCATAAGACATGGATATCGCCACATTCACTTATTCAAAGTGTAGAAGTGCACAGAGTGGTATGGATAAAATATGAAAATCTATATCTTAGCTGGGGGCATAAAATATCCTAAATTCCTATTATTTTATAACATGCATTTTGGTTATAATTGTAAACATCTTTACTATGCAACAATATTCAAGCAATTACATAATTATGTTTTCTAAATTTGATTTTTATTTCGTTTCAGTCAAATTAGTGAAAATGATTCAAACCCACACATGCAAGTCAATAGATTTAGAGCAACTTGGCGACTAAGACAGTATCAAATACCTAGAGGAAGACAGGTGGGTTCCCTAACAGACCAGGAACCATCTGGCTGGCAGGTACGAGTACTGATACCCTGTATCTTGTATCCAGGGTTACATACGTATGTGGCTCTCTGACCAAATGTTGTCTGACTGGCGGACACCAAACCATTGGCTGGGTTAGATAATCCTCCACAGTCTGAAATAAAGTCATATAAGTTTTGTTTAAAGAAATTCATTTTTAGCTGAAAGCTTTAACTATCATCAAGTATGCTTCCTGGAACTAACTAGTACCAGATATAAATAGACATGGTCACGGCCCCTGAAGGACTCATAATCTACATGTACGATCCCTTGGTTGAGGCACACACCAACAAGACCACCTCTCCTCTTATAATATTCAACTGGTTATAGTGTTGCACCAACTGAAATTACCAAACTAATCCATGATGCATAAATCAAATGGTACATGTATATACGGTTAAACTTGTGTTTTAGACCACCATCAAAAATATAGACCAACCTGTAAATAACGGTCACACTTAAACAACCCTTCATTGATTAAATAGAACATAGTAACCTCAAAATAAAGACCACTTGTCTATAACAGTCATGTTTGGGCCATCCTTTCGAGTGGCCTTTGGTTCCAGGTTTGACTGTAATATATCAAATATAGCAACACTGTTTCAAACTCATTGTTTCTTAATTATACCACTGTAGTAAACTTTATTATCAATGAACATAAAAGTCACATGGTTGACATTTTACACAACATACTTGTTATCTGACATTCTGGTGGGGTAGCACTCCAGTTTCCATCTGCCATACATGTAGCTTGATCTGCACCAAATAGCTTGTATCCCACACTGCATGAGAAGACAACTGTTTGTCCAAAGGTAGTACCAGATGACTGGTCTACACTGCCATTTAATGGATTACGGAGGATTCCACAATCTATAAATATATTGAAACCATATGGTGAAAAACTGATTAAAAACTTTTCTCATCAAAAACATAGCATCTGAAACACACTTTGTAAAAGCCACACAGCAACATTACAGCTTCCCTGATGAAGGCAGACTACTTGGACCCTATCTCAATTTAAGGTACTCATGCATAAAGCACTAAATTAGTACAGAAGGTAGTTGAATATCTTTTGTTCTTTCCTAAATTTACCTTTTGAATTGGAAAGAAATTACCTTTACAGTCAAAAAATAGATGTGTATATCATATGCCAGTGTTATATTCCCAAGGACCAAATATTACGAAAAGCAAGAGCTGCCACTGTGATACAAAAATAATTTACAGGAATTGTATGAATAAATACCCTACCATTAAAATAATCAGCAGGGGATGACTTTTATTTAAACTGACCATTCTTCAATATGCTTTAACATTCTACCTTTTATTATACATTTGGTGTCTTGTACTGGTTCCCAGTTTGTGTTGCCAGAACAAACTTTGGTACCAGGTCCTTCCATTCTATAGCCATTGTTACATATAAAGGTTGCTGTGCTGTTTATCCTTGAGAGGTCAGTTGTCCAGACAGACCCATGCTGGGGATCTAACACTGCTCCACAATAATCATCTGGTAAACGTAAAAACAAGTCCAGGAAATATGATATGGTCTATACAAAAAAGTACACAGAAATAATCAATCAATCAATTTCAAGTAAGATTTGTTCATTAATCTTTCTTTCTTTTTGTTGTTTTTTTTTAAGTCACATCGGCACTATAGTCATTTGGCAACTTTCCAGCTTTACTGGTGGAGGAAGAAAAAAGGGCACCAGATAAAGTACCAATGATGTTCAGTAAGCTAAGGTAGATACCTTTGCTTTCTCACAAGAAAGAATTAGAAGTTCCTGGCAGGACTGGATCTTACAAAGGTGAGGGTCAAGTAGTTTGAAGTCAACAACTTTAACCTCGAAGCCAGACTAAGGGTTTATAACAGATGAAACAAAAACATTCAATGTTTTCTCAAATGAAACTAGAAATGTGTCCATAGGACACGGATGCCCCCACACGCCACTGTTCTGTCAATCTTAAGACTCTAGGTCAAATATTTTTTGGACTACATGTGCCACAAGTTGAAAAGTAAAAATCAACAAAGGGCCATAATTCTGTTAAATTTGGTCGCAGCAAAAATTCCTTTCTTTACTACCATCTACACATTAAGGTTGTTAATCCCTGGAAGTTTAAGCAAAATCTGCCATCCGGTTTAAGAGGAGTTGCATTCACAAAATTTCTACATAGTATATAGTGAAAAAATCAACAAAGGACCATAATTCTGTAAAATTTGGTCGCAGCGAAAATTCCTTCCTTTACTGCCATCTACACATTAAGGTTGTTTATCCCTGGAAGTTTAAGCAAAATCTGCCATCCGGTTTAAGAGGAGTTGCATTCACAAAATTTCTACATAGTATATAGTGAAAAAATCAACAAAGGGCCATATTTCTGTTAAATTTGGCCGCAGCAAAAATTCCTTCCTTTACTACCATCTACACATTAAGGTTGTTCATCCCTGTAAGTTTAAGCAAAATCTGCCATCCGGTTTAAGAGAAGTTGCGTTCACAAGATTTCGGGACGTACGGACGGACTGACGGACAAGTGCAACGCTATATGCTCCTGCATTGTGGGGGCATAAAAATCCCACCACTGCATAATTGAATTCCATAAGGTAAAGGCAACAGATTCAAAGACAAACATTTTAAAAGGTTAGACTTGAAAAAAATTGAAATTTACATGATCACCTTGTCAATCAAGCATAAATCTTACCATCGATCTGACATGTAGGTGCTATACCACTCCATTTACTGCCCTCGTTACACAATAACTCTGCCTGGCCAACTAATGTATATCCAGGATAACAGGAGAAATTTGCAGGCTGTCTATACCCTGTTCCTCCAGGTAGATCCACCATACCATTTTCAGGACTAGTCAAGTTCCCACAATCTGTAACATTAAATAAAGAACAAGATTGGGTTGTAAAAAAATGAATGGCCATCTTGATCAAAATAAATACATGTACTTAAATGCTAATATTTATCGAAAAGAATTTTTAAATTTCGACAGCATTATCAAGGCCAAGGTCATATAACAAGACATCAAAATTAGAGACATGGATATTTTATTAGCAGGAGGTAATAATTAGAATTTGCTAATATATTATTGAATGCTGCATATATTTATTTAGAATCATTTACCATGTTTAAAGATATTACAAGTATTTTTTCTTTTCCTTTCCAATATTAAGACTAATATCAAAGGGTCTACAACATTCAAATTGATATATCCTAAAACAGAAAGACACAAAAAATTGTCTATGTACAAAACTTCCTATTGTTTATACAAACCTATATAAGTGCATGTTGGGACTTCTGGTACCCAGAATCCTGATGGCATACAGATGAGAGTACGATTGCCCTCTAGCCTGTATCCATAGTTACATGAGAAGGTAGCACTTTCACCATACAGGGTACCATCCACTGTTAACACTTTACCATTCAAAGTACTACCAGGAAATCCACAATCTAGAACAAAGATCGAATCCTTAATTATCACTTCAAAGCACAATTACAGTTATACAGTAATCAGAGTACCACTTAATTAGTACAATTAAGAAACATCTAAAACGCGGGTAATCAGATATATCAATGACATGATTATGTCCAGCACAATACAGTTTCATTCACAACCGTATTTTTTTTTAGCTTTGAAGATGAAAAAGCTTCCATAACTAAGATACATGTATCTAATTCAAATGAAAGTGATTTAACAAACACTGTACCTTTTACAAAAAAACAAGTCTGGTTAATTGATAAATTTCGAATTGATGGAATCAGGAGACAGTAGAAGTATTAACCAAGGTAGTAAACAAGTGGTGTTAAAGAGCATACAGATTAACAACAACTATAACCTGTATATTATTAAAGTTAGAATACATGGCTATTAAAGTTGGGGGCGGGGGCGGGGGGGGGGGGGGGGGGGGGGGCGGGGAACTGATAAGACATTTGTATCTTACCTGTATCTGGATCTGGTCTGAAAAATATATACATTTTTTTTACCATAAGTACAGGAAAATGCCATGACAAAACCAACATAATAGGTTGGCAACCAGCATGGATCCAGACCAGCCTGCGCATCCGCGCAGTCTGATTAGGATCCATGTTCGCTATCAGTTTCTCTACTTGTTATACGGTTTGTAAGCAAACAGTATGGATCCTGATCAGACTGCGTGGATCCATGCTGGTCCCAAACACATTATGTTGGTTTTGTCATGGCACGACTCATATATAATAATTATTATTTCACATGTTATAAAATATAACCAATGTTCTTGAAGCATTGCACCATGTGATGTTCAAACAGAAATCATTAGCAGATCAAATCAAATCCTATCAATTTCACCTCAATTTCATTCCGGAGTCTAAAATGTCCTTTTCAAATCCACATTACACCCCATATAGTCTTGTTTTCATTTTTAGAGTCTTAATTTAAATGAGCCGCGTCACGACAAAACCAACATAATGGGTTTGCAACCAGCATGGATCCAGACCAGCCTGCGCATCCACACAAACTAATCAGGATCCATTCTGTTTGCTATCAGTTCCTCTACTTGTTTTTGGGTTTGTAAGTGAACAGCATGGATCCTGATCTTACTGCGTGGACCAGGCTGGTCTGGATCCATGTTAGTCGCGAACCCATTATGTTGGTTTTGTCATGACGCCGCTCAAATATCTTTATTGAAAGCATATCATACTCTATTTAGCCTTGTTTTCATCTTAATCTCCAAAATCCATATCAAATTCAAGTAACAAAGTTCTGTTAAATGTCAAAAAAATGTTGATGTGAAAGAGGTCATTTAAACATGGTTGAGAACAATATTGATTCTACAGTGAACTCGTGCACAGCTTCAAAACCTTTATTGCACTTGACTAGCACTGGTCAAATATAGTTTTGACAGCTGTGAACTTGTCCAATAAAATTCAGTACTGCTCAACGATGTATAATAACCTCATAATACAACACCCCATCCTGTACCTTGCTGGTAATTAACAAAAATATGGGCCAAGTCGCTGAATTTGTGAATTTGACCTTAAAAGTAAAAGTCATTTTGGGATCAAGATATTTAATACATTTCAATGAAAGTATATTTTGTCTATGTATGAAGTAGTCATAAAATTTAATAATACAGTGTTTGATCCGTCGCAAAAAAATAACAGGTTGTCGGTTGATAATCTCATACTTACACACAGTTTGGAACATCATCCACAAGTTGACAGATATAACCAAGATCACATGGTCCATTTGCCTCTATAAATACCATACAGGTCAGTGCTTCCTCCGTCAGTGTTACAATGTTCACTGATAAATAAACAAAATATATTTATGTTCCAAGTTTTAAAAGTAACCCAAATAAATATAATTCTTGACAATGATAGTAATCATTAAAGATAATAAAATCTTTAATGACAAATTGTAAACCGACTCTGTTATAGATCAGTTTAGTTACAAAAATTACAGACCATTCCTTTGAAGAGACATTTGAAGGGTGATAATTTGCATACAATGAAATATTGGATCATAGCACCAAAGAACACTAATAGTGTATGCCAGTTTTGGTACTGTGTACAATTTCAATAGAAAATATGTGTGCATTTCATTATGCATAATCTTAAATAAATAAGAATCTGATCCATCAATTTTTTCATATAATAATTGAGCAAGAAAATCTAAACATCATTGCCTGATGACTCTCTGTATGATAAGCTCACAATCTTATTGAGAAATTTGCAAGTTAAGTGAGAAATACTTCAATAAAGAACTATGTCACTTTAATAGTACAATAAATTTTAATTTTTTGACTTTAAGTGCTCCAAAACTATATTAGGATACAGTTGTATAACTAACTAACTATACCTGAATTTTCTCCTACACTCATATTAGTCACTGCCAGACTTTCATTTAGTACTTCAATAGAAACACCTTTCGCTAGATTAACAGTTGATTTGGTGAAGTTTTCAACTGACTCTGCTGTATTAGATATAACTATAGTGAAGTTCACATTTAAACTGCCAAAACTGAAATCAGATATGGAAATATATGTGCTTTTTTCAAGCAAAGATTGATGTAAAATTTATTAACTAAAAGATAACACATATTTTTCCCAAATAAGCATTTTCATGAGGCAAAATTTCCAAAACTGGGCAAGGTACTTTTTCCCAAAATGGCAAGGAAAAAGCCTGCCAAAAACACGACAAATAAGTACACAAAGTAACAAATCAATGCTGTAAAGACAATGGGTTAACCTCTCTCTCAAATACATTATTCAGACTAGTTCTTTATTCAAACTGTTTATATAAATTTTGATAATAAAACACAGCAGAATATTATCAATAAACCACATGGCCGATAATGAAAATTTCTGATCACATATTACAGCATAAATTACCTTAATCCATTGATAATTATTGTTACATTATCATCCTTCAGCAAGTCTCTGTAATGTTTCTCAAGCTAAAATAAAAATGATACAACTTCAGTAGATTCAAACTTGAGAGTCTACTAGTTTCCTTATTATTCAATTCAAACCATGTGTTTTGAGTTACTTTAAAACTAAACTTGATTTCTTTCAAAGGCTGATGAATATATCAAGGACAATTCATGAATTGAAACCAGTGAAATTAAAGGAACTCCACTGAGTCTAATAGCGTAAAATTATAAAATTTGAAACTGTGGGACACCACTAAGGTTTTTTACATGAAGTTTGAAACTGACAATAATTGTTTTCATCTGTTTTGCAGCCAATTAGAGCAAAAAGCATTGCAATTTAGTGTCAATTTGTGCAATGACATTGATTATGCTTTAGGTGCATAGTGAGCCAATGATCCGAAAATTTGTACACAAGTAATTGGTCCAGACCTTAATCCAGTTATAAGTCTTGAAAAATATTTTCTTCCCTTATGTCAAACTAGAATTGTGTCCATAGGACACGGATGCCCCCACACGCCACTGTTCTGTCAATCTGATGACTCTAGGTCAAATATTTTTTGGACTACATGTGCCACAAGTTGAAAACTAAAAATCAACACAGGGCCATAATTCTGTTAAATTTGGTCGCAGCAAAAATTCCTTCCTTTCATACCATCTACACATTAAGGTTGTTCATCCCTGGAAGTTTAAGCAAAATCTGCCATCCGGTTTAAGAGGAGTTGTGTTCACAAAAATTCTACATAGTATATAGTGAAAAAATCAACAAAGGGCCATAATTCTGTTAAATTTGGTGGCAGCAAAAATTCCTTCCTTTACTACCATCTACACATTAAGGTTGTTCATCCCTGGAAGTTTAAGCAAAATTTGCCATCCCGTTTAAGAGGAGTTGCGTTCACAAAATTTATACATACAGTCAACTATCGTTATCTCGACATCGCTTTTCTCGATATTTCGTTATCTCGATGAAATTTTGAAAGTCCCGATTTTCTTCCTTCTTTATCTATATTGGAAATATTTGTTTATCTTGATATTTCTATTTCGATATTTTCAGTATCTCGATGTAAATTTTCAGCCCCAACAGTTATTTTCACACTATTATCCTTTGTTTATCTCGACTAATAGTTTTCTTTCGTCTGTTCCCTTCAGACGTGTGAAAAACACAATCTAGATGATAATTGCTCAATAAATAGCGCATGTCATAATGACAATTATGTTTGTAACAAGTTTAGCTGTTTTTATAAAAAGAAATCTATTTAGCGTGTTGATTGACTTATGGCCAAAATGAATGGACTTTACATTCTTTTTAAATATTCGAACACAGTGTATCAATTCATTATGACTTTAAATGTAAATGAAATAGTGAAAGTATAGAAACGCTATCGTTGCAATATTGTTTCACAACATCACCACCAAATCAATCAGCGGTCGAACAATCTCGAGAAAGACCCGATAAATAACCCGGGATGATATCCGAATCAACCATATCCGATATCCGATTCACTATATTAGTGTATTACTGAGTAAACCTCAC
This sequence comes from Ruditapes philippinarum, assembly GCF_026571515.1. NCBI lineage: Eukaryota > Metazoa > Mollusca > Bivalvia > Venerida > Veneridae > Ruditapes > Ruditapes philippinarum. Next base: position 180,953 of record NW_026853527.1, on the reverse strand, counting down.
TATGTGTTTTTATCACGGACACCCGTATTCCCGCTGGTAAACAAACGCTAATGTTACTTTGTTAAATATTGACTAGGCATATGAAAACAAGACATAGGGATATTATGGTTTATTTGACATAAGGTATGCACATGTCTTTTGTAAAAATCAGTTTCGCCTTGTTCTAACCCTAATATGTTTATCTCGACATTTCGTTATCTCGATATTTTTTGGACGGTCCCAATGACTTCGAGATAACGAGAGTCGACTGTAGTATATAGTGAAAAAATCAACAAAGGGTCATAATTCTGTTAAATTTGGTCCCAGCAAAATATCTTTCCTTTACTACCATCTACACATTAAGGTTGTTCATCCCTGGAAGTTTAAGCAAAATCTGCTATCTGGTTTAAGAGGAGTTACGCTCACAAGATTTCGGGACGGACGGACAAGTGCAACGCTATATGCTCCCACTTTGTAGGGGCATAAAAACCTTAGTGGTTTTAGTTAATTGATAGAATATGTTAACGTATATAAAACTTACAGCAAGTTTGACAGCTTCCTTGTATGTATTGTAGGTATCATTCTTTTTCAGGTCAACATCTGCCTGTGTCGTCATATTTAAGCTTATAAGTACATCTACTTCTTTCTTAGAACCTATTTAAGATATCAACTGATAAAAAGTATTTATGACCTATGCAAATTTTTGAAAAAAAAAATGATATAAGCAATGTAAGTGTGTTCGACTGTTCTCCTCAGTACTTGATAGTGTAACAAGAGCCTGAATAATGAAGAATTTTTTTAGTTCAAAAAGTGCTATAATTTTGTCAAAATACATGTTAAGAGTAATAGACCTTGAACAGTGACCTTCAATCATGCTCTCAAATAAGTGTGGTAAGTTTCAACCCATTCCTATGAGTAGTTTTAGAGGTACCAATGTGTAAGCAAAAATAGATTTTTACTTCACACAAACTGTATGAAAGTTAAATCCTTTAAAATTACATTTTTTTTTCAGAGGAAAAAGAATATGAAATGTAATCTTTATGTTACCTTTGGGCACACATACAGGAGGAGAACCACTCCAAACTCCTCTATTTTTACACACAAGCTGCTGGGAACCAACCATAGCGTAACCTTGGTTACAGGAAAAGGCAGCAACATCCAGGAAGTATGTATCATCATACACAACTTTACCATTGTCAGGACTTTGTAGATCACTACAGTCTAAAACAAAACAAAAGTAAAGTTTAAATGCAATCAACAGTTCTTTAAAATTTGCTTTCATAAAATAATCACAAGAAATGATAAATATCTCTCTTGCCATCAATGAAATATGTAAAAATTTTGAAACACAGGTTATGGATGCATCCACATTCCACTGCTATGACAATCTACAGATGGTATGCATGACAGACAGACAGGGGCAAATCTATATTCCCCCCTCCCCCTTAGTGGGGGCATGAAAAAATTCAGTTGATGAAAACATAAATAAATTCATTATTTTTATGAATATGATAAGAACTGTATCTCAAAAGCAGATTATTCTGTGCACAAAGAGAAAGAAACTTAACAAAACAATGTATGAGTTGAACTTACTGCATTCGGAACTTCTGAAAAGCAATCTTGCAGTAACAGCCATCTCAGTAGTGTCAAAACTATCTACTTCTTCAACATGTGCAAACTTGTGTAGTTCCGAGGAATGATCCAATCCTACTGCTATAAAATCTACATGAATATCTGCCGCTCTGAGCTGTTCTACAATCTCTGACGCACCTTCTATATCTACAGAGTGATCCATAATCATGTACAAATAATCTGGTGCTCCTGCATCATTGGTCAAAGATGAGAACATGTTCCTTGCTATGTTAAGTCCAGTTGATAGTGATACTTGATTATTATCCTTCTGATATTTAAAACTATCTAGGGCAGAAAAAATGTCAGAGCGGGTCATATATTCACCCAATGCAACCTTCATCAGTGTCACTCCATTGGCATATATAAAGAAGCCAAGCTGAGCAGAACCCATTTCTATGTTAGCATGGTCTATTCCTATCTTTATAAGATTTTTGATGTTTTCAAAATCTGTTTCACTGATGTCACTGGATAATCCCACACCATATACCACATCAATATTTTGCAACCCACACTCTGAAAAAAAAAATTCAAAATCAAGCAACAAACTTTTGTACATTTACTTGTACATACAAAGTCAACATGTCACTTTTCAAACACATTTTCGTGAAGAAATCTAAATCTAGTAATCAAACAGATAAATTGTAAATTTGTAAATTTTGCAGTGGTTTTTTTTTTTTAAATGGAAAGTAACAATTCTTTCCTTTAACTACTGTACAGAAGATTTGACAGTAGATTTACTTACCTTTATCCGTCACTAGCTGACCAGGTGTAGTTGGTTTGACAGATGTGAAAGCTGTGACTCCTGAAACCAACCATGTGACTACTTTAAAGTTTGAAAACTTTTGAGTGACAAAATTATGACTTTATTTACTGTAGCTAGAAGAAATCCATACAAGCCACTGGCTCTCAAGTTCATAAATTTCAAAGTTAAGTGTAAAAGAGTACCAAGATAATCTTATGCAGATAAAAGCTCCACTTTCCCCCCTTTCAAACAGTGTAGCTTAAACTAGCTTTAAAAAGATAATGAAAATATATTGTAGATGTTTGAAAACACTTGTGTCAAGCAATACCACCAAACATATAATCTCCTTTGTTTTGGTCATTTAAATGAATTTTAATATCTGATATGAAGTCCATATTGCAACCTAACTAATATGGCAGGAAAATCAGTATTATAATTTGCTGTAATAACAAAACAAGTTAACCTGAAAAGAATAAAATATGTAAAAACATAATTTTCACAGTTAATTTTTATGAACATATATTAATCATCAATACAAAGAGTACCTTGTGATCTGCATGTTGGTACAGTGCCTGCCCAATTTCCGCCATCTTGACACACTAGCTGGGGGGAACCAACAAGCTGGAACCCTGCATCACATGTGAACGTAGCAACATCGAGATAAAATGTAGACACTTCACCATTTTCTGCTTGCTTATAATTCACTGAACCATTGCCAGGACCAAAAACCTCTCCACAATCTACTTAACACAATTTATACAACCCATTGCAGGCATTTTATGACAAACGCAATATGACTACATCAAGTAATTAATACAACACATTATAGTAAGAAGACAAACAGGCAGTAACACATATTTGCTAGCCACACTGTTTCTGGGCAGGGTGTCAAGCAGTTAACCAGTAATAGTTCTTTCTCTTTTGCAACGAACTGATAACTTCTGTCCATGCTGGAGCAAAGGTACGGTGTGAATGACCATAGAAAGGATTATAAGATCATTATAGAAGTCTGATTAAAAGTCCAATGTTCTTCCTATTGAGCCAACTTTGTCAAAAACAGTGACATTGTAACAAAACTGTAATTACCAGTCCTGGTATTTTATAATAAAGATAGTTTTAAAACCACATGCCCCCAGATTCATCCTAATTTTCTTAAAGTTGAAAATGTATTAAAAAGTAAAATATTGTCAAGTAAGATACAATACATTGAAAATTACCAAAAATAGGTCAGAATATTTGCTTATAGTCACCTGGTAGAATATGGTGATTAATACTGCAAAATCAGTCATTAAACATGTAAATTATTTCTTGAATTGTAAATATTTTACTGTACTAAAAATCTTTTTGGCTCATCTGGAGACTAGCTTAAAACTATAACATAAACAAGAACACAATAGGATAACTTACTACATTTTGAATGTCTGAACAGTTTTTGTGCAATAAAAGCTTCCCTGTCTAATGCTGGTAATTCTATAAAATGTCCGTCTGCTCCAAACACCAATGATGACAACACAGGATTATACCCATCTGCTATAATATGAAGCATGATTCCAGAATCTCTGATCTGATTGGCTGCTGAGAAAACATCATAATACAAGACATCTGTTCCCGTCAGGATGAAAACATGATCCGGTACATCTGCCCTATTTCTACCTACCTTGGCCGAGAACATTTCCAGAACCTGGTTTAGACCAAGCTCAAATCTGGTTTTACTTCTATAAGGTGTATAAGGAATGTTATTCACTTCTGCTAACAAATCAGCTGTTATGTTGATTTCTCCCAAATCAATAACATTGTCAGTGTAAACTAGGGCATCAAACATGAAAAATCCAAATTGAGTTGACCCAGAGTCTATATCAGAGAGCATTATAAAAGTCTTCACTAGAGAAATCAGGTCTATGAATTCTGTTTCCGTTGTCAGGGACGATGTTGCTATGCCGACAACAACATCAGCATTTGAAAACCCGCAAGCTGAAGTTAAGATAGAAGACAAGTGTTACATAATTTCAATCTATTTGACTAATACAACTGCAAAATTATGTTATTGACTACTTAGAGATGGTAAACACAAGTAAAGATATATTCATGTCTAACATTTGTCAACCATCATTTATACTGTCCAGATAATACAGATGTAAAGGTTTTAAAGTATTCAAAACACCAAGCAATACCTTTTGATATGTTACACAAGTCTGTGCCTTCAGCAGCTTGTCTTTTTCAATGTACTTTTTCCTTATTACATCTAACAATATACCCAATGTATAACATCAAACATTGGGGTTTACTTTCATAATAATATGATCCAATAAGTTTACCTTCCTCCAAAAAAGAACAACAAAAAACCATTAACAACTGCAATTAAAAAGCCTAAATATATAGATTATATAGATAAATAAAGACATGTGTACCTGTTTTAGGGTTGATATGTGATCCTGGTGGACTGACAACACCTGTAAAAGAACAAAAAGCATGAATCAAACTATTTGCTTTTAATTAAATGACCTAAACTGTAGACATTTTTAACAAGGGCATGCACAACTATTACCAAAACCATACAGTAAAACTCAAAAAATTGAGATAATTTTTATTGTAATTATGAAAGAAATGGCATATAAAACCTTTACAACATATTTTTGCAAGTTTACTGAATGGTGTAATCAGTTAAATCCATGCAAGGGTAATGGGTATTGATTTGTCACTGAAAAACATGTGAACAAAGATAAGTGTCAAGCTTCTGCAATTGTGGAAAGAGAACTTGCATATAAAACAAGAACCAAGAGTTTTCTAAGCTTTGCAAAGTTGAATAATTCCGTAAAGATTTATGCTAGGATAAAAAGTATTTAAGCATTTTTTACTTACTGAAATGTGTTGAATTGCAAGTAGATTCATTCATTGGTAATAAGATACAAGTCCAACAACACAGGGCGACAAGGGTAGTTTTTTTTCTATACTAAAATTGCTTATTCTGCCATTATTCAGCTATTGATATTCCCTTAAAAATATTTATGTAAATGTACCTGTTCTAGTACAAGTGGGTGGGGTACCACTCCAAACATGATCATACTGACATACAAGCTGCTTGGAACCAATAAGTTCATAGCCATCAATACAGCTGAATGAGGCAACATCAAGGAAATAGGAACCAGTAACTACTACAGAGCCAAAATCAGGATTCTCTATCCCTCCACAACCTACAAAATAACAATATACACATATTTATTTGAAATTAATTTTCATTTACATATGCATACTTTTTTAGTATCTAAGACCAAAAGAAATGCTTGAAGCCTTTGTGCATCTCTTCTTTTTGGTTGGGTTTTATATCACACCAACACAGCATTGGTCAAATAGCTACATTTTGTACTTTCTTGCTTTTACTGGTAGAGGAAGTCCTCAGTACATTATTTATGGCACAAATGGGCATCTGAGTGGAACTACCAACGTCCTGTAAGCTAGCTGGATTGCTTTCTCAAATGTAGAATCTGACGATGCTTGTAAAATTTGAACCTACAGCAGTGGAAGGCAAGTGGCTTAAAGTCAATGACCATAACCACTTGTCTACAGACGCATTTCATATGTTCGACATCATTCAATGTTTAAAGCAAGATCAGTGTTAAATGATACTTGTATTTGTCTTTTATAAGCTCACATAAATTTAGTTTATCGGCTGGGATTTTCTTTGTCAAGATTAGATCAAACTAGCATCAATGTGTCACCATAACAAATATTAACCTTTCATTCAGCAACAAAATGCATTATTTTACTATCTATTTTGATAAAAATAAATCTTCATATTAATCATCTGAAATCTGAAACTATATCATAGTATACTTACTGCAAATTTCATCTCTGTAAATGCCATTTTCCACAATCCATTCTAGAAATCCATACGAGTTAGCATTCGAAACAGAAGTTTCACCACTACCCATATTCTCTAATTGTGTAACATTTTGATAACCAACAGTCATAAACTGTAGCGATATTCTGCTGACCTTCAGCTGACTAGCTATACTTGAGCTATTACTAATGTCCACATTATTGTCTAACATGATTACAGCCATGTTTGATATTCCAGTTCGAGCCCCATTAATTGCCGTGAACATGGTCAAAAGATACTGTAACCCAACGGCAAGATATGCCGGACCCGATGATGGTTCGAATGGTATACTATCTATGGCAAGGATTAAGTCTGCTCGGGTCCTATATTGTTTCAGATGAATCACAGATTCTGTAACAACTTCCTTGTTGAATAGGAAGAAACCAAATCTTGTTATTCCAAAGTCTATATTGGATCTGTGTATTGCATTAAACACAAAGTTTTTCAATGACGAGAATTCAGACTCTGTCATTATATCACTAACACCAATGCCAAATACAACATCTAAGCTGTCCAATCCACAAGCTGAAATAGTGAACTTGATTCGTAAATAAAAGTAAAGTCAATTATTTTATTTATAATAACAATTGAAAGACATCCCACAAGTATAAAGGCATCAGAGGCCACAACATAGCACCATCTGCCTATTTTCTTATAACAGCTGAGGCTGTATAATTGATAAGCCCTGTTTTAAATTTGGAAAAGAACAGTTATTTATTAGTTTTAGGGACTGAAGTTTTTTGTTGTTGTTTGGGTTTGGTTTAAAGTCACATCAACACTGTGAACGTCATATGGCAACTATCCTGCTTTTGTGAAGAGCCAATCTGTGCATTATTTCAGGCACAAGCGGGCACCAGAGTACAACCACCAACTACCTTGAACAGTAAACAGGAAAAATATCCTTCTTTGTGGCATGGATGAACTTTACTGAAATTTACATTACTGAAATTTTCCAGACACTAAAATTTTGCCCTTAACAAAGTAGACATGTTTTTGTATCACCAATTTCATCTGTTTCTGGCATGTCCTGATAATAGGAGAAGCAGGGATTAGTATACAGTACATGATTGTATTGTAAACATTTTTGTAAAGAAATGTCTTATAAATCTTTAAAGTAACTAACTTGTGTCAATGTCTGGTGTTGGATTTGGTGTAGTCGAAACTGTTACTTCTGAAAATATAAAGCACTAAATTATATATGAGTCTATAAATGACAAGTTCATGCTGTTTAACGATATCTGCTACACCACAACATTAACATTTCAAAAACAAATCTCACAAAGCACATAAAACAAGAGCCATGTCAACATGGCCATCCCCCGCCGAATGTGTTTGCTCATTGGAAGAATGTATATGTAGTACAGCAGAATAATTCCATTTTAAGAGGTCTTTTGGTAATGAAAACTGATGGCTATAGTGATTACAGATTTGAAACCTATGTGAATACTGATGGCTGAAAATAACTAGAAATGTGTCCATACGACACGGATGCCCCCACACGCCATTGCTCTATCAATCTTATAACTCTAGGTCAAATATTTTTTGGACTACATGTGCAACAAGTTGAAAACTAAAAATCAACAAAGGGCCATAATTCTGTTAAATTTGGTCACAGCAAAAATTCCTTCCTTTACTACTATCTACACATTAAGGTTGTTCATCCCTAAAAGTTTAAGCAAAATCTGCCATCCGGTTAAAGAGGAGTTGCGTTCACAAAATTTCTACATAGTATATAGTGAAAAAATCAACAAAGGGCCATAATTCTGTTAAATTTGGTCGCAGCAAAAATTCCTCCCTTTACTACCATCTACACATTAAGGTTGTTCATCCCTGGAAGTTTAAGCAAAATCTGCCATCCGGTTAAAGAGGAGTTGCGTTCACAAAATTTCTACATAGTATAAAGTGAAAAAATCAACAAAGGGCCATAATTCTCTTAAATTTGGTCGCAGCAAAAATTCCTTCCTTTACTTACATCTACACATTAAGGTTGTTCATCCCTAAAAGTTTAAGCAAAATCTGCCATCTGGTTAAAGAGGAGTTGCGTTCACAAAATTTCTACATAGTATATAGTGAAAAAATCAACAAAGGGCCATAATTCTCTTAAATTTGGTCGCAGCAAAAATTCTTCCCTTTACTACCATCTACACATTAAGGTTGTTCATCCCTGGAAGCTTAAGCAAAATCTGCCATCAGGTTAAAGAAGAGTTGCGTTCACAAAATTTCTACATAGTATATAGTGAAAAAATCAACAAAGGGCCATAATTCTGTAAAATTTGGTCGCAGCGAAAATTCCTTCCTTTACTACCATCTACACATTAAGGTTGTTCATCCCTGGTAGTTTAAGCAAAATCTGCCATCCGGTTTAAGAGGAGTTGAGTTCACAAGATTTCGGGACGTACAGACGGACGTACGGACGGACACTCGGACGGACAAGTGCAACGCTATATGCTCCCACTCTGTGGGGGCATAACAAAGGGCAATAACTGAAAAATAATGCAGGGTAGGTTATCATTCTTGTGTGCTGCATCCCTCCTCAGTAAAATCTATCCACTTATGAAGTTTCAAGTTGATACCTCAAATACTTTTTGAGAAAAAAATTGAATTGAAAAATTAAGTATGAAAAATAACAAAGGGCAATAACTCAAAAATTATAAAAGGTAGAGTTATCATTCTTGTGCACTGCACACCTCCTGAGTTAGATCTATGCACCTATGAAGTTTCATGTTGATATCTCAAAGGCCTTTGGAGTTATGCTCTGGACAAAAATTAATTTAGAAAAATAAAAAAGGCCAATAACTAAACGATTATGCAGGGTAGAGTTATCATTCTTGTGCACTGCACTCTTCCTCAATGAGATCCATCCACCTATGAAGTTTCAAGTTGATACCTCAAATACTTTTTGATATAAGCTCCGGACAAAATAGTATGAAAAAGAACAAAAGGCAATAACTCAAAAATTGTACAGGGAAGAGTTATCATTCTTGTGCACAGCATTCCTCCTCAATAAAATCTATCCTCCTATGACATTTCATGTTGATATGTCAAACACTTTTTGAGTTATGCTCCACTCAGGTGAAAAATTAAGTATGAAAAATAACAAAGGGCAATAACTCAAAAATTATGAAAGGTAGAGTTATCATTCTTGTGCACTGCACACCTCCTGAGTGAGATCTATGCACCTATGAAGTTTCATGTTGATATCTCATAGGCTTTTGGAGTTATGCTCTGGACAAAAATCAATTTTGAAAAATAACAAAGGGCAATAACTCAAAAATTATGCAGGGTAGGGTTATCATTCTTATGCACTGCACTCCTCCTCAATGAGGTCTATCCACCTATGAAGTTTCAAGTTGATTACTCAAATACTTTTAGAGATATGCTCCGGACAAAAATGTCGGACGGAAGGACGGACGGATGGACGGACGGAGACTATTTCTATATCCCCCGCCGCCTTTTCGGCGGTGGATAACAAATTATTGCTGTCCAGCATACTGAAATATAACTCTGTATTAATGTTTCCTTAACTGCTGTTCACTGACCCAAATATTACTTCTTAAATATATATCAATACACCTTTCCTCGTGCATTAACATCTGCATAAGCATGAATACTATTTAAAACCTGAGCCTGCAGGACAAGGGATTTAATAATCTAAGGACTTCTGCTGATGTTAATGCACAAAATTTAATAAAGGTGCATGAGCAATATTCTTACATTAGAATAAACATCCAAATCGATTATGCTGCATTTTGTTATTTGTATTTAGTATAAAGAAATCACTGCTTGTTGATGCTTTTTCTGTCATTGCATTCAGCTGTTTTTAATGGCACCCTGAGTCACATATACCAAAACAAGCAACAATGGTGCGTGGTCATTATAATCTGTCTGTTTTGTCCTCCATTAAATGTATACCTACATAGGCAGTTTTTTTATGCAAGAATAATGTTCTAATAAAGAAAAATAAAATCAGTATCTACTCACTGGGTGAGCATGTAGGATAGGAACCATTCCACATGCCTCCATTCTCACACATCAGCTGCCGGGAACCAACCAGGTCATAACCTACTTCACATGAGAATGTGGCAACATCGAGAAAATATGTTCCTGTTACTGTGACAGATCCTTGCAATGGTATGCTTGGTAACCCACAATCTGTAAAATTTCAACAAAGTCAAAAACTTCACAACAATTAAAATATAAAGAACCACGAACAAAGGCATCTACAAAAACTTATCTGTATAAATTCAAAACATGGCCTTTTGTTGAAAGGCAGTCATGAAGGAAAAGTAATTTTGCACCTTAACCCTTTCCCTCATGAGCATATTGTGAAAAATGGCCGTTTTCATTGAAAAGCCTCCTGTTACAAGTTCAAACTGATATGAAACTATGAAAAATGCTTCAATGCTAATCAAACTTGGCACAAATGTTGACTGGACCATTGCCTTTGTAACGACATGCTCAGTTTTAAATTTCCTGTTACCATGGCAACGAGGGGACATCTCAAAATTGCAAAAAATCACTATTTTGCCTTGATTTTTTCCATCAAAATTTATTTCAAAGTGCTGCCACTTCTCAAGGGATTGAGATAGAGTCTAAGGCTTTTCAGTGTTGGTTACATGTTACCTTATGATCGATCTGGGGTCATTTTAAGCCTCTCACAAGTCCAAAATTTTCTTGGCAATGAGAGGGACTACTGCCCCCCTTTAAATCCCCTAAACACATCCCCCTTCTGGCAACCCCCTGATGTATCTTTTGGATGGGGGCCGGCGCCGAAAAAGTGCTCACTTTTTTTTAGCAACATTTCTCAAACAAAAGCATGTGTTTGGGCCCCATATAGGACATTTTTTCACCATTTGAGGCCTAAAGGGGGGGGGGGGTCGAAAGTGCGTTGTTTCGCGTATATATGAGGTAAAGGGTTAAAGGCCTATTATGTCCCACAACTACTTCTATTTTCATTTCTCAAAAGCTTTTTATTTTTTAGTGTCTAATTTTGCTTCCAAAAGTTTATACATTGGCCAATTACATGTACCATCAGTTGCTTCTGTTGCATTTTGGCAATAAGTCAACGGATGGTGATTTAATGTTTTTCACAGAATTTAAAATTCTATATTGTTTCCCTTTCTAAAAAATGAAAAATTTATTTGTTTCTGAGGCACAATGTGCCTTAAACTTATCAAAAGGGAAATTTTAATGTTAGCTATTAGCAGAAGCATTTATATTTTGTTTTCATATGGATGTGTCTTCAACATAGGTTTTATAGAATTTGTACAGTTTGTACAATTTGTACAGTTCCATTGGTGTAAACATGAACAAAACAAAACTGTACAAATTGAAGGAATTTGTGAATATTCTGAATATGTAACTCACTGAAAAATTTTGTATGAAACTTACTACATGTCTCATCTTTAAAACTGGACTGGGATAGTACTTCTGCCCGTATCAGTAATTTGGAAATTTCCATAATGTTTTCCATCATTGGAAACAAAAGCTAGTAAATTTCAGTGTATCAGTGTTTTAAGTGAATCCAATAGCCATGAATGATTACTATTATCCCCATTTCTCTCAGTTGGTCTGCAAGAGTCTGTGAACCAGTGTACGAGACATCGTCGTCAAGGATGACGTAGGTAAGAAGAAGAGTTCCATTCCACCTATCAGCTGATAAAGTTTTGATTTGTTGCAGAGCAGGCGACAACACCAAAATATTTTCAGATTTTCTGTACTGCAATTTATTTACTTCATCAAGTAGATCAGCCCTAGTGTCAAAGTCATTCAAGCCAATCAATGTGTCCCTCCTCACTAAGCTATCAAACACAAACAAGCCAATTCTTGTGCTACCTCGGTCAATATCTGAGTGATCTATAATATTTTTTACTAAAGTCTTTGTTTGTTTGAATTCCTCTTCATCTACTGTTCTAGATACTCCAATAGCAATAATCATATCACCATTCATATAACCACAAACTGAAATATAACCCAACTTTTCTCATATAATGAAACATGTTACTCAAATAATCATAGATTTCAAACATATGATTTGTGCTATTGTCACAAAATATGCCAATTACACAAATGCTCAGTGTCATGATGGTGAACAATCACATTACAATCCCTCAATTTTAATGACTAAATAGTCCATCTATTTAGTTTCATTTACTTTTTATCTGACATCTTAACTTTGGCTATAGGAAACGGAATATTTTGTTTTATACCCCACCTCACAATGGTGAACATTTGTGCCAAGTAATATTTCTATCCCTCAATGAATGTAGAAGATTCACAATGGACAAGTGCTTTTGTCTGACCTTTAATCGTGATTCTGACCTTTGGCATTTGCATCGAGTAAATCTAAAATCCATCAATAAATGTAGATGTGCTTTGTAAAATTCTCAACATTTCACAATCTCTGGTGACCTTGACCTTGCAGGTACTGACCTGTTTTATGTTGATAATATTCAGTCTCATGATTGTGAACATTTTTTGATACAAGTACTATCAATTAATTCATGACTACTTTATATGGTTTTTATCTGACCTTTGACCTCTGTACGAGACCTTGACCTTCCCTACACAGACTTGAATATTGTGTGCCACTCAAACATTTTTGCCAAGTTGTAATAAAATTCAGGAAGTTTTGCACTGGACAAGTGTTTTACTCTGACCATAACTTTATTTGATAAAAATTATTTCTTAAAAATCTTTACAGAATACATGGCAATGTAAAATATATATGCATTAATCTATGTCATATATACAGAATAAAAGGTATTTCAATGCAACAAATGACCCAAGATTCCTATATGTGTCTTATTTCAGGCACCAAAAGGTATCTTGGTTGACCTCTAGCTAACTGAAAGACACAAAAAGCATGCATTTAATTAAACATTATCAAACACAATTTCCAAAATTATTGTCGGACAAACTTAATTACCCAGTGCTATGCTTACAAATACATGATGCTGCAAAATTATTTAACAAGATAATTTTGTGAAGATATTTAGGACTTTAAACTTACATCCTTGATCTGGTTCTGTTGTGTTGTGTGGTCTCTGTGTTGTCTCTGAAAATATAGAATTATTTTTTCTAAATTGCCAAATCATCAAACTAAACCATCCTCACAACCAAAACAATCATTAACTTATACAGCAAATCTCAGATGTATAAACATCTCAGAACCTAGAAAAGGACAAAGGATAAACAGCAAAAGCTATCAGTATGACATCATGCCGGACTATTTTCAGAGCTTAATAACGACAATATCCTGGATATTTTTTAAATTACATGATACAGTTTTATTATGTATATTTCTGAAAAATGATCATGTCAACTGAGGGAGAATGTGGGTTTTGAATGCAACCAATCATCATAATGTGCTCAAATATTTTGCCAAAATAAAAACCTAGCCTAGAAAAAATTCCGAGTTAATGTCAATATACTGAATTATAATGAGTTGAAAATACGCCAAATTAAAAATAACCAGTTACCAGAACCTCCCCATATACATGTAGGAGGGGAACCATTCCATGAACCTCCATATTGGCAAGTGAGTGTTTGGGAACCAGTCAAATTGTAACCCTGCTCACAGACGAATGTTGCTGTATCTAGATAAAATGATCCTGTCATGGACACATCCCCATCGACTGGTGCTGTCAATGTTCCACAATCTGTAAACAGAGAAGTCAACAATATCCACCATAGTAGCACATTAGTCATGCATTAAAGAAAATTAGTAGTTCCCGAATCCGGTCTTCATCTTCCGTCTTTTTCAAGTACCCACACGGGACTTTTGGTTGCTATGACATCACAATAAATAATAACATTATAATAATTTAAAATTTTACTACGGGAGGAACATCTCAAATACATTTTTTCTGCAATATTTTAGGTACATACAGAGATTAGAGTTGAACTATCAATCTTTCAAAAGCCAAATCAGTAGCTTATTCATCAGAGTTTAAAAAAATTCCTGGCTCAATCAAAATTCACAGCAGTGAAGTAGAAGTGACCAAAACAGTCAATTATGGGCCCTCAGAAAAGATAATCAAATTATTACTGATTGATAATGAAGCTTGAAAAAATAAACCAATAGTTAGAGGACTTGTTTACATTTCTTGTAATTGCTTTGTTTCATTTGTTTCCCTCTAAAAGAGTGTGTTTTATTTAATTCAAGCTGTTAATGCTAACAATACTCAACAAGCTGACAATACTAAATAATTAATTAATTAATTAAATACTTGCATACTTACCACATCTGCTGTTCTTCCACAAGACAAACTGTACATACAGCTTCATAATATCATATGTTTGTATGGGAAATATATGACCGTTTGGCTTGAATGCAATATCTGCTAGTTGGCTGGCATTCGAGAATCCTATTGCAAAAATATCTAGATGTATCCCTGCCTCCCTGATCTCATCTGCTACAGGAATACTGCCAGTCATGTCCACACTATCATCCATTATCAAAAACACATAGTTCAACTTTTCCGGTCTATCTCCCACACTTGTGTTAAACATGACAGGTATCTGTGCCAGTCCTACACTCAGTTGTGACGAGGACTCATCACTAGCATTGTATGGTATAGCATTTACCGCCTGTATAAGCTGATCACTGGTAGTGTGGGCGTCTAGATGTATAACATGATCTATATGACTACTGTATACAAAAACACCAATTTGCATGTCACCCGGGTCAATGTCAGATCTATATATAGCATTTATTACAAGATTCTTCATCTGTGTGAAATCGTCCTCTGTCGTCATGGCAGATACAGCTATACCAAACACTAGGTCCTCATTCCTATGTCCACACACTGAAAGTTAAAGTGATTTTCTTCAGAACAAACCTCACATGTTGAAGAAAAGCTATCTTTTAATTTATATCATTCATATTAAGCTATCTTTTAATTTATATCATTCATATTGTCCTGTAAAATATCTTTAAGTTTACGTTTTATCTTCCTCAGTCTTTATTTTCTGTTTACAGCAAGACAAGAAATTTTTATAGAAATTATATCTTTTAAAGTATATAAATCTGTTTTTTATCTGATATCTATTAGCAAAAAGTAAGTCTCATCCAATAAAGGTTCGGCAGCTGTGTACTTATCCTACAGAGTACAGTATTGTACAATGTATAAATACCTCCTAATATACGGGTGATTCAGATATGAAAATATTTTATTAATATTATCTTGTATTTATTTACCCATATCCATTTCATCTCCTACACTTGGATCAGGTGTTGTCTCTGTAAAAGATACTTGTCAACACTTTAATGTTGCATTGTTAACATATAATATCCATGATAATAAAGAAAGCATATCATATCAGTAATAAAGAGGAAATCAATTTTTCCGTACATGCACAAAATCACATAAAAACCATCAACATAATTGTTTAGTAACCAATCCTATGAATGCTTCTGTTTTCTTTCAGATTTAGACAACATACATGTACTAAAAGAAAGAAAAGAGAGAAGTTTCTATTGTACCATCCTGACAAATATTCTTGCTAATATTACTACAAATAATAACAAAGAACCTAAAGAAAGTAAATAAAATAAAATAAACTTTTTAACAAAGTTTTTCAACTAAGTCATGAACACAAGGTTTCAAGCCAACAATCAAAACTCCATATGTAGCCATCATAAGTTCCACAAACAAGAGCTGTCGGTAGGACAGCATGCTTGACTATTCTTAGTGCTTGATAGTAAAAAAAATGCCTGATACAGATACCTCCTCCTGTTTACAGGTTGGGGTCATGATGGTGAACAAGTGTGCAAAGTTTCAAAGCCATATGTCAATGGACTTTGAAAATATTTGAACTATTACAAAAACTTTAACGTAAATTCTAAGTCGAAAAAGGGGCATAATTCTGTCAAAATGCTTGATAGAGTTACCTCCTCCTGTTTACAGGTTGTGGTCATGATGTTGAACAAGTGTGCAAAGTTTCAAAGCCATATGTCAATGGACTTTGAAAATATTTGAACTATTACAAAAACTTTAACGTAAATTCTAAGTCGAAAAAGGGGCATAATTCTGTCAAAAATGCTTAATAGAGTTACCTCCTGCTGTTTACAGGTTGGGGTCATGATGTTGAACAAGTGTGCAAAGTTTCAAAGCCATATGTCTATGGACTTTGAAAATATTTGAACTATTACAAAAACTTTAACGTAAATTCTAAGTCGAAAAAGGGGCATAATTCTGTCAAAATGCTTGATAGAGTTACCTCCTCCTGTCTACAGGTTGGGGTCATGATGGTGAACAAGTGTGCAAAGTTTCAAAGCCATATGTCAATGGACTTTGAAAATATTTGAACTATTACAAAAACTTTAACGTAAATTCTAAGTCGAAAAAGGTGCATAATTCTGTCAAAATACTTGATAGAGTTACCTCCTCCTGTCTACAGGTTGGGGTCATGATGGTGAACAAGTGTGCAAAGTTTCAAAGCCATATGTCAATGGACTTTGAAAATATTTGAACTATTACAACTAGAACTGCCACTATCATGGCGTGAATACCCCCGCATACCACTTTGTCAGAATCAACAGTGGCCATTTAGAGCTCAAGGACAACCTCCCTGCCAAATCTGAGGTTACTAAGCCAGTGCATTGCTAAGTTATGTATTCTACATGCTTCAAATGTGAAAATGTCAAAATCAATACACTGCAGACAGGACATTCTTTAGCAATTAAGAAGAAAAGCTTTTTTTGTCAAGGTCCCTGTGACCTTGACTTTTGACCCAGTGACCTCAAAATCAATAGGGGTCACCTTATAGTCATGATCAACATCCATGCCAAATATGAAGACTGTGGGTCAAAGGAATCTTAAGTTAATGGGTGGACAAACTTTTTGAAGTGAAAGTCCCTATGACCTTGACCTTTGATCCAGTGACCTCAAAATCAAAAGGGGTCATCTACTAATCACGATCAACATCCATGCCAAATATGAAGACTGTGGGTCAAAGGAATCTAAAGTTATTGGGCAGACAAACTTTTTGAAGTCAAAGTCCCTGTGACCTTGACCTTTGACCTGGTGACCTCAAAATCAATAGGGGTCATCTACTTATCATGACTAACCTCCATGCCAAATATGAAGACTGTGGGTCAAAGGAATCTTAAGTTATAGGGTGGACAAGCTTTTTGAAGTCAAGGCCCCTGTGACCTTGACCTTTGACCTGGTGACCTCAAAGTCAATAGGGGTCATCTTCTAATCATGAATTGCCTCCATGCTAAATATGAAGACTGTGGGTCAAAGGAATCTTAAGTTATTGGGCGGACAAGCTTTTTGAAGTCAAGGCCCCTGTGACCTTGACCTTTGACCTGGTGACCTCAAAATCAATAGGGGTCATCTACAAATCATGACTTACCTCCATGCCAAATATGAAGACTGTGGGTCAAAGGAATCTTAAGTTATTGGGCGGACAAGCTTTTTGAAGTCAAGGCCCCTGTGACCTTGACCTTTGACCTGGTGACCTCAAAATCAATAGGGGTCATCTACAAATCATGACTTACCTCCATGCCAAATATGAAGACTGAGGGTCAAAGGAATCTTAAGTTATTGGGCGGACAAGCTTTTTGAAGTCAAGGCCCCTGTGACCTTGACCTTTGACCTGGTGACCTCAAAATCAATAGGGGTCATCTACTAATCATGACTTACCTCCATGCCAAATATGAAGACTGTGGGTCAAAGGAATCTTAAGTTATTGGGCGGACAAGCTTTTTGAAGTCAAGGCCCCTGTGACCTTGACCTTTGACCTAGTGACCTCAAAGTCAATAGGGGTCATCAACTTATCATGACTAACCTCCATGCCAAATATGACGACTGTAGGTCAAAGGAATCTTACGTTATTGGGCGGACAAGCTTTTTGAAGTCAAGGCCCCTGTGACCTTGACCTTTGACCTAGTGACCTCAAAATCAATAGGGGTCATCTACTAATCATGACTAACCTCCATGCCAAATATGAAGACTAAGGGTCAAAGGAATCTTAAGTTATTGGGCGGACAAGAAAAAACCGACGGACAAGCTGATTCCAGTATACCCCCCTTACAACTTTGTTGTGCGGGGGTATAAAAACTTTAACGTAAATTCTAAGTCGAAAAAGGGGCATAATTCTGTCAAAATGCTTGATAGAGTTACCTCCTCCTGTCTACAGGTTGGGGTCATGATGGTGAACAAGTGTGCAAAGTTTCAAAGCCATATGTCAATGGACTTTGAAAATATTTGAACTATTACAAAAACTTTAACATAAGTGGTTACGCCGACGCCGACGCCGACGCTCGGGTAACTGCAATAGCTCTACTTATTCTAATCGAATAGTCGAGCTAAAAATCGTGAAAAATGTCTTTCTATCAAAATAAAATTTTAATTTGGTTAATCACTCACCAATGCTCTTTGTGCACACTGGTTCAGCACCATCCCAGACAGCACTTGACCTACACGACCTTGTTTGGTTTCCAGCACTGATATAGTAGCCGTTGTTACAAGTGTATGTAGCAGTTTCCTGGTATGTTGTACCAGATAAAGTCACTACTCCATTAGTTGGGTTATCAAGAGTTCCACAGTCTACAATATATATGATGATTCTTTTTAAATTGATTTATATAGATAGTAATGAAGTAATACTGGGAAAATTCTTTATGGTGCCCATCTTTGCCTTAAAAACATTTCTGAGAGTAATGAAGATAACTTAAAACTTTCCCATAAAAGTGTCCCCTATTTTTATCAATTTGTTTCAATTATGAGTCCCTCATTGATGCGAAGTTTAAAAAAAAAGTCTTGCAAGTGGTGTCTACTCAATGCAATAATAAGGTAGCTTCTTAAATAATTTTTATGTAGTCTAAGTACTTACCTGATTTTGAGCAATATGTTGCAAACTTGGCATAGTTCATGAATTGGTTGGATTTTGAATCACACTGATGCTATCCTGGCTTTAATGGTACAGAAAGACCTAAGGTAGCCCTCAATGCATTACTTCACAACTCAGTAGAACCATTGACTTTAACATAAAGCTTTTATGGCATTATAAACATTGCCTTCAAATAAAGTGTCAAGTTAAATCATATCTGGATTAATACTTGAAAATATGTACACCTAAAACCCGCTCAATGCTGAGGTAAGTGGAAGAATAAGGAAAGCATAACTATGTAATCACCTTTAATGATACAGGCTGGTTCCTGACCTTCCCAGATATTAGATGGTTGACATGCCCTCACATTTTTGCCTTCAAGTCTATATCCTTTGTTACAAGTATAAGCAGCCATGTCTTTAAGTCCAGTACCTTGACTCAAATCTACCTTACCATTAGCAGGACTTTGTAATATACCACAATCTGTAATACAAGAGTACAAGTAACTTTAAGAAAAAGAACATTTGTTTTTAGCCACTTTATCCTTGACCAAAATATCAAGAAATCCCTCCAACTTTTATCCTTAACCTGTTCAATTTTGTTATGAATTTGCCAAGATTTGATTTTGGAACTGTTCATTCTAAGTTGAAGGAATTTCAATATTAAAATGCTAAAATTGAGCTAAAATTGAACAGTATAGAGCATGGTTAGACTTCATGGATGATGTGCAGGCTGGCCTGGCTCTATACTGGTGGCAAAGGCTTAACACGTTCAGTTCCAGCAGGTTAACCATTTTTATTGAAAAGAAATAGAAACAGATCATCATATTGCAATACTATATCCTGCTATGTTGAGACACAGACCTATGCTTAGTAAAACACAAAACAAAACAACACATACCAACTAAGAAGCAGGTTGGAAGCTGACCACTCCATTTTCCACCTTCCTCACACACCCTCTGTACAGTGTTTGTTTCTGTTCCATTGATCAGATAGCCCTCATTACATATGTATGTAGCTTTATCATTATACTGTGTTCCTATAGCAACCACACCACCATTCTCCAAGCTACCAGCTGAACCACAATCTTAAATAAGATGAAGATACAATGTAAAATCACAATCTTCAATAAATTTTAATAATAATAGCATAACATTTCTAATAAACAATGAAGCACATTTTCTAAATTTTATCAATGTTAAGAATTAAGTTAATGAATTATAAAATAAAACACATATTTTTCAGCATGTCCGTCAGTATGCATCAGTATTTTTTAAACTTTTGCAAAGATCTAAAACAAAGAGGGATAACATCCCCTATGGAAGCCAAAGGATAAATATTTGTGACCAGTAACCCATATCTTTACAAGTACATTTTATGAATTTTAAAGCAACTTCTAGAAATATTTTGATATTTGACATGAAGCATTGAAATTGATGGTGCCCTAAGCATGAAGGCAAACACTCTGCCACTTAGGTGGTGCTGCAGTTTGAATTCTATAAACTAGATAATAAAACAATAAAATAAGTGTATACTGACTATATATTGTGCAGACAGGTTGAGATCCAGTCCAGAATTCTCTACAAGTTCTTGTTTGGTCACCAGAGCTTATAAAGTAACCAGTCTTACATTTGTATGAAGCAGTTTCATTGTAAGTGGTACCAGTCAATGTTACATTACCATGTGTGATATCAAATAAATAGCCACAGTCTAAAAACAAACAGAAAAACAAATTTCTCATCAACTTCACTATCAAATAAAGTTTGATCAAAAAGTTAAAAATTTCCAGTTTAATGTTGTATTTTTCTTTATTCAATTTAATAATAATGATTCATTCATTTAATTTTTTTATCACAAATTTGTACAACAATTTTCCTTTAACTATATGCCATCTGTTAAATTAACAAACCTTCACATATATTTTATCCTGAAGGTTTATGAATATAATCTTAATACACATTCTTTACATCACACCTCAAGCAAAACAACATGTTCAGTTTTGGTCCAAAAATGTTGTATGAATATTACCTTGAGGTGCAAAACTATGTGTACATCCAAAAAGGCCCAGAAAAGCTCTTATCACCCTTTATGATACAGCAAAATGATAATGAAACCACTAATTTAAAAAAAATTATCTACTAACAGTTCCCAGAATAGTCATAATAACAGGTGAATGGGAAAATAGCACAGAAAAATAGTCAACTTACCATGAATAGCACAAACTAAAGGTTCGCCAGACCATGTCCCATCTGCTTCACATTTTTGTGAATCGTCTCCACTTTTAGTGTAATAACCAGTGTCACATGTATACGTAGCAACTTGCATGTATGTTGTACCATTAGTTGTTAACACCTGTCCATTTTCTGGATTTCTCAACTGACCGCAATCTGCATAATCATACAAAATAAACATTAACAAATATTTCTCCTTACAAAAGTAGAAAACAAATTTATTTACTTTGCCTAAATTGCATCCGTTACTTTATACATCCAACTTCTATCGAATATGATTCAGCCTAAAATATACCCCAACAACTAAATGCTGTGAATTGTGGCCAGGTGGTTAATGCATTAGACTTGTAATCTAAGGATTGCTAGGTTGTTTCCTAGAGCAAGAAACTTGACAGTGATCATTTCTTAGAACTGACTGGTTCCAGGAACAAATTTGAAAGTGTCTATAAGCTTATACCTTCCTTCATAATGAAACAGTTATTTTTGGAATAAATTAATTAAATACGAGCCAACTGGACATTCAAATGATAAACTAACTTTTGGTGTTTGCCAGCTTTTACTTAAGTCAAACAACATGCTACTGGTGAAAAAGAAATACAGATGCTATATAGCACACTATTTTGGAAATTAATAATTATTCATCTTTGTGGATTTTGCATTCTTTCAAAGCAAGATATCTATGTATGATGCTTTAAATTTAATACCAATTTTATCATCAGTGCCTTGCCAAGACCTTTAACACAATAAATCAAAATCTTTAAGACAATGAGCTCAAAAAAGTAAGCTGAAGACACACTTATATCACCTCTGATTGTGCATGTCGGCTCCTGTCCACCCCATGTGCCATCACCACAAGTTCTATTTCCATCACCAGCTGTTATATTATAACCTTTATCACAATTATAAACAGCTGTATCACCGTATTTCTGTCCTTTTGATGTCACAGTGCCATTCCCAGGATTGGATAATGAACCACAATCTGAAAACAAATATTATCATATGACATAACTTGTTTTCCATGTCATATATTCCATATAACACTTCTGTACCTTTTTCTGTTCAATATTAATAGATGAAAGTGCCATTTTTTGTTAAACATTACAGCTTTAATATATCAATATCATGTGACAAAAGAATTAGGCAGTTATCAGATCATCAAGACTTACATTGAACTTGTATAAGAAATATCATAAAGTTCGGCACACACTCAATTCATGATTCTTTCCTAAATAAGACACCTCATGGAAGATCTTATGTCTCTATTTTACCTGCTTTTGTGCAAGATATTTTCTTTCATTTTATTTGCCAAATTTTTTTTTGCTATTACAATTGCATAAATCACTTGGCTGGCTTTGAATTTGGAATAGACATTTGCAAAGCTACGGGCTTTATATGTTCAGTACAAAATCATTTGGTCTGACTACATAAATGTACATATTATTGAATGGACCTGCTTTTAATGAAGCTAAGTCTAAAAGTGTGAACTGTTTGCACAAGTCCATATAAACTAGAACTCCGCGAGTCGGATGTGTCGCCTTGTGAGCAATGTAGTTTAGGGGAAATGGCCAGGACAAAAATGAAATATGAAAAATAACAAAGGGCAATAACTAAAACAAGATTGCATTTGAGAAAAATGCTATGCCACCGCATGGTTCAAATTTCATAGCTGTACACCAAAGGACAAGAAAGTAGGTCACATCATCAAAATCTAGGTCACCTGATATCAAAGTTCAATTTTACAAATAAAACTGTGCACATGGTCAAAATGTCATTGCTGTACATCAAAGGACAAGAAAGTAGGTCACTGTCCCCTTGGGCAAGGCATAATTTTGACCCAAGGGTTCAATTCAAAACAATTTTGATACAGGTCCACCAAACAACATTTCAAGTCAAATATCTAAGCTATAGCTTTCTCCATTCAGAAAAACATTTGTTTTATTTTCTGTTTTTACTATGTGTACATAATGAGAATCACTGCCCCCGGGCAGGGCCAATTTTGACACCAGGGGAAAATTTTGAACAACTTTGGTAGAGGACCTATAAATGATATTATATATCAAACATCAAAAGCTCTATGCCTTGTACCTTCAGACAAAAATACTTTTTATTTTTTCACTATATGTACATAATGAAAATCAATGACCCCGGGGCGGAACCAATTTTGACCCCAGGGCTTATAATTTGAACAATCTTGCAAGAGGTTCACTACACAATGTTTCATGCAAAATATCTTAACTCTAGCCTTTGTAAATTTAGAGAAGATGATTTTTTAAGTTTTTACTATATATATATAAGGAAAACCTATGGCCACCGGGGCGGGGCTAATTTTGACACAAGAGGCAAAATTTGAATAACTTTTTTAGAGTACCTTTAGATGATATTATTTTAACAAATATTAAAGCTCTAAGCCTTGTACCTTCAGACAATAAGATTTATTTATTTTTTACTATATGTATATATTGAAATCAATGACCCCAAGGGCGGGGGCAATTTTGACCCTAGGACTATAATTTGAACAATCTTGCTAGAGGTTTACTACACAATGTTTCATGCAAAATATCTAACCTCTAGCATTTGTCAATTGCTAGAAGAATTTTTTTTGAAGATTTTACTATAAGTTTTTACTATATACATATAAGGAAAACCAATGACCCCCGGGGCGGGGCCAATTTTGACCCCAGGGCTATAATTTGAACAATCTTGGTAGAGGTCTACCAGACAATGCCTTATGCAAAATATCTAAGCTCTAGGCCTTTTGGGTCTTTACAAGAAGATTTTTTAAATTTATTCTTATAATTCCTTTTGGTTGCCATGGCAACCAGATTTCTGCATGGAATTAAATTCTATGAACAACTTTGGAAGCCCTTCACCCAAGGAACAATCCTGCCAAGTTTGGTTGAAATTGGACTCGTGGTTTTTCACAAGAAGATTTTTTAAGTTCACTATATAATCTATATAACACACACACAAACACACGCACACACACACAGGTGAATCGCTATATGCCACCGCATCGCAGATGCTGCGGTGGCATAAAAATAATAAGTGCAGAGCAGCAGTTTCTGTGACCTGCACTTCTTATCAATAAGATCTATCATTCTATGATGTTTCAAGTCCATAGCCTTCATACTTGAGGAGAAATGACCAGGACAAAAATAAAGTAAGAAAATCAACAAAGGGCAATAACTCAAAAAATAAGAAATGCAGAGTATCAGTTCTTATGCACTGCACTTTTTCTTAATGAGATCTATCATCCTATGAAGTTTCAAGTCCATGGCTTTTATACATTAGGAGAAATGGCCCGGACAAAAATAAAGCATGAAAATTAACAAAGGGCAATAACTCAAAAATTAGGAAGTGCAGAGTACCGGTTCTTACGCACTGCACTTCTTCTTAATGAGATCTATCATCCTATGAAGTTTCAAGTCCATAGCTTTTTTAGTTGATGAGAAATGGCCCGGACAAAATTAGTATGAAAATTAAGAAAGGGCAATAACTCAAAAAATAAGAACTGCAGAGTACCGGTTCTTGTGCACTGCACTTCGGGTTATTGAAAGAAGCATGCATACCAAGTTTGAAGTCAATCAGACTTATAGTGACTGAGTTATGCTCCGGACAAGCTTTAGGGGACGCCGACGCCGACAACGACACAGACGCCGACACAGTCGCCACCGACAAAAGTAACCCCCATATAATTCACCTTTTCAAGGCGACACAAAAACTGTGTATAAAACTGTATTATTCTCAAATTTAAGTACCAAAAGATAATAAAATTTGTTTTCCTTTACAAATAGAAACTAGAACTGCCACTATGTTGGCGTGAATACCCCCGCATACCACTTTGTCAGAATCAACAGTGGCCATTTAGAGCTCAAGGACAACCTCCCTGCCAAATCTGAGGTTACTAAGCCAGTGCATTGCTAAGTTATGTATTCTACAAGCTTCAAATGTGAAAATGTCAAAATCAATACATTGCGGACAGGACATTCTTAAGCAATTGAGAAGAAAAGCTTTTTTTTG
Organism: Ruditapes philippinarum; assembly: GCF_026571515.1. Lineage (NCBI taxonomy): Eukaryota > Metazoa > Mollusca > Bivalvia > Venerida > Veneridae > Ruditapes > Ruditapes philippinarum. Next base: position 155,630 of record NW_026853527.1, on the reverse strand, counting down.
TCAAGGTCCCTGTGACCTTTGACCCAGTGACCTCAAAGTCAATAGGGGTCACCTTATAGTCATGATCAACATCCATGCCAAATATGAAGACTGTGGGTCAAAGGAATCTTAAGTAAATGGGTGGACAAACTTTTTAAAGTCAAGGCCCCTGTGACCTTGACCTTTGACCTGGTGACCTCAAAGTCAATAGGGGTCATCTACTAATCATGACTAACCTCCATGCCAAATATGACGACTGTAGGTCAAAGGAATCTTAAGTTATTGGGCGGACAAGCTTTTTGAAGTCAAGGCCCCTGTGACCTTGACCTTTGACCTGGTGACCTCAAAATCAATAGAGGTCATCTACTAATCATGACTAACCTCCATGCCAAATATGAAAACTGTAGGTCAAAGGAATCTTAAGTTATTGGGCGGACAAGCTTTTTGAAGTCAAGGCCCCTGTGACCTTGACCTTTGACCTAGTGACCTCAAAATCAATAGGGGTCATCTACTAATCATGACTAACCTCCATGCCAAATATGAAGACTAAGGGTCAAAGATATCTTAAGTTATTGGGCGGACAAGAAAAAACCGACGGACGGCCGGACGGCCGGACAGACAAGCTGATTCCAGTATACCCCCCTTACAACTTTGTTGTGCGGGGGTATAAAAACATAGAAATACAAAAGCATACACATCAAAATGCATAATTATGGCTAACCATATAATGTACATGTTGGCAGTGTGCCATTCCAGGAGCCACCATGGTCACATGTTCTTACTTCATTCCCTGAACTTAGGTTGAATCCTGTGTTGCATGTATATGTCACAGTTGCAGAAAATGTTGTCACATTAACAGAGAGCGTACCATTGGCTACATCTGGTGGCGATTTACAATCTGAAACACAATTATTACATAAAACATGTATTGTTTAATTGTACATAATATATGAAACAAGAGGGCCATGATGGCCCTGGATCGCTCACCTGACACAACCGCATCCAAGCAATGTCTTAAACAAGCATCATGACCAAGTTTGATGCGACTGAGTCAAACATGTGACCTCTAGTGTGTTATAAAGATTTTTCCATATTTGGGCAATGTGACCTAATTTTTCACTGGACACGACCCATATTCAAACTTGACCTAGAAATCATCAAAACAACCTTCCTGACCAATTTCCAGGAAATTTGGATCAAAACTGCAGCCACTAGAGGGTTAAAAAGATTTTTCTATTTTTAGCTCCTGTGACCTAGTTTTTGACCGAACATGACCAATCTTAGCACTTGACCCAGAAAACATCAAAAGAACATTCTTGACAAATTTCCAGAATATTTGAATAAAAACTGCAGCCACTAGAGTGTAAACAAGCTTTTTCTATTTTTAACTCCTGTGACCTAGTTTTTGACCTGAGATGACCCATCTTCGAACTTGACCTAGAAATCATCAAAACAACCTTCCTGACAAATTTCCAGAATATTTGAATCAATACTGCAGCCACTAGAGTGTTAACAAGCTTTTTCTATGTTTAGCTCCTGTGACCTAGTTTTTGACCGGAGATGACCCATCTTCGAACTTGACCTAGACATCATCAAAACAACCTTCCTGACAAATTTCAAGAATATTTGCATGAAAACTGCAGCCCCTAATGTGTTAACAAGCTTTTCTATTTTTAGCTCCTGTGACCTAGTTTTTGACCGGAGATGACCCATCTTCCAACTTGACTTAGATATCATCAAAACAACCTTCTTGACAAATTTCCAGAAAATTTAGATGAACACTGCAGCCATTAGAGTGTTAACAAACTTTTTTAATTTTTAGCTCCTGTGACTTAGTTTTTGACCTGAGATGACCCATCTTTAAACTTGACCTAGAAATCATCAAAACAACCTTTCTGACAAATTTCCAGAATGTTTGGATGAAAACTGCAACCATTAGAGTGTTAACAAGCTTTTTCTATTTTTAGCTCCTGTGACCTAGTTTTTGACCAGACATGACCCATCTTCGAACTTGGCCTACAAATCATTAAAACAACCTTCCTGACAAATTTCCAGAATATTTTAATCAAAACTGCAGCCACTAGAGTGTTAACAAGCTTTTTCTATTTTAAGCTCCTGTGACCTAGTTTTTGACCGACAATAACCCATCTTCGAACTTGACCTGAAAATCATCAAAGCAACCTTCCTGACAAATTTCCAAAATATTTGGATGAAAACTGCAGCCACTAGAGTGTTAACAAGCTTTTCTATTTTTAGCACCTGTGACCTAGTTTTTGACCGGACATGACCCATCTTCCAACTTGACCTAGATATCATCAAAACAATCTTCCTCACAAATTTCCAGAATATTTGGATGAAAACTGCAGCCACTAGAGTGTTAACAAGCTTTTTCTATTTTTAGCTCCTGTGACCTAGTTTTTGACCGGACATTACCTATCTTCCAACTTGACCTAGATATCATCAAAACAACCTTCCTGACAAATTTCCAGAATATTTGGATGAAAACTGCAGCCACTAGAGTGTTAACAAACTTTTTCTATTTTTAGCTCCTGTGACCTAGTTTTTGACCGGAGATGACCCATCTTCGAACTTGACCTAGATATTATCTAAGCAACCTTCCTGACAAATTTCCAGAATATTTGGATGAAAACTGCAGCCACTAGAGTGTTAACAAGCTTTTTCTATTTTTAGCTCCTGTGACCTAGTTTTTGACCGGAGATGACCCATCTTCGAACTTGACCTAGATATCATCAAAACAACCTTCCTGACAAATTTCCAAAATATTTGGATGAAAACTGCAGCCACTAGAGTGTTAACAAGCTTTTTCTATTTTTAGCTCCTATGACCTAGTTTTTGACCAGACATGATCCATCTTCAAACTTGACCTAGATATCATCTAAACAACCTTCTTGACAAATTTCCAGAGTATTTGGATGAAAACTGCAGCCACTAGAGTGTTAACAAGCTTTTTCTATTTTTAGCTCCTGTGACCTAGTTTTTGACCGGAGATGACCCATCTTCAAACTTGACCTAGATATCATCAAAACAACCTTCCTGACAAATTTCCAAAATATTTGGATGAAAACTGCAGCCACTAGAGTGTTAACAAGCTTTTTCTATTTTTAGCTCCTGTGACCTAGTTTTTGACCGGAAATGACCCATCTTCGAACTTGACCTAGATATCATTAAAACAACCTTCCTGACAAATTTCCAGAATATTTGGATGAAAACTGCAGCCTCTAGAGTGTTAACAAGCTTTTTCTATTTTTAGCTCCTGTGACCTAGTTTTTGACCCGAGATAACCCATCTTTGAACTCGATCTGTATTTCATTGAGACAAACATTCTGACAAAGTTTGATGATGATCCAATCAAAACTGTGACTGCTAGATTGTTAACAACCCAATTATAAGAGTGTTAACAAGCTTTTTCTATTTTTAGCTCTTGTGACCTAGTTTTTGACCGGAAATGACCCATCTTCGAACTTGACCTAGATATCATTAAAACAACCTTCCTGACAAATTTCCAGAATATTTGGATGAAAACTGCAGCCTCTAGAGTGTTAACAAGCTTTTTCTATTTTTAGCTCCTGTGACCTAGTTTTTGACCCGAGATAACCCATCTTTGAACTCGATCTGTATTTCATTGAGACAAACATTCTGACAAAGTTTGATGATGATCCAATCAAAACTGTGACTGCTAGATTGTTAACAACCCAATTATTAGAGTGTTAACAAGCTTTTTCTATTTTTAGCTCGTGACCTAGTTTTTGACCAGAGATGACCCATCTTCGAACTTGACCTAGATATCATCAAAACAACCTTCCTGAAAAATTTCCCGAATATTTGGATGAAAACTGCAGCCTCTAGAGTGTTAACAAGCTTTTTCTATTTTTAGCTCCTGTGACCTAGTTTTTGACCCAAGATAACCCATCTTCAAACTCAATCTGTATTTCATTGAGACAAACATTCTGACAAAGTTTGATGATGATCCAATCAAAACTGATTGACTGTTAACAACCCAATTGTTGACGACGAACGACGCACAACGCACGACGACGGACGCCGGACATAGCCCCATCACTATACCTCACCATGACCACTTCGTGGTCAGGTGAGCTAAAAAAACTAAGAACATGTAAGTTTCAATAAAATATTTTGTCCCATTATCCTTCCCTCCTCCCCACACATGGAAATCTCAATGCATGTAAATTATACTCAAAATTATCGAAAAAAGAAAAAAGTTTATTCCGCAAGACTTTTGGTTTGAATTAGGTTCAAAGAATGAGGGGATGGAGACCCATCACAATAACTGCTGCTGGCTTACAATAAATTTTGTTGTTTTAAATTTAGTTCATTATGTTTAAAAGAGATGGGATTGTGTAATGGGATTATGCAAACTTTACCATATATCATGCATACAGGTGGTTTATCAGTAAATCTATGCCAACTTTACCATATATCATGCATACAGGTGGTTTATCAGTAAATCTATGCAAACTTTACCATATATCATGCATACAGGTGGTTTATCACTCCAATTATCATCAGCTTGGCAAGTGCGTATATTGAAGCCTTCCAATCTATAACCTTTGTTACATGTGTAGGCAGCCACATGCAGATATCCCGTTCCTTTACTTGTATCAACATCACCATTCAATGGTGCATCCAATCTTCCACAATCTACAGACAAAACTCAAAACTTATATCCCATTTATTATCTTTTTGGAATGTTCATAATTTTAAGTTTAAAGGTGCACTGCAGATCACTCGAAAACAATCTAAATGAGACGATAACACCAAATCAATTTTTTTTTACTTAAAATGTTTCTGTTATCATATTCTAAGACCATGTCTAGGATCAAAGTCTAAATAAATCTGTTTTTATTCTACGTATCTGCCTGTATGTTACTTTAAAAGTTTCATTAGTAGATTAGAAAACAAAGCGTAAAGCATAATTATGAAAAACCTTTTTCTGCTACTTTGACAAGAATGCATTTCCAGGTTTTTTTTCAAAAGTCTTCTGCATTATAACAAGCGTAAGCAAATACCAGGGTAAAACCATAAACCATTCCAAGGTTGGTTAAATAAATAAGCAGTACTATTCAAAACTGAAATAAAATGTATCCTAACATTCAAAGACAAGATATTAATCCCCGAAAAGAATCTCCAATGCACTTTGAAGTAAATAATTATATCATCTACTGCAACTCAAAAAGGTGAACAAATCTGCTTTTTGCAACATTAATATATGCTTAATAAAAGAGATAACATGAAATTCTTCACAAAATTTAATATAATGTAATTCTACTTACCAACAGGTACACAAGTTGGAACAGAGTCATCCCAATTACCGCCTGTTACACAAGTCAAGGTCATATTTTTGCTGCGTGACTTCTGTATAAGGAAGCCATCATTACATGTATATACAGCAGTCTCGTTGTATGTTGTTCCAGAGAAAACAGCAGATCCATTAACAACAACAGACGATAGATCCCCACAATCTAAATATATGAAGCATAAAATACAGTGTTAGAATTGCACTTGTATGTCAAGGTTCAGAACTTATCACTATTTAGGGGAGAAGATGTGTTAGAAGCCTGATAGCTCAGTTGGTAGAGTTGCTGCATGGTATTCTGCGGGTCCCGAGTTTGAGTCCAAGTGAGGCCGCACATTTTCCTCACACTGTGACATTTTGCGCCCAAAGTGCAGAGCTCAATACTTTGCAACAGGATTTTAAAAGCAACTGATAAGATTTTTTTTTTCTTTTTGATATATACATTCATGCCAAGTTTATTTAAAAGCCTAACATATGAAAAACTCAAAAACAAGGGCCCAGTCTGAAATGGGATTAATATAAGACAAAACATCCCTTACATTTAGATGCTTTAATAAGGACCATTCACATTATTAAATATCTTGCCTGAAAGAAAACATTAGTACTTGAATCACATTACTTTTTTTCTACTTATGATATTACCATAGATAGTACACACAGGTACAGAACCATCCCAAACCCCGTTTCCACAGGTAACTGTCACAGTATCCTTGGTATAAAAACCTTCATTACAGCTATATGTTGCACTGGAACCAAATGTTGTACTTGTGTAACTAACTGTACCATTTCCAGTGTCAGATGGAACAGAACAATCTGAAATATACAACATAATTTTAATGTTACTTACTTATTAAAGAATTTCAATTTTGCCATTTTGGGTGTTCCTTAGGGATTCCTTTTCTGTACTTTTTCTATAAAGCCGAGGAAAACTGATCGACATTATTATATAAGTGTAACTTTTTACTTTAATAGATTCTTTGATATCCTCCTTAATCTTGATGACCGTGATAACAATGACATTATCATCTTTCTGATCAGACTTTTTTAATTTTGGTTGGGTTTTAAGTAGCACCAACACAGAATGACATATGGCAGCTTTCTAGCTTAACTGGTGGAGGAAGACCTCAGGTGCCATTCAGTGAATTATTTAGACACAAAAGGCATCTGAGTAGAACCACCGACTTCTGTAATCTAGCTGGATAGCTCCGTCACATTAAAGAATCCAAAGTCCCTGTTGGGTTTCACCCACAGTAGTGAGCGATGAGGGGAGAGTGTTTTGAAGTAGCAACCTTAACCACTTAACCACGAATGCCTGAGACTGACCAGATTTAATTCTATTAGATTAAACATAGAATTTCTAGCTCAAATGTGATAAAAGCATTAAGTTTATTCGAATCAAAATTCAGCTTCCTGGAACTATCCTGTACTGGTGTCATACGAGGACACATAGTTGAGACCCTATTAAGTTTCAATTTCATGACGCCTTGGTTGAGGGCCAGATGTCTCAACCACAAGACATGTTCAATTCTGTTTGTTGCTGAATTATAGCATTATTTTTTTTGATAATCCATTCATGGAACAAACTTAAACAATGTACAATTCAAACTCATAGCAGGAAATACATTTTAGTCAAGAAGGAGTCCATATTACTGTCATAACAACTTTCATTTCTCCTAAATAACAATCAACTATATAGTCTACAGAGTGTAAAATAGGACCCAGGTGTAGCTTCAAGTTTGTAACACCGAGGTTAGCCAAAATCATCTTTCATGTTTCGGCGCCATATGACCTTTACTGTGTTGGTGCGCTGTAAAACCAACCAAACAAAAATAAGCATGACTGTAAACAAACTGAATGTAAGATTTTAGCAGTAACTTCAATTACTGGAGAAACAAAAAACAATCACATGGGTGCATGTTGAAAATTTGGAAAAACCTAAAAACTTTAATTCATAATCATTTTCCTACATAATGTAATAGTAAAACATGATGAAATTTGTCACAAACAAGAACCGGTTGAACCGGGTGATGCTCCCCGAGAAGGTTCTGGACACAGGAAAGTATAAAAACAAGAGCTGTCGGTAGGACAGCATGCTCGACTATTCTTAGTGCTTGATAGTAAAAAAAATGCCTGATACAGTTACCTCCTCCTGTTTACAGGTTGGGGTCATGATGGTGAACAAGTGTGCAAAGTTTCAAAGCCATATGTCAATGGACTTTGAAAATATTTGAACTATTACAAAAACTTTAACGTAAATTCTAAGTCGAAAAAGGGGCATAATTCTGTCAAAATGCTTGATAGAGTTACCTCCTCCTGTTTACAGGTTGGGGTCATGATGTTGAACAAGTGTGCAAAGTTTCAAAGCCATATGTCAATGGACTTTGAAAATATTTGAACTATTACAAAAACTTTAACGTAAATTCTAAGTCGAAAAAGGGGCATAATTCTGTCAAAATGCTTGATAGAGTTACCTCCTCCTGTCTACAGGTTGGGTCATGATGTTGAACAAGTGTGCAAAGTTTCAAAGCCATTATGTCTATGGACTTTGAAAATATTTGAACTATTACAAAAAACTTTAACGGAAAATTCTAAGTCGAAAAAGGGGCATAATTCTGTCAAAATGCTTGATAGAGTTACCTCCTCCTGTCTACAGGTTGGGGTCATGTGATGGTGAACAAGTGTGCAAAGTTTCAAAGCCATATGTCAATAGACTTTGAAAATATTTGAACTATTACAAAAACTTTAACGTAAATTCTAAGTCGAAAAAGGGGCATAATTCTGTCAAAATACTTGATAGAGTTACCTCCTCCTGTCTACAGGTTGGGGTCATGATGTTGAACAAGTGTGCAAAGTTTCAAAGCCATATGTCAATGGACTTTGAAAATATTTGAACTATTACAAAAACTTTAACGTAAGTTCTAAGTCGAAAAAGGGGCATAATTCTGTCAAAATGCTTGATAGAGTTACCTCCTCCTGTCTACAGGTTGGGGTCATGATGGTGAACAAGTGTGCAAAGTTTCAAAGCCATATGTCAATGGACTTTGAAAATATTTGAACTATTACAAAAACTTTAACATAAGTGGTTACGCCGACGCCGACGCCTACGCCGACGCCGACGCTCGGGTGACTGCAATAGCTCTACTTATTCTTATCGAATAGTCGAGCTAAAAATGAACAAAGGGCAAAAACTCCAAAATTAGGCAAGGCGGAGTTATGTTTTTTTGCACTGCACTTCTATTCAATGAGATCTATCAATCTATAAAGTTTCCTGATGATATCAGAGTTATGTCCCGGGTAAAATTCAAAGTGTTAAAATGAACAAAGGGCAATAACTCCAAAAATTAGACCAGGCTTTGTTTAGGTTCTTTAAGCATTGCAGTTCTATCCAATTATATCTAGCTACCTACAAAGTTTCATGTTGATATCTATAATAGTTTTAAAGTTATGTCCCGGACAAAAGTCAAAAAGTAAAAATAAACAAAGGGCAATAACTTCAAAATAAGGCAAGGCAGAGTAATGATTCTTAAGCACTGCACTTCCACCCAATGAGACCTATCTATCTACAAAGTTTCATGTTGATATCTCATATAATTTTAGAGTAATGTCCCGGACAAAGTTCAAAGTGTCAAAATGAACAAAGGGCAATAACTCCAAAAGTAGGTAAGACAGTGTTACAGTTCTTGTGCACTGCAAACCTACTTAATGAGATCTATCTACCTACAAAGTTTCATGTTGATACCTCTTATAGTTTTAGAGTTATGTCCTGGACAAAGTTCAAAGTGTGAAAATAAACAAAGGGGGATAATTCAAAAATTAGGCAAGGCAGAGTTACGGTTCTTGTACACTGCACACCTACTCAATGAGATCTATCTACCTACAAAGTTTCATGTTGATACCTCTTATAGTTTTACAGTTATGTCCTGGACAAAGTTCAAAGTGTAAAAATAAACAAAGGGGAATAATTCAAAAATTAGGCAAGGCAGAGTTACGGTTTTTGTGCACTGCACACCTACTCAATAAGATCTATCTACCTACAAAGTTTCATGTTGATACCTCTTGTTGTTTCAAAGTTATGTCCTGGACAAGAAAAGGGGACGGACGGACAGACGTTCTAAGAGGAGAGTAATTATGTGGCTACTCTATTGTTCTCTCTATTGTTCTTTTTAGCCACACAAAAGAAAATAGCCACATAAAAGCATTACGGAATGAATGACATCAAAGAGAAAGAACAGTTACCTATTGTCCCTCTAGCCACATAATTACTCTCCTGTGAGTGCGGATAGACGGACGGACAAGGCGGCGACTATATGCTCCCCCGAAATTTTTCAGGGAGCATAAATAACCTGAGCTTCAGTCATATGCCTGAAACTTGCAGCCATGCAATAATGACTTTTTCTTGTCCAAAACTTAAATCATTTTTTATGAAATACATTTTAACATATCTACCATATATTAAACACTGTAGTTCTGTTCCACTCCATGTTCCATCAGCCTGGCATGTTCTCTGCCAGTCTCCACTAGAGTTGTAAAATCCTGTCTTACATTTATAGTCTGCTACTGACAGGTATGTTGTCAAGGTCACAGTAACTGTTCCATTTTCAGGGTTACTCAGTTTCCCACAATCTGATGGAACAATGAATGAATATTTCTAGACATCGAAATCTTCTTGAAATTTCCCTCACAGTATCAAAATATATTTCTGACAATATTACCAAAAATCGTTTAAGATTGGTATGCCATAAAATAACAACTTGAAAAGCTCTTCCACTTTCTTTTGTACAAAAATTATAACATTAAAGAATTAATTATAAGCCCTAGATCACTCTAAAATTATTTTAAACTCTGAAAGATTCAAACTAAAGAGGTTACCAAGTAGTAATATTTTACCTCCTTAATGATAAATGTTTGTTCAAGAGAACCAGAAATACTCAAATACAAAAAATTATGATCAACAAATAAAGGCAACATTTACTGCAAGCAGCTCCCAACATAACAAGCATTACAGTATTTACGGCAACCCAGAAGACAGAATCGTTCCTGCGCAGGTTGTCAAGCATTTTACCAGTACTAGTTGCCTTCACTTCTGCTCAGAAATGTAACTTCTGTACATGCCAGAGCAGAGGTACAGTGCGAATGACCGTAGAAAGGATTCCATGATCAATCACAACAAAGGTGACTTGCACCATCCGAGAATCGAACCCCAGTCGCCCAATTCACAGTCCAACTACCTAATGAGCTAACTGGACAGAATAGCATGCTCCATCATACCTCTTATTGTACAGGTAGGTGAAGTCCCACTCCAGTTGCCATTACCACAGGTTCTAGTGAGGTTTCCATCAGTCACATAGTAGCCTGTATTACAGGTATACACTGCTGTACTGTTATATGTGGTGCCTGACAATACAACACTATCAAAGCTTCCGCCTTTTAGAGTTCCACAATCTGAAAAAGACAAAATCATATTATTTTTAATAAATCTATCAAGATTTAAGTAGAAACCCTGGTTTAAGTTGACCACCAGATAATTAAGATAGCTCAGCCATTAAGACCAATTTTCAAAAGAAAGGAATTTGCTGTTCTTATTCCCACTAAAACAATCTAACCATAAAAAGACTCATTAGTGGTCTTCATAGAGTTACAACTGCCATTCTATTGAATTAGAGACACTTTCATGGCTGTTAAAATGCTCTGTGTATAGATAGTGCTCAATTAGGAACAATTGCAATTTTCCTTCTTTGTTTGTTGACGAGCAGAGACATTCCTGTTAAAAATTTTCATGAAAATTTGTATGAATCTGCAGGCATGCTGCTTTAATTCCACAAAATAATTTTTAAAAAAATTACCATAGATAGAACACACAGGTACAGAACCATCCCATGCCCCATTGCCACAGGTAACTGTCACATTATCCTTGGTATAGAAACCTTCATTACACCTGTATGTTGCACTAGAACCAAATGTTGTACTTGTGTATCTTACTGTACCATTTCCAGTGTCAGATGGAACAGAACAATCTAAAATATACAATTTAGAATAAAATAAGATATGTTTGTAAAACATGTATGCCCCCTATCAGCAGCCAATTAGTCATGTGATAAGATTATTATGCATGACTTCTGACCCAGTGATTAAACAATTAATAAGGGTTATCAAATATCTACTGGTCATGACCTTAACCTTTGATCCCTTGACCCAAAACTCAATAAGGGTCATCTGCTGGTCACGACCAATCATCATACAAAGTTTGAAGTTCCTAGGCCTAAGCGTTTTCAGTTAATTGATCGGAAACCGTTTTAACCTACAAAGTCAATGTGACCTTGACCTTTCACCCCTTGACCCCAAAATCAATAGGTCATCTGCTGGTCATGACAAATCACCATACCAAGTTTGAAGTTCCTAGGCCTAAGGTTTCTTTAGTTATTGATCAGAAACCGTTTTAACAGACAAGGTCAATGTGACCTTGACCTTTGACCCCAAAATCAATAGGGGTCAGCTGCTGGTCATGACCAATCACCATGCCAAGTTTGAAGTTCCTAGGCCGAAGAGTTCTTTAGTTATTGATCAGAAACTGTTTTTACTTACAATGTCAATGTGACCTTGACCTTTGGCCCCTTGATCCCAAAATCAATAGGGGTTATCTGCTGGTCATGACAAATCACCCTACCAAGTTTGAAGTTCCTAGGCCTAAGCATTCTTAAGTTATTGATCAGAAACCATTTTTACTTACAAAGTCAATGTGACCTTGACCTTTGACCCAAAACCCAATAGGGGTCATTTGTGGTCACGACCAATCTTCATACAAAGTTTGAAGATCCTAGTCCTAAGCGTTTTTAGTTAATTGATCGGAAACCGTTTTTACCTACAAGGTCAATGTGACCTTGACCTTTGACCCCTTGACCCCAAAATCAATAGGTCATCTGCTGGTCATGACCAAGTCACCATACCAAGTTTGAAGTTCCTAGGCCTAAGGGTTCTTAAGTTATTGATTTGGAAAGCATTTTTTTACCTACAAGGTCAATGTGACCTTGCCCTTTGACCCCTTAACCCAATATCAATAGGAAGTCATCTGCTGGTCATGACAAATCACCATACCAAGTTTGAAGTTCCTAGGCCTAAGGGTTCTTTAGTTATTGATCGGAAACCGTTTTCACCTAAGAGGTCAATGTGACCTTAACCTTTGACCCCTTGACCCCAAAATCAACAGGGGTCATTTACGGATTATGACCAATCACCATATAAAGTTTGAAGTCCCTAGGCCTAAGGGTTCTTTCGTTATTGATCGGAAACTGTTTTTACCTACAAGGTCAATGTGACCTTGACCTTTGACCCCTTAACCCCAAAATCAATAGGGGTCATCTGCTGGTCATAACCAATCACCATACCAAGTTTGAAGTTCCTAGGCCTAAAAGTTCTTTTGTTATTGATCAGAAACCGTTTTTACCCAAGAGGTCGATGTGACCTTGACCTTTGACCCCTTGACCCTAAATCATTAGGGGTCATCTACTGATCATGACCAATCACCATACCAAGTTTGAAGTTCCTAGGCCTGAAAGTTCTTTAGTTATTGATCTGAAACCGTTTTTACCTAAGAGGTCAATGTGACCTTAACTTTTGACCCCTTGACCCCAAAATCAATAGGGGTCATCTACTGATCATGACCAATCACCATACCAAGTTTGAAGTTCCTAGGTCTTAAGGTTCTTTAGTTATTGATCGGAAACAGTTTTTTCTTACAAGGTCAATGTGACTTTGACCTTTGACCCCTTGACCCCAAAATCAATAGGGGTCATCTACTGGTCATGACCAATCACCATACCAAGTTTGAAGTTCCTAGGCCTAAGGGTTCTTTAGATATCACTCGGAAACCATTTGGTCTACGGACCGACAAGTGCAAAGCAATATACCCCCTTTGCTTCGAAATTGGGGCTTAATAATAAAATCAAAACATTAATTTTACAAAGTTTGAAGAATACTATCAGAATTATTTGCAGAAAAGCTTAAAACTTAAATCAAGTCAATTTAACTCTGAGCATATCAAAAATAATTTTCTTTAATTTGTCTTTTGATTAGAAATTTTAGTTACATCAACAAAGTATCTACCATATATTAAACACTGTAGTTCTGTTCCACTCCACATTCCATCAGCCTGACATGTTCTCTGCCAGTCCCCACTGGAGTTGTAAAATCCTGTCTCACATTTATAGTCTGCTACTGACAGGTATGTTGTCAAGATCACAGATACTGTTCCATTTTCAGGGTTACTAAGTTTCCCACAATCTGTACAATTATAGAACATTACAATTTCAAAAGTGGATAATGACTGAGCAATAGTAAGTAAGTATTTATGTCCAATCCTCTAAATGTCTTGTAATGTTACAAGTCTTATCAACATAGTTTTTGTTATGTAAGAATTACCAGATTTTTTTTTTGTGGCTTTTACTTCTAAGGGAATTTGGTTGGGTGTAGATCAAAATGAACAAAAATCTACATAGTAAACATTTTTCCATATCCTAAATTGGTCCTTAACCCATAGCCTGCAACTTCATCTACTCTTTCAACCAGTAAAGACCAAGATATGCTGAAACATCTGTTAAGTCACACAGACACTCCATATCACAATATTCCTCCTACACTGGTTAAGGAAGATCTCAGATGCCCCTTCTTGTATTACTGAACACTTAAGTGGGCACTTAAAGCCACCACTGATGTTCAGAAAGCTAACTGGATGGTGCTCTCACATGAAAGAATCCAACATTGGATTCGAACACAAGGCAGTGAAGGGCATGTGGTCAATGAACTTTCCCACTAGGCCATGGATTATGTCTTTCTAGGTGAGCTAATAAAAACTGCTTCATGGCATAAAACTGTGTAAATATTAAAACAAATTAAAATGTTGCAAATTACAATTAATTTAATTAAAATACTGTTCTTCTGAAGAATAAGTTGTTTGAGAAGTTTAAACAGATAAATTTTAGCTTGAAAAAAATTCTTGAAGCTTTCTTCTCAATGGATCTCAATTTTTTTCTGTAACCAAACAGTAGCAGTGTTGCTGAAGACACATGGTAAAGATCACAGTAGGCCTTAGATACACAATCGCTGGGTTGAGAAGCAGAGGTTACCTCTCCCAGATTGCTATTTTATTACATTAAACAAGTTTAGTTCTTGAAGCTTATCAGATAAGAAAGATGAATAAAAACACATTGTCTATAATACATCTTTTTAACATGTTATCAAGCTTTTTGAATAATGAGATGTTAGACTTTAATTAACACTTCATAAGTAATTTGGCAACTTTCCAGCTTTACTGGTGGAGAAAGACAACAAGTGTCCTTCTTTGCATTACTTTAGACAGGCAGGCACCAGAGTAAAATCACCAACATTCAAGATGCTAGCATCCAAAGTTCCAGGCAGGATTCTAGCCCACAACAATGATGTGGAAGAGGTTTGAAGTTCATGACCTTAACCACTGGACCATGGATATCTCTGTAACAACAATCATACCTCTTATTGTACAGGTAGGTGGAGTCCCACTCCAGTTGCCATCACCACAGGTTCTAGTGAGGTTTCCATCAGTCACATAGTAGCCTGTATTACAGGTATACACTGCTGTACTGTTATATGTTGTGCCTGACAATACAACACTGTTAAATTTTCCACCTTTTAGAGTTCCACAATCTGAATAAGACAAACACCTAGTTACACAACTGTCAAATGTCTATCATTAAGAAATGTGGTTTTAACCCTTACACTTGTGAATTTTTTAAAAGGACATGTCCAGCATCCTTTTCTTGGGACTATTCATTATCAATTTTTGGGATATCAATATGAAAATTTGAAAATTTAAGCTTAAACTTGTCACATTATAATTTAAAAGAGAACAAGATCTGTACAGGTTGCTAAGATGTACAAGCTAGTCTGGCATACAGGTTTTCAATGGGTATTATGAAGTAAATTAAAAGAAGTTTCTATACATGACAATGATATCAAGTTGTAGAAAAACTCTCAGTCTCTTCCTGAACAACATAAAAAGGGAAATTTTTTAAAATTAAACTTTTTTTTCCCCTTTTTAATGTACATAAAATTCTCCAAAACCTTGGCAAAAAAATTTTAAATTAAATCATATGGAAGTCAAATTTACTAAAGGGTAACGTTCCCCGGAAAACATGATTTTAGCCAGATTATTCATTTTATCAACAGATTAACAAATTCCCTTCATAATTATAAACAAACTGAGCCCTAGATGTCCTTCATATCAAATATCTATTTAATATTGTATATACCATATAGATCACAAGTAGGTTTAGTTCCTTCCCACTGTCCACTCTCATTACACTTGCGGGATTGTGACCCTGTTGCTATGTAGTAACCAAGGTCACATGTATACAATGCTGCCTGTCCGAAAGTTGTTACTGGTGCAGAAACACTGCCATTGCCAATATCTTTCAGTTCACCACAGTCTAAAAATACATCACCATACCATATATCTTTACATTAAAATACATAAGCCAATATGGTTTTAACTATACATTTAGCAGGTTAACTGAAAAATGGACTGGGCTTATCTTCAGAAGGACAATATTCATTTAGTGGGTTAATTTATTGGCAGGATAGATTATTCATTGCACTGGATTTCATTAATTTTATTTACTTGGATTGATCAATCATTTGGCTGGTTAATTGTTTAGGTGGATGGATATATCATTGAGTTAATTGTTTAGGTGGATGGTCATATATCAATGAGCTACAATGCAGATTGACATTTGTTTAGTTAGATGAGTCTATTATTTTCCTGGATAACTGTTGAGCTGGCTGCGTTTATCATTCCAGTGACTCCTGAATTACTTTTCAAATGCTCTCCCTGTTGAACATTGTGGGCTGACTGGATGTCAATTATTAAGCTGAGAAATTGTGCTGTAGGATGCATCAACTATTCAACTTGATTTAATAAATGTTAGTTAAATGAAACAGTTGAATGAATATTAGAATTGTCAAGTAACTTCCCTGGATAATTTGGTTGGATGGATCAATTATTTAGCTGGATAACTGTTAAGTAGAATGTATCTATCAAGATGGTGCATAGCCATGATACACATACCTTTAATCACACATTCAGGTTCACTGTTATCCCAGAATCCATCTGCAACACATGTTCGTACATTTGTTCCATTCAAGTCATGTCCTGGGTTACATGTGTATGAAGCCCTTGTGTTATAAAATGTATTCTTATACATTATTTGTCCTCCACTAGGAGCTGTAAGGTCCTTGCAATCTACAATCAAAACACATCATGGTATTTAGCATCACTTCATTCAATAAATAAAAGATAATATTTTATCAACCTTTACTATGCTTAATATCACTCCGTTAATGGACTTGTCCATCTTTCAATAAAACAAAACCATTAATCATTTTTAGTGGAAATTTCAAAATAAATACTGATTGAAAAGCAAACAGTGCAGACCATGATCATACTGCACAGATGTGCTGGCTGGTTTTGGTCTGTGTTAATTGTATTTACAATAGGTATATTCAGCTACCACCAGAAGGCCAAGAAATGAAGTGATCTATTCATTAAGTTTACAAAAGTTTTAATGTTTTCTTTCCAGATAATATTGTATCCATTTAAAAGCCAAATGGTCATTGTTCAGCTTTGATGGTGGATGAAAGCCTCAGATGTCTGTCTTAGTATTATTTTCAGGCCAGAATTTAACCGCAAACCATATAAAGCTTGTTAATTTACTACTTTACATGACAGACTGCAAAGTTCCTGTCAAAATGCCGCACCTATGAGGGACATGAGGTTTAAAGTCAATGAACTTAACCACTAGGTAATGGAGACCCAAGATTATGATGAAAAAGCCAGTCTCTGCCGAAATTACATTTCAGCTTTCAGGACATCTATTATTATCATGCAATATTCTACTGACTCTTTAATATTATTTCCTTGTCTGAAGCCCCTACATTTCACAATGGTTAGCTTCAAAAGGCAAAGCATTAAACTATAAATTTTGAAACATAAAAGAACTGAAAGAATATATACAAGTTGTTTTTCTAGGAATAGAGCAATTTAAGTATCCCTTCCACTTATAATCATTAAAATAAATTTTAATTTCTACCAGTCTTCTGGTTTGTTTGTTTGTTGGATTGGGATTTACAAATCCTGTCGGGATTCAAACACACAATAGTGAGGGGCAACTGGTTTAAATTCAACAACCTTAACCACTCAGCCACGGACTCCCCACCATTCTTCTTGACCAAATCACATGGTTTAGTGGTTTTAGGTGAAGACTATAATCATATTTCAGACACACAATAAATTGTTCACTTACCAACAGGTATGCACTTAACTGCAGTTCCATTCCATTTCCCCGTGTCCAAGCACGTAACAGTCTGTGTGACAACTCCTTGACTTATATAATGCCCAGTGTTACATGTATACACTGTTGTGTCCTCGTACAATGTGCCGGACTGAGAAGCTTTTCCATTAGAGATAACTGTTGATAAACTGCCACAGTCTGTAGAAAATCATCAATAACCATTTAAAACAAAGTAAATAAGAAAATTTGGTTTTCTTTCATGAATAGTCAATATACTTTAAAGTGTTCTATGTAAATATTGTCCAAATGCATAGAGTGTGTACTTTTAAGTAAGTAAACCATTCAGTTATTTAAATGGCATTTTGTGGGCCTTTCCTATTTATATATACATGTGTCAATTTAATACAATTTGACCTTAAAAATTGTAAGACATGGGTCCAGACAAAGGTACAGACTTTGCCATTTTCAATTATAAGATGGTATTGTGAAAAAACAAACAAATCTTTTTCATTAGCAAATGCTAACTATTATGGGATCTTATTTGCATTTTGTTGGAATAAGCTATGTTAAATGATCTTGTTGTTTTAAACACAACAAATTCAATAAAGTGCTTAAAAAGTTCCATTAATAAAATTCCAGAAAAATCCACATCAAAAATGGAATTCCCTATAACTTCATCACAAATAAATTTGTAAAAAAATTTCATTTTACTTTTTTTTGAGCAACTTGGCTCTGTTCCATTCCAATTTCCATCCAGTTGACATGAACGACTTGAGGTGTCGGACAATTCATACCCTGTGTCACACGAGTAAGACGCCACTTGGAAGAAAGTAGTTCCTGATGATGTATCCACTAAACCATTCTTTGGATTTGTTAGATTGCCACAATCTGTGTAAAACAGGATAATGATATTCTATTTGTTTATTTCAAAGTATTTCATCTTTGTTTTATCTGGTTATCAAATGGAGTTGTCAATTAAATTATAAATGAGCCGGGTCACGACAAAACCAACATAATGGGTTTGCGACCAGCATGGATCCAGACCAGCCTGCACATCCATGCAGTCTGATCAGGATCCATGCTGTTCGCTTACAGAGCCTATAACAAGTAAAGAAACTGATAGCGAACAGCATGGATCCTGATCAGACTGCGCGGATGCGCAGGCTGGTCTGGATCCATACTGGTCGCAAACCCATTTTGTTGGTTTTGTCGTGACGCAGCTCAAATGTGAACTAGAAATGTGTCATCATGCCACGGATGCCCCCGCATGCAGCCAAAATTTCAGATGGTGCATTAATTTTTTTTTTTTCATTTTAAGTTCAAAGCCCTTAAAATTATTCAATGCTAACACAAACCATTTTCATACAATGTTCAAGACACTGAAATTATTCAATCTTAACCTTTTAAAAATAGCATATTTCATATTTGTAGCCAAAATAATGGCTAAAAGTATGAGTGCTGAAACTGAAAGTACAAAATTTTTCCAACATTCAGGAAAGATAAGTTTGTCTAAAATCATTGAACCACAACCAAATTCAAACATAAACTGCTTATTCCTAAGATGTATCTATATTATTTTCAAAGTGAAAGGGACATTACTGTGCAAAAAAATCATCAAACCATGACCAAATTCCAACTTGACCTGCCCATTCCTTTGACATATCCATATGTCAAATTTAAGTTGAATATGTAACACTGTTGGGTAGATAATGAACAGAAACTGTAAATTTCATATTATTTTCAAAGTGAAAGGGGCATTACTCTGCCAAAAATCATTGAACCATGACCAAATTCCAACTTGACCTGGGCATTCCAAAAACATATCCATATGTCAAATTTGAGTTGAATTTGGGAGATAATAAACGGAAACTGAAAATTTCATATTATTTTCGAAGTGAAAGGGGCATAACTCTGCCAAAAATCATTGAACCATGACCAAATTTGAACTTGACCTGCGCATTCTTTTGACGCATCCATATGTCAAGTTTGAGTTGAATGTGTTGTACCGTTGGGGAGATAATGAACGGAAACTGAAAATTTCATATTATTTTCAAAGTAAAAGGGGCATAACTCTGCCAAAAATCATCGAACCATGACCAAATTCGAACTTGACCTGTATTTTCTCATGACATATCCATATGTCAAGTTTAGGTTGAATGTGTTGTACCGTAGGGGAGATAATGAACGGAAACTGAAAATTTCATATTATTTTCAAAGTAAAAGGGGCATAACTCTGCCAAAAATCATCGAACCATGACCAAATTCGAACTTGACCTGTATTTTGTCATGACATATCCATATGTCAAGTTTGAGTTGAATGTGTTGTACCGTTGGGGAGATAATGAACGGAAACTGAAATTTCATATTATTTTCAAAGTAAAAGGGGCATAACTCTGTCAAAAATCATCGAACCATGACCAAATTCGAACTTGACCTGTATTTTGTCATGACATATTCATATGTCAAATTTCAGTTGAATGTGTGCAACCGTTCTTAAGATAATGAACGGAAACTGATGATGACGGAATGACAGAATGACGGAATGACGGAAGGACGGAAGGACGGAATGACGGAACAGGGTAACACTATATGCCCCGGCCATTACATGGCGGGGGCATAAAAATGTTTAATTAAGAATAAGATCTGATACATCATTGTCCATATTTGGATGACCTTTTTGGTTTTTAAAACTACCACCACTAGTGTAAATATCTATTTTTATCGTCTTACAATTATTTGCAGGAAATGCCCATCAATCAGGTAAGAAATTAACCTAGGAAATTTAAGCAAGACTTTATTTAGCATGCAATTTATAAGATGAAATCATACAATTCTTATTTTATCGGGTCTTACGGCATAACAACACAGCAAAGGTCATATGGGTAACTTTCCAATTTAACTGGTTGAGGAGGACCTCAGGTGCCCTTCTGTGCATTATTTCAGTAACCTGAGTAAAACCTCCGAAGTTCCATAAGCTACCTTGATAGCTTTCTAACAATAAAGAATTCAAAGTCCCTAGCTGGTTTTTGAACCACACTATTAAGGTGCAAGTGGTTTGAAGTAAACAACCTTAACCATGCCCTTTAAATCAGATATGGAAATTATATAGGGCTGTTGACATCATGGCATTCTATATCAAATCTGAGTAAAACATGTATACAAATATACAAAATGGTAATATTACACTAAACTGAGTAACATCATGTGATAAAAACCAAGGAATATTTTTTGCTTCTGCAAGTAAGTGTGATAGTATCCTACCAATGATTTGACAAGTTGGTTTTGCACCATCCCAATACCCATTAGCTTGGCATTCTCTTACGTTGGTACCATTTAGATTGTAGCCTTGGTTACAAGTGTAGGAAGCTAACTTCAGGTATGTCGTCCCTGGTTGAGTGTTCACTTGCCCATTTTCTGGCTTAGATAAACTGCCACAGTCTAAAAATAGACACAAGTTTGACCTTTGACAAATTAAATTACAATTACAGGACAACAAACATATACTAATGAGAAATATTTATAAGTAAAATATGAAGTCACTGTTGACATTTAAATTAACAGAGAATTTACATATAGATTTATATGAAACAATGTTATATCTCATCATGTTAAAATACATCACTCTGTTAAAAATGATCATTTTAAGACTTAACCTGCTGAATATCTCATAATTTGACTTGTCCAGCTTCCATTAATAAAATGGTCCATTATCTATTATGGGGATAGGAAGATGAAAATTTAAAGGTTTAGTCAGTCAACATGGCAAAAATCAATCATTTTCAGTTCCAGCAGGTTTAAGGATTTTAAAAGCCAGTATTTACCAGTCTGGATACATGTTGGTACACTGTCACTCCAGTTTCCATCTGACTGACATGTTACCATCAGAGAAACGTTCCCAACACCGATCATAAAACCAGTATCACATGTGTACACTGTTGTATCTAAATATTTAGTGCCGGATTGTGTAACATTTGCGTCTGCTAGCTTTGTTGACAATGCCCCACAGTCTGAAATATAAATCATACACAATCAGAAGTATGTTTTTTTCCATTAAATTTCAAATTGTCTGTAAAAATTGCTGACTACTACCATAACTGAAGTACTTAAGTATTGATGGAAAGTGATTTTCAAATTTTGGCCAAGACCACCACAATGCCATATTAATGCTCATCTGTTGGAAATTCTAAGTTCAAAAAGGGCTTAACTTCAAAAATACAGCTTTCAGAATGATGCTCCTTGTCTAACTACTGTCTCTTGTCATGATAAGCAAGTATTCCAAGTTTCATATTGATACCTTTAAAATTATTAGAGAAATTGGACAACATTAAAATTTTTATGGTTATAACATACATTCCATCTATTTCGTCTTCAAAAAGTGGAGTTAAAAAGTCAATTTATAATGCAAAGTTCATATGTGAGAAAGATGCTCAATGCTTTATGACCAGCCTGTACACTTTAACTTTTGTCAAGTAAAATAATCTAATTGGAGAATGTAAATATATAGCATTATAAGTCAATTTAGTAAAGCAAAGTAAAAACTAGAAATGTGTCCATAGGACACGGATGCCCCCACACGCCACTGTTCTGTCAATCTTATGACTCTAGGTCAACTATTTTTTGGACTACATGTGCCACAAGTTGAAAACTTAAAATCAACAAAGGGCTATAATTCTGTTAAATTTGGTCGCAGCAAAAATTCCTTCCTTTACTGCCATCTACACATTAAGGTTGTTCATCCCTGGAAGTTTAAGCAAAATCTGCCATCCGGTTTAAGAGGAGTTGCGTTCACAAAATTTCTACAGAGTATATAGTGAAAAAATCAACAAAGGGCCATAATTCTGTTAAATTTGGTTGCAGCAAAAATTCCTTCCTTTACTACCATCTACACATTAAGGTTGTTCATCCCTGGAAGTTTAAGCAAAATCTGCCATCCGGTTTAAGAGGAGTTGCGTTCACAAAATTTCTACGTAGTATATAGTGAAAAAATCAACAAAGGGCCATAACTCTGTTAAATTTGGTCGCAGCAAAGATTCCTTCCTTTACTACCATCTACACATTAAGGTTGTTCATCCCTGGAAGTTTAAGCAAAATCTGCCATCTGGTTTAAGAGGAGTTGCGTTCAAAAAATTTCTACAGAGTATATAGTGAAAAAATCAACAAAGGGCCATAATTCTGTTAAATTTGGTTGCAGCAAAAATTCCTTCCTTAACTACCATCTACACATTAAGGTTGTTCATCCCTGGAAGTTTAAGCAAAATCTGCCATCCGGTTTAAGAGGAGTTGCGTTCACAAAATTTCTACAGAGTATATATTGAAAAAATCAACAAAGGGCCATAATTCTGTTAAATTTGGTCGCAGCAAAAATTCCTTCCTTTACTACCATCTACACATTAAGGTTGTTCATCCCGGAAGTTTAAGCAATCTGCCATCTGGTTTAAGAGGAGTTGCGTTCACAAGATTTTGGGACGTACGGACAGACGGATGGAGGGACACTCGGACGGACAAGTGCAACGCTATATGCTCCCACTCTGTGGGGGCATAACAAGAGCCGGTTGTACCTGGTGATGCTCCTTGACTAGGATTTGGACACAGAAAAGTGTATCTTTTGTAGTTTCAGAGTTATGTCCCAGACAAAGTTCAAAGTGTGATAATTCCAAACTTAGGCAATGCAGAGTTACTGTTCTTTGCACTGCACTTCTACTCAATTAGATCTATTTACCGACTTGCGTGCGACACTTCGTCTCAATATGTTGATCATTTCAGTGAAATAGTTGTGAAATTTTTCAGGGAGCATAAAAATCTCAATATTTAAGCAATTCAATATCAAGCTTTACTTGATCTTTCATATATTAGTATATAACCTACCTTTTTTGACACATGTAGGAAAATTACTGTCCCAGGTGCCTAATCCACAGGTTAAAGTACTGTTCCCATCTAAATCAAACCCTGAATCACAACTAAAAGTGGCATTCTCCCCATATGTATAACCAGTTGCTACTACTGTACCGTTTGTGGGATCAGTTGCATTTGGACAAGCTGCAAATAATCACCAGAAAAATTTTGTGATACTGAGTATATAAACCATTATCATGTATGCTGTTTATTTCTTTGTCTGGTTTAAAATTTTCTACACAATTAGGTCATATTTTGGTGGCACGTCAACCTAACTGGCTTTCCTCGATAATGAATCGGTTGTTACCAATTTCTCAGCTAGTGAAGTAAAAGAGACCTAATCAATGTCATTTCAGAAGTACAAAGGTAATCTTAAAATTAGATTGAAATCGAAGTTCTTCACAAATAAAGGCTTTTTAGCTGTATGCAGTCATTAAGCATGTTTTGCTCTGGTGCATACAAGAGGTATATGGTATGCAAGCAAAAGGTGTCTCATAAGTCAGAAATGGTTGGCCCTTTCAGTATGGGCAACACTATAATAAACAAGAGCTTTACCTTTTAAAACATAAATTCTAACGTAATTTGCAATGCATTTTAAGTATTATTTTTTTCACACCTCAAAAATATATTTCATTAATGTTTAAACAAATTTCTTACTGTAAATCTGACAGACAATTTCCGTTCCATTCCAAACTCCACCTTGCACACAGGTACGAGTAGCCTCCCCTCCTGTCTGCTGGTAACCTGTGTTACACGAGTAGGTAGCTATCTCTCCATATGTAGAATCTTTATAACTAACTGACCCTCCTGATGGTGTTGTCAAATTTCCACAGTCTGGGGACAAATAAATATTTTTTAAACTTTAAAACTATATTTTCTATTGTTTTTTGTTTTCTTTTGGTAAAGTTAAAGTCAAACATTTCTGGAATCATACAGCAACTTTTTAGCTTTAGACTTGCAGGTAAGGTGTGACCCTCAAACATTTCACACCTATTTAGTATCAGAAAGAAAAGGGGCTTAACTCTTTAAAAAGGTAACTTGAGTGTTATGGGACCTGTGCCCTCCCATTATGTTACATAATTACAGAGAACAAGTGCGTAAAGTTTCAAACAATTCCCTTCTTAAGAATTTGAGATGCCAACTTGCATGTAAGAACACCAAAGTGTGACAGCATTGGCAATGCCAGGGTGAGAACAATAGCTCTCCCTATTCTTGGAATAGCCATCCTTAAACTAACTAGAACATTACACACCTTCAATAGTGCATACAACTTCGGTACCATTCCATGAACCATCAGCCTGACATACCCGCAACAGATCTCCTCCTGTATTCTCGTACCCTTCATTACAAACATATATTGTCTGTTCATTATATGTGGTTCCTGTCTGATTAACTGATCCATTTGCCGGATCATTTAATTTCCCACAATCTGTAAAAGAAAGCATATCTCTAAAGGTGATGGGGCTATCTGAACCTGTAAATCTGTCTTTGTAATGCAAACCATTGGTCAATTAATAAATCATTGGTTATTAAATAAATCATTAGTCAATAAATATAGGCAGGGCTGCAGATAACATGCGTTTTTGCGTTATTACCCAATTAAAATGTCTAAAAACCCAATAGAAATAATAACTAAGGGTAAGAAAAAGTAAATGAATTCTTATTTATGCAAACTACATTTGAACTGGTGCATAATGACGTAAATTATTACTTAACGTCTACATCAGGCAGATCATACTGTTTCAGACTGTTTTAACCTTTAAATTATATCAGCAGCTTGGAAATCTCCTAGGCCAATAAACCATAAAGCATACTAGTAAGTAGCTTAATTATAACCATACAAAACCTACAACAGTCTACAATGAAGGTCAGAAATTTTGGGTAAAATACATGCACTCGTGCTTTATAACCCAAATTGGTTTAAGGGTGTAGGGTAAAATATACAGAAATAACTCAAAGAAAATAGAAGAAACCCAATAGATCACAAAACAAGGGGTAATTACCCAATATACACAAAATGTTATCTGTAGCCCTGTATAGGCTCTGTGAGCAAAGTGTAAAAATGTGTTTTGTACAGAGTAAGGGGTCTCTTTGGTCAAGTTTATCCTACAAAAGTAAGAGGATCACCCAAAGTATAAACCTATAAAATATAAAAGATATTGGTCAATAAATAAAGACTGTACGGGCAAATGAGTCAAACTCTTTTTTAGCACAGGATATTAATGGCTCTGACCTTGACCAACTCCATGCAAAGGTATGTAACTTCCATATATGGAAGATATCAGTCAAAGAATGTAAGCTTATGTGCAACAGAAAAAATCTGTGTAGTCTGACCAGGCTTAATTTTTATAAAGCTGGGTAAATCTATTATACAAAACCAGCAGGTTAGGGTATTTAAAAGGATTACATAAAAGAATGACAGGTTTCTGCCACCAGGATCTTAGCTAAAAGCATTAGAGAGCAAGTGAGCAGAAGTTGGTGGGCAGAATTTGTTATGCATTTCACACAAAATTTCATCATTCAGCCATAATAATGTCACACATACAACATTATGACCAGATTTTTTTTTTTAAATACAAATTTTTTGGTAAATGAAGAAACCCTATAGATTTCATAACTTTGTAAAGAATACAATGCATCTGACTGGAACCAAAGATCATAACTATCAGATATGTTCAACTGACATACATGATTCAATTGCATGTAATATAGGGTTAAAGAATCTGCCTTCAAGTATCAAAGTTTGTTAGCTTGAATGCTTGAAATCAAAGACTTGTTACTGTATGACAAATTTTTAATTGGTTCACAATTTCAATGAGATATATGTTAATTGGACAGGGATGCCCAAATATTCCAATGTTTTGTCACTCTTCTGACTGGCACTATGACAGATGAACAAAAAGCTATATGCCCTTCTGCCCCTAAGGTGGGGGGGGGGGGCAGATTAAAAGACTTTTGAGTAAGCAAGGATGTACATATTGACCTGGCACTAAACCAGTACATATATGGTAGATATATACAAGTCATCTCAGCAGCCAGAGTTGAGGTAGTCTAGTCCTTACAACTCACCTTGGCAAGAAGTACCATTTCCTGAATAACCCTGGTTACAGACACAGGTAAAACTCCCAGCAGTGTTTGTACATGCTGCATTGGTATCACAGTTATGTGTCCCTGCTGTACATTCATTGATATCTATAATGAAGTAGACAAAAGATTTAATCGCATATTCGATTTGAAAATTCAAGTAAATTTCATTTAGCGATGAGACTTATAAATGAAACACTATTATTTTTCATATTTGAACTGCAACAGATTGTAGAAAAATAAATAGTTTAACAAAAAAATTATCATATGGCTGAAGTATAATATATATATTAAACCCATATTGCTTTTGTGACTCTCTAAAAATGGTTTTGTAGGGCCATGCCTAAATTTCACTACAACATCATTTTTTTTTTTACAAAAAAAGTGTAGAAATGTGCTAAATGTGAATGTTATACTATAGGCTCGCCAATGAAAAATGGTTCTTTTGCATTTTAAACAGTCTTTATTTTAGGTATGTGTTAATACTAAATTTATTGAACTCGTCCAATAAAATATTTCGGTATTTCTATATACCCCTCTTTTTTCTTAGAAATGGCTGGGGACAATAACAAGAGCTGTCGGTAGGACAGCAACGCTCGACTATTCTTAGTGCTTGATAGTAAAAAAAATGCTTGATACAGTTACCTCCTCCTGTTTACAGGTTGGGGTCATGATGGTGAACAAGTGTGCAAAGTTTCAAAGCCATATGTCAATGGACTTTGAAAATATTTGAACTATTACAAAAACTTTAACGTAAATTCTAAGTCGAAAAAGGGGCATAATTCTGTCAAAATGCTTGATAGAGTTACCTCCTCCTGTTTACAGGTTTTGGTCATGATGTTGAACAAGTGTGCAATGTTTCAAAGCCATATGTCAATGGACTTTGAAAATATTTGAACTATTACAAAAAGTTTAACGTAAATTCTAAGTCGAAAAAGGGGCATAATTCTGTCAAAATGCTTGATAGAGTTACCTCCTCCTGTTTACAGGTTGGGGTCATGATGTTGAACAAGTGTGCAAAGTTTCAAAGCCATATGTCCATGGACTTTGAAAATATTTGAACTATTACAAAAAGTTTAACGTAAATTCTAAGTCGAAAAAGGGGCATAATTCTGTCAAAATGCTTGATAGAGTTACCTCCTCCTGTCTACAGGTTGGGGTCATGATGGTAAACAAGTGTGCAAAGTTTCAAAGCCATATGTCAATGGACTTTGAAAATATTTGAACTATTACAAAAACTTTAACGTAAATTCTAAGTCGAAAAAGGGGCATAATTCTGTCAAAATGCTTGATAGAGTTACCTCCTCCTGTCTTCAGGTTGGGGTCATGATGGTGAACAAGTGTGCAAAGTTTCAAAGCCATATGTCAATGGACTTTGAAAATATTTGAACTATTACAAAAACTTTAACGTAAATTCTAAGTCGAAAAAGGGGCATAATTCTGTCAAAATGCTTGATAGAGTTACCTCCTCCTGTCTACAGGTTGGGGTCATGATGGTGAACAAGTGTGCAAAGTTTCAAAGCCATATGTCTATGGACTTTGAAAATATTTGATCTATTACAAAAACTTTAACATAAGTGGTTACGCTGACGCTGACGCCGACGCCGACGCTCGGGTGACTGCAATAGCTCTACTTATTCTTATCGAATAGTCGCGCTAAAAACATGTTAAGAATGTACCTGTACATGTTGTACCATCACCTTTATAGCCTGTATTACAGGCACAGGTAAAACTTCCAGCTGTGTTTGTACATGCTGCATTTGTGTCACAGTTATCTGTCCCTGCTGTACATTCATCAATATCTGAAATGAGGCAAACGAAAAACATATGACTTGTACACATTATATTTGAACATCTGAGTAATTTTCATTTAGCAAAGCCTTTTAAGTTACAAGCAATTACATTGGAAACTCTTGAAATCCAAACAGGCCATAATCCTAATAATTTCCTAAATTTCGCTACTGTAAAACCAGACATTTTCAGGAAGGATTAAATTTTTGATAGTTTTGTAAATTGAATATTTTTTCAAAAACAAATATTCATGAAGTATCATATAAATTTTATACCAAAACTGAGAGTAGTAATTTGCTAATATTTAACCTTGCCAATTGGTCCAAATGTTGATTTAGCAAAAAAAAATGCTGATTCCCAAAATTTTGGCCTCATGAAAATATCAGATATTACAGTAAATGAAAGCAAGTTAAAGTGATAACATGCATCTTCCTACAAATTACAGTCAGCAGCCTTTTCATATATTTTTCAACAATATGATATTGAAATCCCTCAAATACATAGAAGACAGTTCAAAATTACTACAGTTGTAAGTCTGCTGTTTTAAATTTATTAAGTTAAACGTTGAACAACACCTCATTATTAATATGCCTAGAACGCAATAGTTTGAATTTTTCATCAAATCTATGTTGTCTAATCTATAGTAGTCTTTTCCTCCATTCAAGTTTCATAACAGTTCCATGTATCTTTTCAAGCTTACTCTTCAGATTCAAAATGTAATTTCAAATTTTCTAGAATCTTACCTGTACATGATGTACCATCCCCATTATAGCCTGTATTACAGGCACAGGTGAAACTTCCAACAGTGTTTGTACATGCTGCATTTGTGTCACAGTTATCTGTCCCTGCTGTACATTCATTTATATCTAAAAATGGAAGAATATGAAACTGATTCCATTTTGTTTGTTTGCTTGGTTGGTTTGGTTTTATGGCATATCAACATTACTTAGGTCATATGGCGCCAAAACAGGCAAAATGATTTTGGCAAACTTGGTTGTTACAAACTTAAAGCAACACCAGGGAAGCAACACCAGGGGTCAATACCACCTCACCTGCTGGAGCTTAGAGATGCATAGACTTAAGTATTTCAAACCCATTTAGGCACATGTTACAATAACACAGGTATAAATCATTGCTGCAATTCTGATGCCACAACCCTTAAAGAGCAATCCCTCAGACACAAGGGGAAATTTCATTTCGTATTCTGTTCTTAGCAAATCTATTTATTTTGAAATTCTGCAAGAAGCACTTGATGGGACCAATGTTTTCCCTACTTCTGATTATATAGGTGCTTATTCAATTTATATTAGACATGAATAGTGGTTAAATATTCTATACTTTCGTCTGCTTATTTTTTATGTATTACTTATGTATTTCACTCCAACTAAAAAATACTCTTCTCTCATGGATGTTTTGGCAATTATAACCTTTTACTAGGCTACCATAATATATTGGGCAGATTAACATTCAAAATGGCCACCAAAATCATGTACATCATCTTTGCTTATATCATTCAACAGAGGTAGTGCTACCGGATGTAAGAAATCTTGTACTCATAAACATAATCAATAAGACAAAGCCTGTCATTTCTTAACTATCTTTTTTGTTTACATTGCTGTCAAGGAATGCCTCTTAGCATAATATCAATGAAATTATAACAAGAATGTTTTGTAACTCTTACCTGTACATGAAGTACCATCCCCATTATAGCCTGTATTACAAGCACAGGTAAAATTTCCAGCTGTGTTTGTACATGCTGCATTGGTATCACAGTTATCTGTCCCTGCTGTACATTCATCAATATCTAAAATAACAATAGTGACAATTGAGGTAGAGTAAAAGATCCTTAAATACAATTTGCATTTAGAGGATTTTTTTGTTGTAAAATTTTAAATTCATATACCAACACTTATATAATGGTTATATGGCAACTTTCCAAGCTTCATTGATAGAGTACAACTTTAGGTGCCCCTGAGACTATGCATTATTTCAGGCACAATATGCACAAGAGTAGTATCACTGATGTCGACATTCAGGAAGCTTGAGGTTTTACATTCAGTCTAAAATTCAGAATAACTTAAAATCACAATTTTTGAGGGAAAGAAAACCCTTATAATTATGTTTCAACTGCACAATCTTATTCTTGCATTCTCTTTTACGGTTTGCTTATAATCCTGAAAAACTTTATAAATTTAGGAAAATTCTGAAGTATAAATTTTGATCGTGATTATGATTTCTAGGGCCAAAATTAATGGTAAACAGAAGCATATATTTAACATAACTCTATTTTTTAGTTTATACAGAATCCATTGAAGTTTTGTTTTGTGTAGGAATTAAGCTGTAAGCTTTAACTTATAAACCAATCAGTACCCCAAAATAAGTGTAAAGGAAAAGAAAGGCTTGCCCCTGTTGGGGATTTTAGCGCAAATAGCCAGCAATCCTTCAATTACTGGTCCAATGAGTTAACTTCACACTGATACTTGCTGTCAAACTCCTCACACTGATTTCCTCCCTTGGCAGAATTGTTATCACTGCCTTCACAGACATCACATGATGATGAAAGTCACATGACGTAACGTCGAAATTCAAATGTAAATATCGACCATAACATAGAAAATCAATGTCATTTTTCTCTTTCTGTTTTATTTTTAACTTTTTGTACCTATGTCCGTTATATTTTATCAAAAAAATTATCAAAAGTATACAAAATAATGAAAAATAAATTAAAATGCTAAAAAATGTAAATATCCAAATATTGATATTTCAATGTTTGTGATGGCAGAGATTTCTGTACTGATAAGGGGAGATCTTTGCGTAGGAGATTGACTTGCTGAGCACACAAGAAGTATGACAGATATCGCACATTTACCAGCTTTATGTAATTTATGATCAAACAAGATATGTTTGTAAAACATGTATGCCCCCTATCAGCAGCCAATTAGTCATGTGATAAGGTTATTATGCATGACTTCTGACCCAGTGATCAAACAATTAATAAGGGTTATCAAGTATCTACTGGTCATGACCTTGACCTTTGACCCCTTGACCCAAAACTCAATAGGGGTCACCTGGTGGTCACGACCAATCATCATACAAAGTTTGAAGTTCCTAGGCCCAAGCGTTTTTAGTTAATTGATCAACCTACAAGGTCAATGTGACCTTGACCTTTGACCCCTTGACCCCAAAATCAATAGGGGTCATCTGCTGGTCATGACCAATCACCATGCCAAGTTTGAAGTTCCTAGGCCTAAGGGTTCTTTAATTATTGATCCGAAACCATTTTAACATACAAGGTCAATGTGACCTTGACCTTTGGCCCCAAAATCAATAGGGGTCATCTGCTGGTCATGACCAATCACCATGCCAAGTTTGAAGTTCCTAGGCTGAAGCGTTCTTTAGTTATTGATCAGAAACCGTTTTTACTTACAAGGTCAATGTGACCATGACCTTTGGCCCCTTGATCCCAAAATCAATAGGGGTAATTTGCTGGTCATGACAAATCACCATACAAAGTTTAAAGTTCCAAGGCCTAAGCGTTCTTAAGTTAATGATCAGAAACCGTTTTTACTTACAAGGTCAATGTGACCTTGACCTTTGACCCCTTGACCCCAAAATCAATAGGGGTCATCTACTGATCATGACCAATCACCATACCAAGTTTGAAGTTCCTAGGCCTTAATGGTCTTAAGTTATTGATCGGAAACCGTTTTTGCTTACAAGGTCAATGTGACCTTGACCTTTGACCCCTTGACCCCAAAATCAATAGGGGTCATCTACTGATCATGACCAATCACCATACCAAGTTTGAAGTTCCTAGGCCTTAATGTTCTTTAGTTATTGATCGGAAACCGTTTTTGCTTATAAGGTCAATGTGACCTTGACCTTTGACCCCTTGACCCCAAAATCAATAGGGGTCATCTACTGGTCATGACCAATCACCATACCAAGTTTGAAGTTCCTAGGCCTAAGGGTTCTTTAGTTATCACTCGGAAACCATTTGGTCTACGGACCGAGGGACCGACAAGTGCAAAGCAATATACCCCCTTTTCTTCGAAATGGGGGCATAATAATTGAAGAAGAATAAAGTCCTTTATCTTAATTTCTTTTAATGCATGATGGCGGTCAGATGAAATTATAAAATTGTAATAACATAATGGCTTATCTCTGTAAGTTTTCCTTACCTGTACATGATGTACCATCACCATTATAGCCTGTATAACAAGCACAGGTGAAATTGCCAACAGTGTTTGTACATGCTGCATTGGTATCACAATTATGTGTCCCTGCTGTACATTCATTTATATCTAAATAGAAAAAGGTCAGAAAACTTTAAATCAAAGAAAAGTGTTAGTTAAAACATGATGTAACTATGCCAACCATCTATTCAAAACATCTTTGAAGAAGAAAAATTAATACCAGTGAGAAATCAATGATTTACATTAAGTTAGTTTTTTCTGGTTTTCACAATGCTTTTAACACATGTTTTTGGTCATAACTTTGCAGTCAAAATCCACCCACAGGTTTTTATGGATAACTAACGAGTAATTATACGAATTTCTCCACAAGTAACCCACTTATTAATTTATCGCAACTCATGTATCAGGTGTGAGAGACAAATGACCATTAAACTTAATGACCAAGATCAAATGGCTCTAAGAAATCAAACCACCAACCAGTGTTTACCTAATCTAGAGCTCTCCCTATTGATTTAATCAGGTGTACATCAAAAACCTTACAAAACATATAAGTTGAACAATATAGCAATATACATTGTATACATGTACAAAAGAGGGTGCACATATACAAAAGGGGTCCGATGTACACGAGAGGGTGCAAGTTTAGGATAAAACATGTTGAAAATTTTTTAATTGCAATGCAAATACAACCACATATTTGAACAAAGGAGGAATGATAGGAGACTGTAGAAAAAAACTGTAATTTATACACTGTATATAGACCAACTAAATCCAATGCGTAGGACAAATGGTTTTATATTTCTAAACTAGGGATGGCACGGTTAACAAAATTGATATTCGATTACTCGGAAAAAAATGCATATTAATTTCTATTTTATTTGCTATTTAGACAGTTTGGTGTATCCAATTAGTTAAAAAATTCGAAGAAGTGCATATACCTTCATAAATACCTGTTAAATGCAATCACAACTTCCTTGCACAGGTGCGAAAATGATACCATAAATTTAATGAGGCGATCAACAGTTTGACACGCGCACATGTGTTGCTTACGTCGTCCGGCCTCTTATGATATTTAGTAACCTTTAATTGTGTAACACAATGCAGTTTGTACCCGAATCTTCTTTTAAGGTAACATTTTTGAAAACAACAAAGGGCCGTATTGCTATAACGATATAATAATTAAGGTCACAAGTATTTAGACCCGGTTATATTTGATGTTTCAACTGCTAAATATGTTTTAAACTTGATATTGCATTAATTAAAATGTTCTAAAGTATATGTCGTTGATTTAATTTTAATTAATTTGTCTCCTTTGCAGTCCTATCTATAGTTACGAATTCTATGAACGTAAATAGAAAAGGAAAGTAGCATGCGGACGGTGTTGATATTGTGTGATAAACTTTGAAGATCATTGGAAATCATCCGAGTAACCGATTACTCTATCGGAAAAATGACCGTGTACTCGAGTCTTAATTTTGGTATTCGTTGCCATCTCTATTCTAAACCAAACAAAGTTGGAAACAAAGGTCAGGCAGACAAACAAGAATTTAAAATTAAACATCAAATTTCCTTTACAAGTTTTCACTCCTTACCTGTACATGTTGTACCATCACCATTATAGCCTGTATTACAAGCACAGGTAAAATTTCCAGCAGTGTTTGTACATGCTGCATTTGTGTCGCAGTTATCTGTCCCTGCTGTACATTCATCGATATCTACAAAATGTAAAGATGGTAAAGTAAGAATGCCAATTTTTTCACAAAATAAACCCGTCTCACAATATTGCTTTTCCATTAAATTCCTAAAACTAAATGATAAATACTGGCATTTTGCAATGTTTTCATCTGACCTTGGACCTCTGCATGTGACCTTGACCTTGGTGAAATGGACTTGTATTTTACTCATAACATTGTGCTTCAGTCAAAATGTTAAATACTTCTTCCAAATTATAAGACAATCCCTAAATGCATGTTTAAAGTCTCCCTATGGTCAATGTTTTCTTCTCATTTCTATTTGACCTTGACCTTTGACAGAGACCGGATTCATGTGTGCAACAATACATCTCATGGTGGTGAAAATTGCTGTGTTGTAATATACAAAGATTCCTCCATGTATGTAGAAGATATAGTCTGAAGATAACCTTTACATTTAATCTTGACCTTGAGCTTTCATATATTGACCTGGATCATGCTGATAATACTTAGCCTAATGTTTGTAAACATTTTGTATATAAAGATCCTTCAATTCAAGACTACTAAATTGTCAATACACACACTTTCATATTTTTATCAAACCTCTTGGTAAACATTTGTGATGTTACATTATTTATCTACTTTCTTATGATCACAGTGTGACCTTTACCTTTGACCTAGAGACCTACTTTACACATCCAACATTATGTCTTACAATGGAAGCAATATTTAAATCCCCTCATGAATGTAGATATGCTCTGGACAAATTCTTGACCTTTTTCATCTCTGGTGACCTTTAACTTGTATAATTGACCTATATTATGCTGACATGACTTTTGATTGTGAACATTTGTGATGTAATTTCTCAAATCAAGCCTACAAAATTGTCCATATACATATTTTCATATTACCTGACCTTTGACTTCTGGTGTCACTTGTTCTTCAAATTAGGGAAATATCAAGAAATCCCTATATAAAAATGTATGAAAGACAGGATAAATATTCTGTTTTTTTAAACCAACAGAATACAACAAGAGCTGTTGGTAGGACAGCAACGCTCGACTATTCTTAGTGCTTCATAGTAAAAAAAAAAATGCTTGACACAATTACCTCCTCCTGTTTACAGGTTGGGGTAATGATGGTGAACAAGTGTGCAAAGTTTGAAAGCCATTATTATGTCAATGGACTTTGAAAATATTTGAACTATTACAAAAACTTTAAACGTAAATTCTATGTCGAAAAAGGGGCATAATTCTGTCAAAATGCTTGATACAGTTACCTCCTCCTGTCTACAGGTTGGGGTAATGATGGTGAACAAGTGTGCAAAGTTTCAAAGCCATATGTCAATGGACTTTGAAAATATTTGAACTATTACAAAAACTTTAACATAAGTGGTTACGCTGACGCCTACGCTCGGGTGACTACAATAGCTCTACTTATTCTTATCGAATAGTCGAGCTGAAAACAGAAAATGTTTCTTATGACAATAATAATTTCAGCAAACTGTTTTTTAGTTAATAAAAGCAAATAGTATGTATATTAACACCAAACAATGATCTTTAAACTTTACTCCTTATTTTGGTGTTTTACAAATGAAACAATATGGTATAAATTTTTACTCCTCACCTGTACATGATGTACCATCCCCATTATAGCCTGTATTACAGGCACAGGTGAAAGTTCCAACAGTGTTTGTACATGCTGCATTTGTGGCACAGTAATCTGTCCCTGCTGTACATTCATCAGTATCTAAAAAATACAAGAAATCATATAATATAAATCTTTAGAGCAGGATGGTGGCTTTGGCAATATCGTTACAGTCAAACGTGTATTAAGCGACCGCGCAAGGGAAACAACCAAAACGGTCGCTTAAAGAAACAGTCTCTTAACCCTTTCCCCCATGAGCATATTGTGAAAAATGGCCGTTTTCACTGAAAAGCCTCCTGTTACAAGTTCAAACTGCTATGAAACTATGAAAAATAATTCAATACTAATCAAACTTGGCACAAATGATGACTGGACCATTGCCTTAGTAACGACATGCTCAGTCTTAAATTTCCTGTTACCATGGCAACGAGGGAACATCTCAAAATTGCCAAAAATCACTATTTTGCCTCGATTTTTTTCATCAAAATTTATTTCAAAGTGCTGCAACTTCTCAAGGGATTGAGATAGAGTCAAAGGCTTTGACTTATCATAATGTAAGCGTTGGTTACACGTTACATTATGATAGACCTGGGGTCATTTTTAGCCTCTCACAAGTCCAAAATTTTCTTGGCGATGAGGGGGACTCCGCCCCCCTTCAAACCCCCCTAACAGAAGGGGGCACATCCCCCTTCTGGCAACCCCCTGATGTATCTTTTGGATGGGGGGCGGCGTCGAAAAAGTGCTAAATTTTTTTAGCAACATTTCTCAAACGAAAACATGTGTTTAGGGCCCAAATAGGACATTTTTTTACTATTTGAGGCCTAAAAGGGGGGGGGGTCGAAAGTGCGTTGTTTCGCTTATATATGAGGTAAAGGGTTAAGACAAAGCATGATATAAAAGTGAAAAATTATAAATGACATCTTTCTTTTGCAGTGGGAATGTTTTACAACTGCGTTTATATAAATGTTGAATAATTAGTACGCTCTGATAATCTAAATGGATGCTTATGTAAAATATAACTTTCAGATATTTAAACAGTTTTGATCCATTACGTACATGTTTGACAATTTTCCAGAATTTTTTAATTTCTCCATTGTTTTTCCTTGTCTCCAACATAAAAAAACCCTATTAGTGAAGATGTTTTCTGTTGTGCATTTCCTCATTTGAAATAAACAAACTACATCTAATTGTTACGATTAATTTAATTGCTGATCATGTTCAAGGTCAATTCAATGCAGTCTAAATGTCTTCAAGCAAAGTGTATACACCATGTCAGTAGGGGCGGATCGTTACATTGTTTATTCAATATTATTGGGTAATTCACGTCACGCGTATACTTAACTCTATTTGCATACACTAAAACGGTTTGGGAAATAGAGTTTTTCACACATTTATTTGTTGTGTTTTGATTGTTGCCACTTGTGACATTATGAGGTGGCGTTCCCTTAAAACATAATTACTTGACAGGTAAAAGTGGTCGTTTAAAGAAAAGATTTATCTGAATTAGCTGACCAATTACAGTACAGATATCGAGGAATATGCAAAATCCTCGGAGGATCGAGGAAAACACTCGCAACTCGCGAGAGTATTTGTCCATAAAAACGAGTGACTCCGCGTGAGAAACGTGTGATGAGAGTGACTCCGAGACGAAAATAAAAGCGCGTGACTCCGAGAGAGAATTAACGCGTAACTCCGTGTCGGTGTCTAGCTAGTGTAAATAAATGCAAGTGCAATTTAATTTTTTTTCGAAAATAATAAAGATGATTTTTACCGTTGTTGTTTTCAATTTACCCTGAAACAGTTGAAAGGTACATTTGATTAGAAAAAATCACTACCGCAAGCGTCATCAGTTCTCAAGTTTATTTTTATCCCGATTAATTAGGTCAGTAGCAATAACCACAGGAACCCGAAATTTATTCAAAAACAAAAAACGATTAAAAAAATCCATATAATAACGGCCCAGCTTTTTTTATACTTCTTTAAGAATTGAATTAATTATATAAACTTCATTAATCTTAAATGTCTGTCTTGTCCAATTAAATCACGGCGACAGTTCCTCGAGAGAAAAACCTACAACTTCCTTTTGACGAAAATAATCTATGTAGTTATAATTTATGAAATTTCTATATTTTTTGTATGTTTATTAATATTTATACATCATCGAATTTTTGTTTAGATGTAAATGTTTCTAAATGCATCAAATACCGATAACGTGCCGTTCTAATTTATTTCAGGTGCCACATATTGTATTGTGTTTTTTTTTTTTTTCAATGTGGAAAATGAGTTTCGATCTTCATAATATTTTAATCATTGATAACATGTGCACATAAAAAAATTGACTTTCCCAACTTTTATATTGGTTTGTATAGTTTTAAAAATTGTCATGATGCATGTACGTTCCTTCATACATCCATTGTTTACATGTATTTTAGTTACGTGTCAACCTGTCACGTCCGCCGTTTTTAACATTAATTTTAATTAGAAGACACTTGATTTATATATAATTTTTGAGAATTAACATTAACCTAATCGTTTCTAAATAAAGCTGCATGTTAGTAATATATTGTTGTAATTTTATTCCAAGAATAGCTCCGAAAATCTGTCGATCTCATTCTGTTATCAAAGTCATATGTAGATGTATGTTGATATTGGAATCAAAAGTAAATTGTCTTGTGATGATCATTAATAAATTAAGATTTTTGTTGTTTTTTTATTTCAGGCATTATGGAGGAATTCAAGTTATAGAGGAGTTAACAAGTTGACAGAGGCCGTTCAACTTACCTAGTGCACTGCTCCCGTAATTCATTCACCTGTAATCAGCTTTACAAAGATTGACAAAAAATAAAAACAGCAAAGAATAAAATGATCATTTTATTTGCTTGTTTTCTTTTTCTTTTTGCTTTATTTGTTTATGGTGTGTTTATGGTGTGTACATCATCTATATCATGTCATTTTATAAAATTTAAAAAAAAAACAACAAAAAACAAAACAGTTTTGACAAAGATTATTCTACTTCCGATTTCACGTACATGTACTGTTCATAGACGATAAAACAATATTTTATTATAGCATATGAACATATTTGACCGTCACAGAAAGCGGGCATGCATTGTACATGTACGTATGTGGATTTAAAAAGACCGGGATGCCTTTAAAAATCACTGCCAATCTCAATTTTCTTGTTGCTGTTTTATAATTCATGGTTTTATGTTTGAGACGACGCAGTGCCTGTTGTTTTCCCCCTGCAAACATCGGTAGAATTTCATAAATGAATTCCTTAATGATGTCCTTTCTTGTGCTGCCAACATCGGTAGAATTGCTTAGCAGATCGAACTTCTTAACTCTGTTCTGAAAGCAATAGTAAAATAAATTAATACATTAATATTAAAAGCAGGACTGTACATGCCGACATAGGGTGTCGCTGTTTTGGCTAGTGCATTGTATGGAATGATGTATTACATCTCGTATTTCACGGATTTTTTATCAACCAACAATTAAAAGGAGACGTACATGTACTTCACATGGAAATCAGTTTGGTATCATTTATGTAACTGGTACCAATTTATCTAAAAGCCTGACTTAAAAGTATAAAATTACCTTTTTCAGAAGTTTACTTTCCAAGGCAGATGCATTTCACTGAAGAATAATTTGTAAACTGTCTTAAAGAAAATGTTGTTTTTTTATTCAGTTCTGGTACAAAGTATAATTTCCCTTACGATAGTATGTCAATGGAATGAATCGACCTAAGCACGTGGTTGTTTTGCCATGTATTTCCTTTTTTTTCTTCTTCTTTTTTTGCTTACATAATAATTATAAATTTGTATAAACAATGCAAAAAAGAAGCTCATCTATATTTTCTTATTTTAGAATACTAAATTA
The DNA here is from genome assembly GCF_026571515.1 of Ruditapes philippinarum. Lineage (NCBI taxonomy): Eukaryota > Metazoa > Mollusca > Bivalvia > Venerida > Veneridae > Ruditapes > Ruditapes philippinarum. Next base: position 115,819 of record NW_026853527.1, on the reverse strand, counting down.
AATAGGTTTTTGACACTGCGCGTTACGGGAATTGCGGGAAATCATCGATTATTCTTTCCTTAAATTAATTAATGAATCAAGTGTGTCTACTTTCGTTTTCACTTGTGATACTTTACATCAACGAAGGACATTATTGTTATTTTGAATAAATAATACATGCGTTGAAGGATTTTATTTTAGAGGTAGAGCATTATATTAATTAATAAATAAATAAAGCATACGTGTACCAAATCAGTCTTATTTTCTCGGAGTCACTCTTTTTGACTCTGAGATTCACGGAGTCCCGCGGACAAAATTGTCACTCGTTTTTGTCTCGGAGTCACTCTTTTTCACCCGAGAAATTTATAATCCACACGGAGTCACGCTTTTTGAGATTACTCGATACTCGCAGGAATTTGCATATTCCTCGATATCTGTACTGTAGCGGTCGCTGGTCGCGTTGAGCAAAAGTCGCTTAATACATTAAAGATATATAGATAAAATGATCGGGGGAATTTAAAGTGGTTGTTTAAGACAAAAGTCGCTTAATACACGTGGGCAAGTTAGACTGTACCTCCAAAAAGGTAATTTTGATATCTTTATTACAAAATTAAGGGTAATCTCCAGGTCATAATTTATTTATCTCTCTAACAAATCTGAGGATTGAAAGCCATAGATACAGATCCAATTTTGGAATACCAAAGTATTCTGTAAAAAAAAATTTACAGTAACACTGACCAAAAACTTTGACCCACTGACCTCAATATAAAAAGGGGTCATTTATGCTCATGATCAATCAACTTTCTCACAAAATCAGTAAACTACAGGCAAAAGCATTCTTCATTAATATTGTTTTGACAAAATTTTTAAGGTCACACATACTAACCTTTGACCAAATGACTAAAATCAATATAAGTCGTCTCAAGTTCTTACCCAACCTCTCAAATAAATATAAGGTTTTTTGGCCCAATTGTTATTCTCTTTTTGATTGGACATGCTTGTAGTAACCTGGAACTTTGGACTTACTGACCACGAAATCTAGTCATCTACTAGTCATAATCAACAAAAGTATTCTCTAGTTTTTTTGTAGGATAAGGTCTGGTCTACAGACAAATCAACAGACAGACCAACAGACAACATGCACAGCAATACTAAACTTTAACTTCTTTGAAGAGGGAAGAAAAATACTAAAGGGCCTTACTCAAGATTAAGTCATCTTTGTTCCACTAGCTCAGAATCAACCTTGTTAAGTTTTATCAAAATCCTGATATATATTATAATTTACTTAACCCATTACTTCATATACACGCCTTTTAACGCCTTTTTCACCCCCCCCCCCCCTTTTTGTTGTCTCAAATGATGAAAAAATGCCTTATCCAGGCCCTAAACACTTGTTTTTGTTTGAGAAATGTTGTTAAAAAAATTGACCTCTTTTTCGGCGCGGCCCCCCAACCAAAAGATACATCAGGGGGTTGCCAGAAGGGGGATGTGCCCCCTTCTGTTTTGGGGGGTTCGAAGGGGGGCGGAGTCCCCCTCATCGCCAAGAAAATTTTGGACTTGTGAGAGGCTGTAAATGACCCCAGATTGATCATAAGGTAACGTGTAACCAACGCTGAAAAGCATTTGACTCTATCTCAATCCATTGAGAAGTTGCAGCACTTTGAAATCAATTTTGATGGAAAAAATCAACGCAAAATAGTGATTTTTGGCAATTTTGAGATGTCCCCTCGTTGCCATGGTAACAGAAAATTTAAGTCTGAGCATGTTGTTGCAAGGACAATGGTCCAGTCAACATTTGTGCCAAGTTTGATTAGTGTTGAAGCAGTTTTTATAGTATTATAGCAATTTGAACTTGTAACTGGAGACTTTTCAATGAAAACAGCCATTTTTCACAAAATGCTCATGAAGCAATGGGTTAATGAAAAAAATAAAAAAATCTACAAAACAACAATTTTTCTTCAAATTTATATGACAGGCCATGTTTAAACATGAAAAAACGCGATTTAGGGTAATTTCAAGTATTTTCATCATTTTCAGTTAACCCATTACTTCATATACACGCCTTTTAACGCCTTTTTCACCCCCCCCCCCTTTTTGTTGTCTCAAATGATGAAAAAATGCCTTATCCAGGCCCTAAACACTTGTTTTTGTTTGAGAAATGTTGTTAAAAAAATTGACCTCTTTTTCGGCGCGGCCCCCCAACCAAAAGATACATCAGGGGGTTGCCAGAAGGGGGATGTGCCCCCTTCTGTTTTGGGGGGTTTGAAGGGGGCGGAGTCCCCCTCATCGCCAAGAAAATTTTGGACTTGTGAGAGGCTGTAAATGACTCCAGATTGATCATAAGGTAACGTGTAACCAACGCTGAAAAGCATTTGACTCTATCTCAATCCATTGATAAGTTGCAGCACTTTGAAATCAATTTTGATGGAAAAAATCAACGCAAAATAGTGATTTTTGGCAATTTTGAGATGTCCCCTCGTTGCCATGGTAACAGAAAATTTAAGTCTGAGCATGTTGTTGCAAGGACAATGGTCCAGTCAACATTTGTGCCAAGTTTGATTAGTGTTGAAGCAGTTTTTATAGTATTATAGCAATTTGAACTTGTAACGGGAGACTTTTCAATGAAAACAGCCATTTTTCACAAAATGCTCATGAAGCAATGGGTTAATGAAAAAAATAAAAAAATCTACAAAACAACAATTTTTCTTCAAATTTATATGACAGGCCATGTTTAAACATGAAAAAACGCGATTTAGGGTAATTTCAAGTATTTTCATCATTTTCAGTTAACCCATTACTTCATATACACGCCTTTTAACGCCTTTTTCCCCCCCCCCCCCTTTTTGTTGTCTCAAATGATGAAAAAATGCCTTATCCAGGCCCTAAACACTTGTTTTTGTTTGAGAAATGTTGTTAAAAAAATTGACCTCTTTTTCGGCGCGGCCCCCCAACCAAAAGATACATCAGGGGGTTGCCAGAAGGGGGATGTGCCCCCTTCTGTTTTGGGGGGTTTGAAGGGGGGCGGAGTCCCCCTCATCGCCAAGAAAATTTTGGACTTGTGAGAGGCTGTAAATGACCCCAGATTGATCATAAGGTAACGTGTAACCAACGCTGAAAAGCATTTGACTCTATCTCAATCCATTGATAAGTTGCAGCACTTGGAAATCAATTTTGATGGAAAAAATCAACGCAAAATAGTGATTTTTGGCAATTTTGAGATGTCCCCTCGTTGCCATGGTAACAGAAAATTTAAGTCTGAGCATGTTGTTGCAAGGACAATGGTTCAGTCAACATTTGTGCCAAGTTTGATTAGTGTTGAAGCAGTTTTTATAGTATTATAGCAATTTGAACTTGTAACGGGAGACTTTTCAATGAAAACAGCCATTTTTCACAAAATGCTCATGAAGCAATGGGTTAATGAAAAAAATAAAAAAATCTACAAAACAACAATTTTTCTTCAAATTTATATGACAGGCCATGTTTAAACATGAAAAAACGCGATTTAGGGTAATTTCAAGTATTTTCATCATTTTCAGTTAACCCATTACTTCATATACACGCCTTTTAACGCCTTTTTCACCCCCCCCCCTTTTTGTTGTCTCAAATGATGAAAAAATGCCTTATCCAGGCCCTAAACACTTGTTTTTGTTTGAGAAATGTTGTTAAAAAAAATTGACCTCTTTTTCGGCGCGGCCCCCCAACCAAAAGATACATCAGGGGGTTGCCAGAAGGGGGATGTGCCCCCTTCTGTTTTGGGGGGTTTGAAGGGGGGCGGAGTCCCCCTCATCGCCAAGAAAATTTTGGACTTGTGAGAGGCTGTAAATGACCCCAGATTGATCATAAGGTAACGTGTAACCAACGCTGAAAAGCATTTGACTCTATCTCAATCCATTGATAAGTTGCAGCACTTGGAAATCAATTTTGATGGAAAAAATCAACGCAAAATAGTGATTTTTGGCAATTTTGAGATGTCCCCTCGTTGCCATGGTAACAGAAAATTTAAGTCTGAGCATGTTGTTGCAAGGACAATGGTTCAGTCAACATTTGTGCCAAGTTTGATTAGTGTTGAAGCAGTTTTTATAGTATTATAGCAATTTGAACTTGTAACGGGAGACTTTTCAATGAAAACAGCCATTTTTCACAAAATGCTCATGAAGCAATGGGTTAAGGACAAATTGGTTTTTATTTTGCTGAAGAGAACATATACAAAAGGAGACGGTTGATTTAGTGGTGAACTTGTTAGCCTCTCAACCCAGGGATCCTGAGTTTTAACCCTATAACTACTACTACTGGCTGTAGATGCATATCCTCATATGAAACCATAACTTGTTCATTCCAAGAAACAATCTCAGGTGTGGTTTAAACTAGAAATGTGTCCATAGGATAGGTATGCCCCCACACGCCACTGTTCTGTCAATCTTATGACTATAGGTCAAATATTTTTTTGACTACGGACTACTAAAATAAATAATGTTTAAATTAACATATAAAAACACATTAGGGGAAAAAGAGTATAAAGCAAAATAATCAAAAACATGTATCATTTCAGTTTTAACTCCTCACCTGTACATGTTGTACCATCACCATCATACCCTGTATTACAAGCACAGGTAAAACTTCCAGCTGTGTTTGTACATGCTGCATTGATATCACAATTACCTGTCCCTGCTGTACATTCATCTACATCTAAAATAAAGAAATAGCAATAATATTCATCTTAAATTAAACAGAAGCAATGAAAGTAATGAGTTGTCTTATGCCACACATTTATAGTTCCTTATGGCAGAGAAATCTATATATATTTGAACAAGTATACCAAGTTTAAAGCGCTGGAGTTTTTGAGAACAGATTACCTATTACAAATACCAGTGACCTTTGACCTAAAAATGGGTGTGACAAGTTGAAATTATCAAGGTGCATCATTATTTAAGGTTTCAACATCATAGTCTTGTTAGTAAAAATGGATGACAAAAGCAGCTGCCAACAGGTAAAAATTACTTTTTTTTCGGAAAGCAGAGCTAAAAATTGGGCTTACTTGTCTTATAAAATCTTTTGACACTTATTTACTTTCGGGAATCATGTTTAAATACAAAATGAAATCATTGTAAACCTATGCTAATGACACACATAGTTGTCAACAAGATGAGATCCACACTCTAATGGATTTTAATCCTACCTGTACATGATGTACCATCCCCATTATAGCCAGTATTACAAGCACAGGTAAAAGTTCCAATAGTGTTTGTACATGCTGCATTTGTGTCACAGTTATCTGTCCCTGCTGTACATTCATCTTTATCTAAAAGGTAACAAGACGAAATTAATACACAGATTCTATATGGCAACAAGTGCCATTATAACGGAAAGATTAAACGAGACTTACCTTCGTAGAGGGGAAGTTGAAGTTTGATCAATATTTTATCAACCACAAGCCTCTTTTGTAACAATTCCGTCACAAGAATGTTCCAAACAGTGCCATTTCTCAAGGGCAAATTTGGAGTCTCAGTTTTCGACATTTATATGCAAAACTTGCTCCAGCATATTCGATCTTCTTATATAACAAATTTGGAGTACACATTTACATGCAAAATTCCATATTATATGACAAACATAGTTTTTGACATTTCTATGCAAAACTTGCTCCAGCATTATTCCCTACTATATAGATAACTATTTCTGTGCGAAAATATAATTTCTACAGTACGCCCAAAACAGCAAAATGAAAATGTTGCAGGCTTTGTTTGACTGAGCCTATTCAAAGATGATTCTGGAAAATGCAAGTTCACTTTTCACATCCAAAGCATCAGCTCAAAATCTTGTTAAATCAAATAATAGTTATTTAAACTTATCATACAGTTACCAAAATTAAAACAATTGATATCATCAAATTACATTTTCTGAGCAAGGGCTGATACTTTCTTAAATCTTTCTTAAATTAGACTTAAGACAGTGAGATACTGAAAATCTTTTGACTTAATTGCATTTTACCTGATTTGTCACGCCTTTTTATTTCAGTCCTTTTTTAAAACAGCTTTGCAATGCCCTGTGTGTTACACAAATTTCCAAAGCACTATAAATCACTAATAGAATAAGAGTCTGATGAAATTTGAAAAATTACTACAAATTTTCACAGCAGTAAATGTTTTATAGTTTGACACTATACATAAATCACTGTTATAAACACAACCCGCGTAAGGGTCAGCATTATGGTTGCCGCTATTTTAATGAAAGTAAATCTATGGATTTCCAAAAAACATAATATTTGTATCTATATTTGTTCCTCCGTAAGAGGTTTCGGTTTATTTTCTAGATTATAAAATCTCCGTAAGAGAATAATTACCTTGTAGGAAATTTTCACCTTCGTACAAGACTAGGGTTCAATATTTTCTAGGTAATAAGATCACCGTAAGAGAATAATTACTTCACAGAAAATTTTCACCTCCGTAAGAGACTAGGGTTTATTTTCTAGATAATAAGATCTCAATAAGAGAATAATTACTTTGTAGAAAATTTTTACCTCTGTAAGAGGTTTAATAATAATGCTATCTCAGGTCAGTGTATGACACTGTTCCATTCGCTTTAATTCAACTGAACTGTTTGAAGACAAAGCTTATTGTCTTTCCACATGTTTTATTTCAGGCTGTGTTCTTCTGAGAACTATTCATGTTTCATTACCTAGCAAGATAGTATCCCAACATAAAATGATTAAATAACCCAACCATAAACTATATCCACAGATTTTTGGGGCTAAGTTGGAGACAATACAATCATATGAGCTGCTAATAGGGGCATGATGACATTATCCATCAATTGCCTTATACAAAAAATCTTAATCCTTACCTGTACATGATGTACCATCACCAGTATAGCCTGTATTACAAGCACAGGTAAAACTGCCACCAGTGTTTGTACATGCTGCATTTGAGTCACAATTATTTGTCCCTGCTGTACATTCATCAACATCTGAAATGCAAAAGATATATAGATATACTTTGTTAATATCTTTAATTATACACATGAATTGTATTCATATTTAAAATCTCAGAGAAATCAAATGAAACATGAGCTGAGTAGCGGCTTGGGCAATAAGCACAGGAAAGCCAAAACTTGCGACTCCATCATTATAATCCAGTCATACTAACCATTAGTCTATCTAGCTGTCATTATATTAGAAAGTACTTTTTGCTATATTATCATTAAAAACCAATTGTTCAAATCATTATAAATCTAAGAAACTAACGGAAAACCTTTCAAAAATCAGTCTAAGATCAATATTGCCAAACAATTGCTATTTTCTTGTTTGCAGCTGAATGAATAACAATGAACATTCCTGTGTTAGTTCCATCACTATTGGCATAGAAAGTAAGGTGGAGATATTGGTAAAATAAAAAGAAATGACGTCTGATGGAGTATCACAAAAGCTCACCTTGAGCACTTTGTGCTCTTAAGTGAGTTTTACCCAAAGGCTTCTATAAATCACAAGAAAAATTGCCTGGAAATGAAGCAAAAAGCAAAATACAAAAAATAAACAAGGACTTCAAAATATCAAAATTATATGTATGTTTTAAATCAATAATAAATCATTGCTAAATGTCAACATTGACAAAACATATAAGTATGAGATCAAACTCTTAAGTTCTTAACTTACCTTTACATGATGTACCATCACCATTGTACCCTGTATTACAAGCACAGGTAAAACTTCCAGCAGTGTTTGTACATGCTGCATTGGCATCACAATTACCTGTCCCTGCTGTACATTCATTTATATCTAGATGGAAAGAAAACATTTAAGAACATTTTTGATACTTTCTTTAAATTTTTTGGCATAAATGTCACACCAACACAGTATAGATCATATGGCAGCTTTCCAGCTTTACTGGTGTAGGAAGACCAGAGGTGCCCCTTTATACATTATTTCAGGCACAAGCAAGCTGAAAATTTAAATAACCTTGTAATTGTTCTAAATAATTATTGTAACAACATCCAATTCACATGCTGCAAATAACAGCATATTCTCTACAAAGAAGCTATAGTATAACTACTGCAGAGCAAACAACATTTAGAAGACAAAGGTTTTGATTGCTGGTGAAAGGTTTTGCTCTTGAAAAGTTAAATTTACAGTGCTATTTTACTTTGGGAAGACTTAACTTGTTGTTAAGGAGTTATCTCTGTCAAGTGAGATTTTGTAAAGTGCAGTAATGTACAGTATAATAAACATTGTTAGTGACAGGAGCATGCATGTTTCAATAAAACATTCAAAATCAACATTAAAGGGACACCACAGAGTCATTTCAGTAAAATGGGAGTTTTCATACCCTTGTGTACCATTTCTTGGCCCAATAACTCACATGCATTTTTTTTTTATCATTTGCTCACTCATTTATTATCATTTGAATTGAGCAAAATGACCAATAAAATGAAAAGAATGAAAAGGTTTTTAACTCAGCTGTGGCTAAACTTGCACCAAAAAATCCATTTTCAAATTATTTCTGAGTAACTTTATTCATTATTGTTTGCATTTTCCACTTTAGGTGTCACAGTTGATTTACCAGTATGTAAGAATATAAGTTTTTTCATTAATTTTAAGTCTTTGGACCTCAATGGAGATCAAACAATGCTCCTTACCTGTACATGATGTACCATCACCATTATATCCTGTATTACAAGCACAGGTAAAACTTCCAACAGTGTTCGTACATGCTGCATTGATATCACAATTACCTGTCCCTGCTGTACATTCATCAATGTCTAAAATGTAATGGGAACAAAATTAAATGTAACATCACAACAAAATCAAATAAACAATCATGCCTCCCATGTGGCTTAAATGTACCCAAATATAATGCTCTTTCATATGAAATAACACTTAACTTTAATAATTTACTTTTAAAAGAATGTGACTCTAAAGAGGGCAGAATGATGGCATGTTTGCAATTATTTTTTTTTGGTTAACAAATATTTTTCAAGACATCATTTCATAAGTGAATTCAAATTATTTTACAAATATCAATAAACATTGGACTTTAATTTTAAAATGTTCAAAATTATAATGAATACCTTCACAAGTCGGCAGAGACCCTGACCATGTGCCTTTACCACATGTTGTTGTCGCAGTTCCATTGATAACATAACCAGTGTTACATGAATACGTGGCTTCTTTACCATAAGTTGTCAATGTTGAAGATACATTGCCATTTGTAGGAGATGTAGGAGTCCCACAATCTAAATATAGAAAAATATGTCATTCAAACTGAGTTTACAAAGAAATAATGTGTAAGCACATTATGAAATTATTTAAATAACACATACCATATATCTCACTAAAAATACCATAATCTCACAACACCTACCATATATCTCACAACACATACCATATCTCTTGCAACACATATTATATACCTCGCAACACATACCATACATTTCACAACACATTTCATGTAACTCATAGCACATACCATATATCTCATAGCACATACCATATATCTCATAACACATACCATATATCTCATAACACATTCCATATATCTCACAACACATACCATATATCTCCCAACACATACCATATATCTCACAACACATACCATATATCTCACAGCACATACCATATATCTCCCAACACATACCATATATCTCACAACACATACCATATATCTCCCAACACATACCATATATCTCATAACGCATACCATATATCTCCCAACACATACCATATATCTCACAACACATACCATATATATCTCCCAACACATACCATATATATCATAACACATACCATATATCTCATAACACATACCATATATCTCGCATGTGGGTGGTGATGAGCTCCACTGGCCGTCAGCTTCACATTTTCTAATATTGCTACCCTTCAGGTCATGACTTGTAATACAAGTATAAGATGCTATCTTTCCATATGTTGTCCCTGGGTCAAAGTTTACATTACCATTATCTGGTTTCTTCAATACTCCACAATCTGCAAGAAATCAAGCAAAACTCTGTCTTTATTTGACATAATTTTGGTACTTATTTTTTAAACTTTTAGCCTGTTTGGAGGCAACAGATTATACCCATTAACCAGTGCAGCCAGCACAACCGTGATGTCTGATCATGGTCTGCTCTGTTAGCTATTCAGGCAGTACATTTTTTTTTTAATTTTCACAAAAATTTATCAAATTTGTTTTATCAAGATTGAAAGATGGTCAAATCTATTTAAGATATTAAGCAGAGTAAAATACTATAAACCAACATTTAACACGCCATTACATGCAAATTTCAATAACAACATTTTTCTATTCCTAAAATTAACCCTTGCTCCACAATTTTGAACACATAAGACTACAATAAACTTTTACTATCTCTATAGTAACCGACACTGTACCATTCTATATAAAAAGTTTATTTGTTATTGGTATCTGAAAATTTTACCCTTGGTTTACCTGTCTATTACAAGAATTAATTAACTTTGGCTATCTGAAAATAATTTTGGCTGATTTGTTACATTCATGTTTTCGCCCCGCACCGCCTAGCGAAAAGTCAAGAATTAACAAGTTAAAATGGAGGGATCGCGGGACGAAAACATGCTAATTATTGAGAATGCGGGCAAAGTTTTAATAAATAAAATTTCGCCCGATGCGGACGCGGGACAAGATTTATGAAATAAAACCCCGGGGTCCAGGGCAAAAAAACGCTAAATAGCACCCCCACTAATCAGCGCGTTTCACTCCGTGCCCTCACCATTTTAACTTCTTTATTATAGACTTATTTTTTAAAATTCGTCCCGCGCCCATGCTAATTAGCATGTTTTTGTCCCGTTACCCCACTGTTTTATTTCTTAAATCTTGCTCCGCGCCTCCGCGGGACAAACTTTTATTTATTTAACTTTGCCCTGAGCCCTCGCAAATTAGCGTGTTTTCGCCCCGCCATTTTAACTTGTTAATTTTAGACTTTTCGAATTAATTTGAATTATGTCTTTATAAAACTGTGCTGAAATACATTTATTTACACATAGCATACAGTGGCATTATAGTATTCTCTAGACCTTGTAACAACTAACCCACTATGGTACAATTTGGTGCACTTCTCTAGACCTTGTAACAACTTACCCACTATGGTACAATTGGGTACACTTCTCTAGACCCTGTAACAACTTACCCACTATGGTACAATTTGGTGCACTTCTCTAGACCCTGTAACAACTTACCCACTATGGTACAATTGGGTACACTTCTCTAGACCCTGTAACAACTTATCCACTATGGTACAATTGGGTACACTTCTCTAGACCTTGTAACAACTTACCGACTATGGTACAATTTGGTACACTTCTCTAGACCCTGTAACAACTTACCCACTATGGTACAACTAGGAGCACTATCACTCCATGTGCTAGTATTTGTACAAGTTGTATTGATCGCTCCTGTCAGATTATAGCCTGTATCACAACTGAAGGTTGCAACAGAGTTGTATACACTAGATTGATATGTCACTTTACCGCCAACAGGTGCAGTCAAGTTTCCACAATCTGAAATATTTCAAAAATAAAAAATGGTAAAAGAACTAATAGTAAAAGATGCATTAAACTAACGCTACCAATGTTATCTCATTACAGAGCTGTGAGTAGAACGCTCGACTATTCCCATGGCTTGATAGTCATTTGGCACAATATTGTAAAAAAGCTTGATAAAGGGACCAGTCCTCCTGTACACAGGTTGAAATAATGGTGAAAAAGTGTGCCATATGTCAATGGACTTTGAAAATATTTGAGGTGGAACACAAACTTTAACTTAAGTGATTAAGCAGCAGGGGGGGGCGGGGGGGGGTGCTAGATAGCTCTCCTTATTCTTCCTATATTATAGACGAGGAGCTAAAAATGGGATACAAAAAGCTGAATATAGAGATTTGATACAACATAATATATAAACCTTTGATATCACAGGTTGGTGAAGTCTCCCATTTTCCGTTTGCCTGGCATGTTATTGTTGCTTTACCGTTTATCTCATAGCCGTCATTGCAGGAAAATGTTGCTTTAGAGTTGTATGTTGTCGTACCTACATCAACACTACCATCAGATGGTGCACTTAATGACTTACAATCTACAAAGGATAAACAAGATATGTTTGTAAAACATGTATGCCCCCTATCAGCAGCCAATTAGTCATGTGATAAGGTTATTATGCATGACTTCTGACCCTGAGTGATCAAACAATTAATAAGGGTTTATCAAGTATCTATTGGTCATGACCTTAACCTTTGACCCCTTGACCCAAAACTCAATAGGGGTCATCTGCTGGTCACGAACAATCATCATACAAAGTTTGAAGTTCCTAGGCTAAAGTGTTTTTAGTTAATTGATCAGAAACCGTTTTTACCTACAAGGTCAATGTGACCTAGACCTTTGACCCCTTAACCCCAAAATCAATAGGTCATCTGCTGGTCATGACCAATCACCATACCAAGTTTGAAGTTCCTAGGCCTAAGGGTTCTTTAGTTATTGATCGGAAACCGTTTTAACATACAAGGTCAATGTGACCTTGACCTTTGACCCCAAAATCAAAAGGGGTCATCTGCTGCTCATGACCAATCACCATGCCAAGTTTGAAGTTCCTAGGCCGAAGCGTTCTTTAGTTATTGATCAGAAACCGTTTTTACTTACAATGTCAATGTGACCTTGACCTTTGACCCCTTGATCCCAAAATCAATAGGGGTAATCTGCTGGTCATGACAAATCACCATACCAAGTTTAAAGTTCCTAGGCCTAAGCGTTCTTAAGTTATTGATCAGAAACTGTTTTTACTTACAAAGTCAATGTGACCTTGACCTTTGACCCCTTGACCCAAAACTTAATAGGGGTCATCTGCTGGTCACGACCAATCATCATACAAAGTTTGAAGTTCCTAGGCCTAAGCGTTTTTAGTAAATTGATCGGAAACTGTTTTTACCTACAAGGTCAATGTGACCTTGACCTTTGACCCCTTGACCCCAAAATCAATAGGGGTCATCTACTGATCATGACCAATCACCATACCAAGTTTGAAGTTCCTAGGCATAAGGGTTCTTTAGTTATTGATCGGAAACCGTTTTTGCTTACAAGGTCAATGTGACCTTGACCTTTGACCCCTTGACCCCAAAATCAATAGGGGTCATCTACTGGTCATGACCAATCACCATATCAAGTTTGAAGTTCCTAGGCCTAAGGGTTCTTTAGTTATCACTCAGAAACCATTTGGTCTACGGACCAACGGACCGACAAGTGCAAAGCAATATACCCCCTTTTCTTCGAAATGGGGGCATAAAAAAAATATTTAAGAAATGTTATATCAAAATGCCAGTATCTCTCTGTATTCTAAAAATAATGTTCCAACAAAAGCTTATACAGAAGCTCAATGATGCCATTATGCAACAATTTTTGGAAACATTTGATTTTCATGTATGGGCTTCATGTCAGGTCTTATAACACTTGAGTCAAATGGGATATCCCAAACCTTTTTGGTTGAGGAAAATCTCGGGTGCTCCTTTGTTCATTATATCAATTGAGTAGAACTGAACTTTTGTGTTTTAGCTAGCTCGATGATTACATGAAAGGATCGAAAGTACTTAAAGAATTTGACCATCTTTTTTCCTTCTTTTATTTGTATTTTAGCTGGATAATTAAATGAAATAATCATAAGTCTTGGGCAATTAAAACCCACAGTAGTGATGAGCCATTAGACTTTAAGAATTTGACCATCTTAACAAAGCATTGCAAGAAGATTGGGCGTAAGTATTTTCTACAGTTTTCTTCAATGTTGTTGAAAGTTCTATGTGATCCTTTTTTTTTTTCTTTTTTATTTGATTGGGTTTTAGTTGCACAAACACAGTATTACTGGTGGACGAAGACCTCGGGTTCCTTTATCTACTTTATTTCAGGCACAAACGGAAACCACCAATGTTATGTAAGCTAACTGGATAGTTAAGTAATCTAAAACTAGTAAAATCTCTATTACAACTCTACAAAAAAGACTATGATTACAAATGTCTAAAACAGAAATAGTTTTGTAATATTATAATGTTATTTATCACTTTTATTTTCAGGAAAATGGTTTCCCATTATCCTTTTTCATATCAGTGTTATACATTGTAGTATCTAATTTTACCATGAATTGTACAAACAGGTTCGGTGCCATTCCATGAGCCGCCAGCTTGACAGGTGCGAGTCTCGTCGCCAGACGATATATAGTATCCAGTGCTACATGTGTATGTTGCCGTAGCACCAAACGTGGTTACAGGTGCAGATACAGTTCCGTCTGTTATATTATTTAAACCCTGACAATCTGAAATGATACCACAAGGGTGTAATAAAATGATATGATCAAAATAATGAGGTTGATCCGCTTGAATAAAACAGGTGTATCTGTGACATTGATTAAATTAAATGTTCCTTTGATAAAACTTCTAACAATTGTCTTTTTGGCACCAGATTAAATCAGTGTTTCATTTTTTCCCCCATTTTTTTTTTTAACTCTGGAGATGTTAACTTAAACACAGACTTATACCAAACCCAAAAGTCGAGATTTTTTACGTACCGACATGTACGAAATTTCTAAGATATTGGTAAATTTCTTAAGAAACACCATGAAAAAATATTCAGACAAACTGACAACTTATTATCTATTCTATTGTGGTTTTGTTTAGGTGGGTTTGGATGGTATTTAAAGTCAGATACTAATATCATCTTATGGTCCCTTTCCAGCTTAGCTGGTGTAAAGAGGTCATTATGAGATCTCTCAATTTTTTAACCCTACACCAACAGAAGTTTCCAAAATTCCATACAATACACTCAAACATGAATACTGAGCTTTCTTTCTGAAAAGAATTCAATCGCCCTTGTGGAATTCAAACCATAAAAGATGATGGGAAAGTGATAAGAAGTAAGCAACCAATCAATCCGTCAACCAATATGTCCCTCAAGGATTTTCTAATACTGCTACATTACAAAATTCAACATTAGTTTTACAAAATAAAACATATTCATAAGGTAAATATATGTGCATTATATAAAAAATAGTGTGAGAAAAAAAATAGTGTGAGAAAATTATCTTTTACCATCAATAGTACATGTAGGAGGACTATCACTCCAGACATCTCCAGTACAATTTGCTGTTGAAGATCCGGCTGTGATTGTGTAACCTGTGTTGCACGAGTATGTCAGGACAGAGCTGTATGTTGTGGTGGTGTAGACAGCTGTTCCACCTTCTGGGTCTGTTGGTGTACCACAATCTGCATAACAGAAATAAATGAAAATTAAACATCATATTATTGACAATTTGATAATTATTTAACCCTGCTTGTGGCTTGTTTCTGTCTTGTCAGAGTTTTATTGTTGAGTTATTGCCCTTGACTTAGTAAAATTTGCAATTTTCAACTTGTGTCGCACATTTTGTTTGTTTGTTTGTTTTATTTTACGCCTTTTCCCCAACAGTATTTCAGTCATACAGGCAGGTAGTTTCCCAACTATCGTTCCTGGAGCACACAGCTCAAAAGTATTTGACCAAGAGTCATGAAACTTTACAGAAATGTTGCACAGTATGTGAAGTTGTGCACCTTGGGTTTTGCTTGTGGATTTATTCTGTTCTGCCTGCAAAAGCATCTAAATCATAAATACAACAGACAAACTACAAACCGAAATTCCAAATAAACCCATGAGGTCACAATCACTAAACTTTTATTAGCTAGTTTGATAGCTCCACACAGAAGAATTCATTGGGGAGTCTATGGCGGAGTGGTTAATGTTGTTGACTTTCAACCACTTGCCTCTCACCCCTGTTAGTTCAAATCCTGCCAGTGACTTTGGATTGTTTAATGTGAGGGAGCTATCTAGCTTACTGAATTCTTACCCAACAATTTCACTTAAAACAAGATTCTGGTTTGAGCTTGGTGATGATCCCTGAATAGGTTTAAGACAAAGAAAAGTACACCTCTTGTAGTTTCAGAGTTATGTCCCTGGAAAAAGTTCAAATTGCAATAATTCCAAAATTAGGCAAGGCAGAGTTACTGTTCTTTGCACTGCACTTCAAATCAATGTGATCTATCAACCTACAATTTTTCTTGATTATTTCTCTTATGATATCCGAGTTATGTCCTGGACAACTTCAAAAAGTAAAAAGAAACAAAGGGCAATAACTCCAGAATTAGGCAAGGCAGAGTTATGATTCTTGTGCACTGCACATCTTCCCATTGAGATATATCTACCTACAAATTGTCATATTGATATCTCTTATAGTTTTACAGCAATGTCCTGGACAAGATTTTTCTTAAAGGGGAGATAATTAAAAAATGAGGCTTAACAGAGTTATGGTTCTTTTGCACTGCACCTCTACTCAATGAGATCTATCTACATACAATGTTTCATCTTGATATCTCTTATAGTATTAGTGTTATGTTCTGGACAAAGTTCAAAGTCTTAAAATTAACAAAGGGCAATAACTCCAAAATTCGGACAAAAACAGTTATTGTTCTTATGCACTGCGCATCTACCCATTGAGATCTATTCACCTACAAAGTTTCATATTGATATCTCTTATAGTTGTAGAGTTATGCCCCGGACAAGATTTTTCTATAAGGGGAGATAATTAAAGAACCGGGAAAAAAGACTTATGGTTCTTTGACACTGCACTCCCTCTTAATGCCCTCTACCACTATATGAAGTTTCAACAAATTATCTCAAAGTATTTTCAAGTTATGCTCCGGACAAGACAACGGACGGACGGAGGGATAGACGGACAAGGCGCTGACTATATGCTCCCCGAAATTTTTCAGGGAGCATAAAAAGTACTGCAAGTTTTATTTTTAGCACCATTATTGGCTGAAAAAAAAAGAGACTGAGTTAATATAATGGCAACATAAATGTTAAAATACTCACCTTTGATAACACAGTTAGGTGCCGAATCTGACCAGGAATTATCAGCCTGACATGTTCTAAAATTTGTTCCATTGAGAGAAAATCCATCCGAACATGTGTAAGACGCAGTATCATTTTCATTAACTCCGGCCACATTAACACTGCCATTTTCTGGGGCAGTAAGATCAGGACATGCTGCTTCAACTACTGAAAAAGAAAATCAAACAGAATCTAAAACAATGTGTTTTTTTTAACTTTTCCTCTGCCCAATTGGGAAATTCGGAAAATCAAGAAAAACTAAATTGCAGCACTAGTGGCATAGAGAACCCATGTCAAGAGTGGGATTTCAATTCCAAAAACAGCCCCAAAACTAATGACACCACTTTGGGAGAAAATAGGAATTTCAAGCATTTTGGAATAGGTCCATTTACAGAATTTGTCCAATAAATTATCAAATTTTGAATTTTACAACTTATGAAAATACATAAATTAACAGCCAGCGGTGTAAAAGTCTGGTCAGATTAGACACAGGGTTGATTCCCAGATGGTGCAGATCATGTTTATTGTGATTAATTTTGAAATCCTTTCTACTGTTATTCACACTGTACCTCTGCTGATGAAATAGCTGTTCCTTGTGAAAGTGCATCTAGTACAGGTAAACTGCTTGACAGCCTGTCCTAGGAATAATATGGTGGCTGAACTGTGCTATAGTGAATTCAATGTGACTTACCACAATGATATAGAAGGTAAACACTAAAACCTACCATCACAGAATGATATTCAGACCAGCCGAAGCAAATCTTGTGTTGCTGTTTGCATTGTAGTGTTAAAACTCCAAAATAAAAACATCACAACAAAGAAATAGCTTACCTCCATTTGACTGCAACACAGCTATACAAAACCAAATCAAAATCTGAAAAAGAAAAAAAAATCCATTCAAAGTGTTTTAACTGGAAATTGACTGATCAACAGGTTTCACAGTATATAAACGATTTGAACCCCAACCGGATCTTGTGAGAAGATTTTAGTGTCAGCCATATTCTGCCACTTCACTTGTTTACGATATTGGTATTTATATTGATACTGATGAACGTTAGGTTAGTAAATCTATATTTATATTGCGAGAGAGAAACTTTATTAAACGTCTAAGTTATGCAAAACATAAACGTTAGCACGAAGGCTATAAAATAATCTAAACTCACGAACAGCTTTCAGGTGATCAACACTGAACACGAACAAAAATCCGTCTTATTCCAATGTTGATTTAGTTAAACATTGAATTGTGATAACGAACTACTAAAGTAATCAATAACAAACGATAATTTAGTCATATGCATAACATATTGCTGTATCTTGAACATAAATTTAAGAGTTTTACCAAGGAGGTCATTTCCGTAAACTGAACGTTACTTGCTGGTGATTGTGAACCCTACTTGTGAGTTTACGAATTTTATCTGTACCCTGACTTGTGAGTATTTTTAAAGATTTATTGGAGAAAAAGTTTACGTTCATTGTGATTTTGTATCAATTATTGCCAGAAAATATAAATGATTGTAATAGAATTTTAGTATATAAGGTGGGATCTAAGATATTTACCGGGAATTGGTTTAACTGATAATATTGTTAATCATTTGTTTAATAAAATATATAATGCTATGTATATTTTTCTTTCGGATCACCATGGAAGAATACAACTGCATATACTGTTCAGTAAAGACTACGAATTTCAATGACATCATCACATAATTATTCGCCATCCAGACTGCAACTTGAAAATAATAAATAATGATCAGAATAAAATTTCCTATTTAAAAAATTTCAACGTCACAGCCAATAACGTAAACGAAAAAAAAGAAGTTTATAACACCAATAGCTGAAACACTGACAATTAAAATTTCAAAAATTTCCCAGATATTCTCCGTTTAAAAAAAATGCCAAAATTGTCGACGTCTATGAAAGATATACAAAATAAAAAGTCGTACATGTCAGAAAAAGAAAGTCAATGAATTTCTGAGAATATAAAACAGTGTTTAAAAAAGCAGAATGAAATCAACGGTAGGTGTAAAGCTTTCAACATGTTGAAATAAGTAATCTGCAAAAAAATCTTGTAATGATATTTCGAGGTTTTTTGATATGTGACGTTATATAACGGTCACGTCAAAACTAACAACAATGCCGTTGAACTAAATGTAAACAATTTATAGTACATATGTAATATTTTAGCTTTATATCTTTTGCAAAGAAAAATGAATGGTAAGTGAAGGTGAGGTTTGTTAGTTAATTATTCCTATCAAGAAATAATTGACTTTCTGATTCGTATAAACAGCCACTTCATACCGGTATTTTCGTAGACAGTGAAAACATGACGAAGCTCCTCCATTCATATGCAGTTTTAGTTACTTACATAGAACTAAAATATGTACCCTTCTCTTTTGACACAATAACTTCATATTCTGCTCATTAAAATTTGGAACATACGACAAAAACACAATAAAAATCATCAAAAGTGACTCGCAAGTAATGGTTCAGTGAAAACACAAGTAGGGTACAGATCATTAAAATTGTTTTAGCAAGACGGGTACAGTTATCAGAAATGTCGCCTCTATTATTTACTATGTTTTATCAATATTCAAAGATATTTTCACAAGTGTCTGTCCGGTAACATGAGGTTAAGACAATAAAGTTAAGATTCAGATATGAGTTATAGTGAAATAAAACAATTTTAGGCATACATTTGCTTGTGTAATCGGCGTGTGTTGACATAAACAAAATGTGAGGCGAAGAGCACAGCGTTTTATGCGCATATATTTTACGAAGAAGGTTATGGATGTATATTTAAGCAAAGATAAATTATTTCTTAATATGATTCAAATGTTAACATACCGTAACATATTAAATTCAAGCAGATTTTTAATAGTTTAATGTGTCATCCCGCCTGATTGTACGTTTAGATGCTGAATTCTTCTCACAAGATCCGGTTGGGGTTCAAATCGTTTATATACTGTGGGTTTGGTTGAAAATCAAACTTGTGGTTTTTGAGGGTTTGAGGTTTCTACTTTACATTCTACTATGTATGATCTATATTACAGACACACAAACGTGCACAATTACAGACACACAAACGAGCACAAAAACAGATGAAAATCACACAAACGAGCACAAATACAGACGAAAATATTCACACGATATTTCATTTTCAAAACAAACGGTTACTTTGGAGAGATGATGTGAAAAAAGACCCCAAAGAAAAAAAGGGAAAAAACCCAGAAAGGGTTTAGCTAAAACATCACGCCCCCTGACAAATTATTCCCGGGCCGGGGAACCCTGAACTTCCCCTAACCACCCCCTGATGCCACAAATATCTGGCGGTGACATTAAAAATTTCCCTCAAAAAAACCCAGACAAATAAAAAAATGGAAAGAAATCTTGGGGCACTTTTGCTGCTTTAAAAAACACTTTAAGTTAAAAAGATGGAGGCTATATTTGGGAAGTGCTACATAGTGTTGTTAATATTATTTACCCCTATCTCTGGAAAAATAAACCGCATTCTTGTATGTGCTTTCATCACGGATGGCGCCTTCGTCTCCAGTAATATGCACGAGAATTTCGTTTCCGGTGCGCATAACAGAACAATTCCTTTTTTAATCGAACACAAAATTGCTGAAGGAGCGTTTTGTCGACTTCCATGTGTTCATGGTTTTCACGTGTCTTTAAACATTAATACATTTTTTACACAATCCAGACATTTAGTACTTTTATATCCGTGTTTTATTTACAGTCATCAAAAAACACCGAATGATCGACGTATAAAAATCGTCGTTGTTTTCAAAATTATGTGTGTGTACATTTTATGGCACAGTTTATAACGCAAATTATGCCAATAGCTCAAATTTTGCAAAACAAACTTTGCATAAAAACGTCATGGGCGAGTTGCCCATTGTATGTATATGTTCCTTCACCATCCCATGCCAGTACCGCCAGCCCAGCATGATTGGTATGTTTCGTAACGGCTGTACGGCTGGGAATCAGACCTATTTCCTTTTCATTCATCATATCAAATTTTCTTTGCTAGGTATTAACTGTTATTTTCTTTTGGCTGATTTTTGTATTGTTCACGTGTCCCTTAATGTATGTCCTCTGTGAGTAACTAAACTAATGAAATTTGTGTCCAGTAAAAAGGAGAAATTTCATTGTAAGCACCATATGGTCATTATAAAGCCATAATTGCCCCATCGTCGGATACCCACGGCCGAGCCATTATCATTCATCAGATTGCATGTTATGTGACATGTTTATCAATCGTGGGTATCCGACGATGTAATTGCCCTGCAAAATAGATCAAATGTATATTACGATGTTCCGTTTTGACAATCGTGATTTTCTATTTCGATGGTGAAAGCGCGATGGTATGAAAACATTGTGGAAAGATGGTGAAAACGCGATGTTGTATCTGGTACATATACTTCGAAAATTTTATAAAAGTAACATTAAAAATATCAAAGTTAACTTATGAAAGATCTAAAACACACATATATAAAACACTACACGAAGCACACTGAATTTACATACCGACGCCACGTCATGAGGCCTTAAAGCAAGTTGCACAAAAAAAAATCCTTAAAACTTTAAATTTTTCAACAAATTTTATATGAACTTGCACACAGCATACCAGGGTCATCATGTAATTTGTTCAAAACAGTTTCATATGTGATTCCTGAAGCTCATTTGATACTCGCCACTGGTTGCTCATATTGGCGATTCCTCCAGAAGATTTTTCAGATTTTTGGAGGATAATACAGAAAGATGCCCCAATTCCAGAAACGTCTACTGGTTCTTCAGCTCCTGCAATATCACTCATAATGCGAAGACGGTCTTCTTCGTTGTAATCCGTCATATTTCGCTGATCTTTGAAACATTTTTTTTATCACTTGAAGACTATTGATCTCTTCATTATAGGTGTAAATGCAACTTTTTGAAAATTTTCTCACGTGAACATTGCAGACTATGCTAAGCAGATACAAAACTGTAACTTTGCCAGCCTTATTTGATGTACCCCGTTTCAGTTGTTTTTCCTTTTGTGTGAAAAAAATACGTTTTTTCCCTAAAAGGCTGATCCATTCGTCTTGTTACAGTATTGAAAAGGTGGTCTTTAAATAAACAAGAGCGATCAATAATCACATGTGTCGCCTCATGATGGCCAATTTCATGTTGGGACAAATTTTGTGACAGACGGACAGACAGACGGACAGTGCACAACTAGACTTGGTACTGATCATTCCTGTAAAGTTTGGATAAAATTGCACCAGTAGTTTATGAGGAGTAGTCCGGACAAGCTTTTGCGTATCTGGCAACACACAGAAAAAAACACCTTTTTATCAAAGGGCCATAACTTGGCCAAAAATCATTCAACCGGAAAACCTGCGCAATATGCGCAAGGACTTGAGCTACAGATCAATCCTGTAAAGTTTCATTGAAATTGCATTAGTGGTATAAGAGAAGAAGTCCGGACAAACTTTAAAAATAAAAATTATAAAAGGTCCATAACTCTGACAAAAATCATTGAACCGGAAAATGCTGACAATATGCACAACTAGACTTGGTACTGATCATTCCTGTAAAGTTTGGATGAAATTGCACCAGTAGTTTATGAGGAGTAGTCCGGACAAGCTTTTGTGTATCTGGCAACACACAGAAAAAAACACCTTTTTATCAAAGGGCCATAACTCGGCCAAAAATCATTCAACCGAAAAACCCGTGCAATATGCGCAAGGACTTGAGCTACAGATCAATCCTATAAAGTTTCATTGAAATTGCATTAGTGGTATAAGAGAAGTAGTCCGGACAAACTTTAAAATTAAAAATTATTAAAGGGCCATAACTCTGACAAAAATCATTGAACCGGAAAATGCTGGCAATATGCACAACTAGACTTGGTACTGATCATTCCTGTAAAGTTTGGATGAAAATGCACCAGTAGTTTATGAGTAGTAGTCAGGACAAGTTTTGTGACGGACGGACGGACAGACGACGGAGAAGTGATCCCTATGTTGCCACTACTCTGTAGAGGCGACACAAAAACTCCTTTAAATGGCTGCTCTTTTTAACATGAAAGGAACTTTCAGCAAGCAAACGATTACAGTACGGTAGACAGGTATTTTAAAACGTATTCTAGCAGTGCATAGTTCTATGTCTATATCAGAAATATTGATTCAACGAAGCCAAGGCATGTCACAATTTCCAACTTTTTCTGGGTGTCATATTATTAAGCTCCGATCTGGTTCTAAAGAATTGTGGTTTTGTTTAACTTGCAGAATTCTCTTAAAATACGACTCCTGCTGATGAGCAACAGCAACCATATGCGGAGAATTTGTTAGTACTTCTGATTCAGAATTCATGGACACTGTTGTAAACTGGTAAAACATTGGAATTAAGCTGTACATAGGCACCAAACTTATACCAAAGTATTGCTGAATGCGATTCATTGCACAGGTCATAGCATGGCTTTAATTAAAGCGAATAAATATTGTTTCTTTCTTTTTTGAGAGATATTAAAGTGAATATTTTCTAGGTAAAAAGTGGGACATAAATATGTCAAAACGCAACTTGGTATGATGAACTTGATGATATCTCTCTCTATATATTACAAATTTCAAGCTATTATCTCAATGAATAAGATATGACCTAATGACTAAGATATGAGCAGGCGCAACCATCGGCGTACATTATTTTGACACCCAATTTCAAGCTGCCGTTTGAGATTGACAAGTGTTCTTAATATGCCACAATATTAGGCCCGGTTATTTCAAACCTATTCATTAATAAAATAATTGATGACCAGACGCGACCACCAATGTAACTTCTGGGTTTTTACCTTAAAAGTATAAATGTGACAATGGTTCTCACTAATCACACATTGTTTTAAAATATCAGATATACATATATGGGCAAAGTCAAAGATACGGAATGAACATAACTATCAATGTACTATCATATCACGACTAGAAATTCTAGCTGCTAAACTTCCGTCTTCGAAAGCTGTTAAGCATAATAATTCAAAACAAAGTTACCGACTGGTAAAAAATCGGACATTTAAAAAATGATTTGTTCATGAGGGCATAAAAAGGAGAATAACTTTGTTAAATGCAATGAAGCATATAAAAATTGGCCTACTTCATTCAAATGTTAATGTTTCAGCTAGTTCTAGAGATATTATGTATAGGATATCGACCGAGTACGAGGTCTTTCTGTTTGGGAAAGACCTGGTCACGAATTTCATGTGACACCGAGAGCGCGTAGCGCTCGAGGTGTTTCATGAAATTCGTGGCCAGGTCTTTCCTTAACAGAAAGATCGATGTACGAGACCGATATCCAACTTACACACCGTTAAAACTATATTGGTTCGAAGCATTTGATGAAATGCACAACTATTATTTTTAACACGACGCATATACAGGTAAGCTTTTATCAACGTTCTGCTTAATACAATATATACTTAATTTGCTTTCCCCTTTAAAATAAAAAATGCTAAATGTACATTTTGTCAATAATATAAAATGAATAGATCTGTAATAGAAGGTATGTTAAAGAATGAATAATTATGTTCATAGTATTATGTATCAGACAATGCAGATTCTAGGACATTTGCCAACGGACAGTTGCCCCCCTCCCCCCGGGACGTATGCCCCCTTTTTGCCGTTGTGACTTGAGACTTGTCATCTCGTGTATAGATTTTATGTATGCAAATGGAAACATTTTAGTTTTATTTATTTATGGATGCTATTTGGACTTTCACAAATTTCCGCGAGAGTTTTTGAAATGTGTATTTAAGCACAATGAAATTTAGACAATAGGCGATGAATTATGGTAGCAAATAATTCAACAATAAAATATTTTTCAGGGAGTGGGGAGGGGGTACAAATGTCCGCCCCTTCCAAAGATATGAGGGTGCAAATGACCGCCATTGCAAAAAGGGGGCAAACTTCCGAGGGGGGCAACTTTCCGATCGGCAATGTGTGGATACCCAACAGACCACAAAAGTATGGAAAGCCAAAGAACAATATCAGACAGCCATGGCTTTTCATACAAAAGACTTACATCTGCATATTGTTGGCAAGTGTGAAATATATGAACTGAAACTATATTTTACAAAGCATATTATAAAGTGTTCTAGAATAAAATATGATCGTTCATCATAAAATGTTTTAAACTAAATCACTTATAGCTTTATTTACATTTTAAAATCGTAATGAGTATGCTGTGATTTCTGCTATATAGTTTCATAGATATGAACTTAAAGCATCCATTTTGTTATATTATGAACTTAATGACAGAATAACTATTACTTTAAAAAATGACGCGATTAAATAAATGTTAAATTTGTGCTAACTTTGCCATGCTACCCATTATTTTTATTGAAAGATCTAATATAGGGATGCTGGAATAATTGCTTAGTTAAAAGGGTTTTAATTTTTTATTGCATTTCATGTTTTCTTTGTCTGCGCATTGGCAGGTTTATTTTTTCACGTGTATTTCATGACCGGGTCTGTCTGACCAGAACAGACCTGTGCACGTGCAAAAGATAGACCTCATAACGGACTTTTTTGTTTAAACAGGTCTATCCGAAAAATATAGACCTGTCACAAACAATAGAGAAGGTGTGTAAAAAGTAGAACAAACATGAAAGGATGGGACAAAATGATACCTACATGTATATAGTGTCCACCTCCACACAGAATGGAGGGCAATAAAAATATACCTTACACAATGAGGTCAACACAGAAATGGTCATATGGGTGACTTTCCAGCTTAACTGGTGGAGGAAGACCTCAGGTGTCCCTCTGTACATTGTTTCAGGCACCTAAGTAGAACCACCCATGTTCCATAAACTAGCTTCCTCACATGAAATAATCCCCAACGGGATTCCAACCCACAGTGGTGAGGGACAAGTGATTTGAAGTTGGTGACCTTAACCATTTGGCCATGGAGACCCTACACAGGAAGCGAACTCAAACATGATTCATATAGGGTGCCTGAACTTCTTTCTTAATATAGCTTAAATAACTATTTTCCACCTAAAATGAGGAAACAAACACAACAAATATTAGTGATTTTTGTTTTTAATTTGTCGATTTGCATTTTCATATACAAGTAACAATATTTTACATAATACATATATAACATCTAAACACATGTAACTCTACATCAGGTATAAATAGATGCTCTCAGCTGACAAATGAAGAACCTTGATACACAAACAAATAGATAGGGGGGCACTAGAAATGCTGAGATTTTAAACACATGTGCATACATACATATCAACTCCTTCGTTATCATAGACCATAATTTTAATGTTAAATTACAACACATTTTAAGTAAAATTAAAAAATCAACAAGAATTTTCTTAAAAGTTAATATTCTAGTTTATATTATTTAAAGTTCTCAGTAAAATGCCCATGAGTCAACGTGATCGAGAATCTCTGGCTCTAAACTGGTAGCATAATGTAAGTTATCGTCCCATATATCATACTTAAGGGTTAAAATCTGAGAGATACACATGTCGGACAATATTGCTTAAAGACCTTCATATAGATATTTTCAACATAGAGATATTTTCGATATGTTGAGACGACCCTTTGACCTGTTAAGGTAATACTTATATCTGTTTAAGATTATCTTTTGAACAGGTAAGGTAAGCTTTAGATTGTTGTGGCTACCCAAAATCTAAAAACTCAATGCAACAATTATTAAGAATTTTTAAAATCTTCCGAACTTAAGCACCCCTCTAACACCTTAACCAAGCTTTACAAGCATGGTTTACTGGAGAAACAAAGAAAAAAATTCAATAGTCAACAATCAGTTCAAAAGAAACAACCTAGTAAACTTTTTCGAAAAACAACCTAAAATACAAGTAAAAATTCCTGACAAAGATATTGCAGATTTTTCTTAAGAACTTTCACAAGAATAATTATGTTTATATAAAACATCAGTGAAGAGAATCTGCTTCACGTTTAGTAAGGTAAGGGTTAACTTAACTCTGAAGGTGTGCTGCTTTAAAAAGATGAAACAGGAATACTGATAACTAACATAGCCAAAATCATGATGACATTTGAAGTATTGGACCTTTATTGGCAAACAAGTAAACAACCTAATAAAATTTCAGCAAGATTTTACTGAGTTGGATATAAATTCTACATGATTAAAGTCATAGTGAAGTAGATACTGTATACAGGAAATAACAAGTCAGTAAAAATGTTTAGTATATTAAAGTAATAAAATAATTCAACACTGATGGTTTGTCCGATTATAAGCTAAAATATTCTACTAAGTTATATCACTAACTTATCGGGGATATCTTTATCCCTTATAGCTGCATGCCTCCAGACGTGCCAAAATATTAAAAGAAAATTCAACTTGAGAAAAATATACTTAGATTTTAAGAAAAAGTAAAACGATTCAACTAATAATTTACACGTTATGTGCTATTAATAACCTATTTTAGAGTATTAATCACCATATTTCTACTGCAATACTAATGCAGTAAGGGCTAATTTTGCATATTTTGACCTCATTTTGGTAATTTCTTGGACTGAAAGTGTCACTTGCAGCGTGTAAATTTCATAATATTTTACTTTTAAATACAATTTCAAGATTTTCATGAAAATTAGCATAAATCTGGAGGCATGCTGCTTTAACCTGCTAAATTTATATAATGGATTTGCCCTTCTTTCAATTCCAGAACAATCCATTAGCAAACAATTATAGGATCTCAAAATAAATTGAAAAACAAAAATTTGAGCTACCAACAGTATAGAGCCTGTTCAGACAGCACAGATATACAGGCTGTCCTGACTCTATACTAATGGTAAAGGCTTACTCTAATTCCTACAGGTTAAGGGTCACACAATCTTTTTTCCAAAAAACTTTTTTCAGTTTTTCACAACTTAAAAATTGGATATATAAGCTATTCAAATGCATATTACAATAAATCACTGACCAAATTTAGGAACTAATACTGTATTTTCATGTAATGATCTCTTAAATTTCATGTAATGATCTCTTAAATTTCATGTAATGAAGTCTTAAATTTCATGTAATGAAGTCTTAAATTTCATGGAATTTTAATGCTATCTGACCTTTAGTAATAATAAATACGATGTAGTTGTTATTATAATCATAAATAAAGTGATCGTTATACACAATGTGGGTAATTTTCTAGTGATTTATACAAATTATTATAAAATACGTCCTCTTGTACATGGCTATGAACAATACCTTTAATGTAAAGATGGTTTCTGGGAAAAGAAGCAAAAAACTTAAAAACACTGCTGTAAAATGAAAAGATTAAATGGTCATTCATACACATGGTCCCCATGAAAAAAAAAATGAAGAAAAAAAAATGGCAACAAAAATCTGATGTTAAACATATCAGCTTTTTTTATTATAAAAAATAAAAATTAAAAACAACCACAGAATCAGAACTTTAAAATGCAGATCTAATATTTCCAGTCAGGTAGATAAACATTCAAATATAATGCAGGCTATATGTCTTAACTCTTAACTTGCTGGAATTTGTATAATGGAATTGCCCTGCTTTGAATTTGGAACAGTCCATTTAAAATTATAGGGATTTAAATTTAAAAATTTGAGTTACCAACAGTATTGAACCTGGTCAGACTGCATGGAAGTGCAGGCCGGCCTGGCTCTATACTGGTGGCAAAGGCTGACCAATATTTGGTTCCAGCAAGTTAAGGTTTAACACAGATGTAGGACAATCTCTATGTTGCAACAGGGGAAAGGTGAAACATGGAGAGCAAAAATCAGCACTTATATGCTGACATGTACGTGATTGTAGTTACCATAGCAACCATCTACATCACATCAGCTTATTAAAGGTAAAGATAAATATATATATATAGATATATAGCTACAGTTAAAAACCACTATCTTGCAAAGCACTTTTTGTATCTCTAGAAATCTGAACACATGTTGTTGTTGTTATTTTTTAATTGGAAAAAAAAAGTTTCTATATTTCTGTCAGAGAGATTTATTGGTTATATTTTTCTTCGCAATAGCGATTTATAGTTAAAATCTTTAATAAGTTACAATTTTTTTTTCTCAAGACATCAAAAACTGGCCTAAATTTTTTTCACATTTATATATCTATCAATAATTCATTTTTATCACTATTAGTTAGAACCAATTACCAAATAAATCAGTTATCATTTAGCGTTCAGATTCTGCACTAAAGGGCTTGCTACTGCCTTTGCGTATATCTATTTACATTTAAATGCTAAATATAGCCCTTTATTGCACTTTAATTCCATTAAATTCAAATAAATACATTTCATATATAACAATTACTAAAATCACTAAATACTTAACATGGATAAAGAGTGTTACCACGGATAAACGAGTGTACACTCTTAAAATGTTATTGAGACACATTCACACAAATAAATCCACACACAGTATCAACTTATGCCGGATTCATTTATGATGAATCCACACAGAGCATCAACTTATGTAAGATTCATTTAGCATAAATCCACACAGCATTTTAACTTATGCAGGATTCATATAGCATAAATCCACACAAGGTATCAACATATGCAGGATTTATTTTGCATAAATCCACACAGAGTATCAACTTATGCAGGATTCATTAGCATAAATCCACACAGTGTTTGTAGGATTCATATAGCATAAATCCATACAGAGTATGCAGGACTTCTTTTTCTCATATCCACACAGTTCTTTAACACATGCATGATTCATATACCATAAATCCACATATGTTATCGACATGTGCATGATTATATGTCTTTGATCCACAGTTGGCAAAATTCTGGAGGATTCCTACAGCTAGAATCCACACAGATTATCAATGTATGCAGAATTTGTAAAGCTTATAGCCACATAGTTCATCAACATATAATGGACTGGTATAAACTTAAATCCACAAAGAATAAAATAAACGCTGGAGGATTCATCCGTCTGCAATACAAATAGCCCTTGAACGTGGAGTATTTCCTTTGCTGCATGTAATTATACTGTTTCACAACACTAGATTCTGCATGCTTGAAACTAAAAGAATGAGCATTTCAGACTAAAATTAAAAAGTCAATGTCAATTTTCCTCCGTATTAACTCCTGTCGGTGTATTTCCGATGTTTCAAGGCAAGAATTCAAGCGCGAAATTCCACATCCAGGAATTCTCATTCCCATTAAATCTTGAACCCTTTTAATAATTAACTTTGCATGCAAATAAAAGCCTTTTTGCCACTACTGTACTGTTTCTATATAACACTGGCGGGTAACTTCTCAAAAACGTCCGTTTTTCCTCCACTTCCACCACTCTGATGAGAACTGCCACGTCTCCGTGGTAACGTGGGATGCTCCGGACAACCACTGTTCATTAGCAGATCTACACACTCCTGTGAGCCGGAACTCTTTGCATACCATAATGCATTTCTTCCTTCATGGTCCACAACCTTCACATTGGCATTTTGCTGAAACAGAAAAGAATATTACTCTATCAGATCAGTGATTATTTTTCGTATATTTTACAGCCAAATAAAGGACATTTCCACTAGACCAA
This sequence comes from Ruditapes philippinarum, assembly GCF_026571515.1. Lineage (NCBI taxonomy): Eukaryota > Metazoa > Mollusca > Bivalvia > Venerida > Veneridae > Ruditapes > Ruditapes philippinarum. The sequence continues at coordinate 85,368 of NW_026853527.1, read as the reverse complement.
AGTAGGTTTATTTTCCCCTTAATATGCTATATTTTCCCTTTGTTCACATTATTCACCTGAACCAGGTAGTAGATAGATTTACTTGACTTAAAGACAGAAAGCTGTCCCTATAAATAATGTAGACATCCTATGCTATGTACCATACATCTTTAATCAAATTGAAATGGAAAAAATTATAAAACATGTGGGTTAATTCCATTCTAAGTTGTTGGAAATTGATTTCAGGTTTTCTCCCTTTTTCTGATATTGTGCTTTATTTTTCCCTTCAAAATGCAACAGGTTAAAACAACAGAAATCACTGCAGTTTATTCATTTATTCATCTATAATGATTCATTTATCTCACTACTTTGCAGACAGACCCATTATTCCACACTGGAGAGGCTGTACCATTACAATTTTTAAGCTATCCTTTCTTTATCCTTGCATTTAATACAAGGATCCTTGAATTTACCTACAACATTAGGTAATTGAAACTTCTCTAAGATCCAGATCTAAATGTTGTTTTCTTATATAGGTATTAAAAACACAATTTATATTTTAGATTTGACAAGGCTCTATTTCTTAGTTCAGCACAAATAAACTCAATTTTCAAAAAATATATTAAATGATGACCTTATAAAATAAACTTTTTTTAAATCCAATCACTATTTTTTTAGGGCTTTTTTTGGTTGCTGCTTGGAAAGTTATTGACACGGTAACTGGTGGAGGAAGACCTCAGATGCCTAATTATGCATTAAATCAAGCAAGAGAAGGCACCTGAGTAAAACCACTGTCTTTCTGTAAGCTAGCTAGATAGATTCCTCACATGGAAGAATGTAAAGTTCCTGGAGGGTATCAAACACACAATGGTGTGGGACTCTGCAAGTCACCAGTTTAAGAAATAAAGATCATAAAGAAGTAATCTAAATACACAACAAGTTCATTACTTCCCAAAATAGCATCCATTTCAATAGCAAGAAAAGAATACCTTCTAATAGGTAAATGATTTCAATTACCTTAAACACATTGACTTACTAAATGTCACTTACCCAAAGTAATAACTGGACAAAGACAACATTTCCTAATGCAGCAGCAATATGTAGGGCTGTTCTTCCATCATCCTTGCTATACGGGGCAGTAATATCTTCAGCATTAGCATGTCCCAGAATCAGGACAATATTCCGTATATCTTCCCGTACTAGAGCATCTATCAATTGCTGTAAAAATATCAAAACATTGCATCTGAATGAACATAATTAACATTTAAACAGTATCTGTTATGGTGTATATTTCTTATTTATTTGCTTTGTTGTAGAAATATTCCCAACAGGAATTTTACAAAGAAATAAAAGTTCTTTATCTGTTATATTTTTAGATGTACAAAAATAAATAGAGGATTTTCAATTTTTTTTTTAATAAAACAGGATTTATTTTCATTGATTGGTATGAAATAGGGTATTTTTCATATCACAAGATGAAAATAAATCATGTATTTATAGAAAAAAACTTGAATTTTCTGCTTATTTAATACTTTTTCTCTTTTTTGACCTTAAATTTTTAAGAATTCTCCTTTAATTTTGTGTATATGCTGAATTAAGAAGAAAGTACACCAGTGAAAATACAGAAAAGATGTTTCACTGCAGAGAAAACTAAATTTTTACAGTGAAAATACAGAAAACACATTTTATTTTTCATCAATATTTCTCAATATTTCATTTAGAAGTATATAGTGAATATGTATTCACTGCTTTATCCTCTATGATGAATCTATGATAAATATAAACTAGCAGGAATCAGTAACCAATGCCAAGCTAATACATTTTACATAGATTTTATTAACCAAATCCCTGACATTTACATGCTTCAGGTATGAAAGAAAAGCAAAATTATTTACTCAATAAAGTCTTTTTACCTGATTTAATGGTATATCTACATAGGGAGGTGGTGGTAAAAATTCTTTACTATCATATTTTGCTCTAATCCACTGTTCTTTGTCATTTCTGAAACAAGAGACAAATAACTGATATCAAGGTTCAAGTTCATACAAGCCCTTTTTATGCAACAGCATACTCTCATATAACTGTCATAATATAACTTTCATAGGTGTATATAAAATTTTATTAGATGTAGATTTAGTGCAACATTTTAGATTAAACTTCTCTACAACTGCAGTAAAAGCTGGTTTTGCAGAAATTTCAACTAAAATTCCCAAACAGATTTGGCAGTAAGTTTTTCCCCCTTTCATAACTGACATTTAGCTCCAATGGATACTGGTTTATTATGACCTTAAAGAAAAATTCCCAAACAGGTTTATTTTCCTCTAAATTACAAGTCAATCACATACTAGTTTAGTGTAACCTTTCCAAAGAAATTACCAAACAGAATAAGCAACAAAGGTTACAGAATAAGCAACTATGGTTTTTCCCCCTATATAACTTACCTTGCTCCGTTAGGTGCTGGTTTAGTGCGACCTTTCAGATTAAATTCCCAAACAGAGTTAGCAACAGTGTTTCCTATTGATGTCATTACATGAATAAGGTCCAACCTGGTAAATAAAAGTTGCTGATTTATACAATAATAGAATTACAGATTTATTGAAACAATCTTTTAGAAGAAGTATATCTTCAATATTTCAAATTGTACAAAATTGCCTGTTTGAAAATAAAAGCTTTCTCCTTAGATCTTTATTTACTCTAAGTTATTCAGAAATAAATGAATACAAAGTGCTCATTCCATAATTTATTAATGTTATCATGTGAAATGTTGGACAATAATCAAACCCTCCAAACTTTCTTGCATCAACCATAATCACAAGACTTTGTTATCTTTTTAAATCAATGAATTTCCTTGTAAATGAATATAATCACTTCAATAAAACAAACGCTTTTCATTAGCTTTCGACATATCTTCTTCAGAAAAAAAATTGACGTTTGTAAAATAATAATAATAATAATAAAGAAGTACATACATTAGAATTACACTGAGATTACGTTTTGTTAATGTATATTAAGTTATGGTACAATAACGAATACTTACGGCCACTCGTCCAGACCAAGAGACCGGACTCGTGATAAATGTGTTCCTAAGTTTCTATGGATACCTGAGCATTCTATACATATGAGAGTTCCTAAATTCAAACTGGCCCATTCGGGAGCTGAAACAGAATCAATTAACATCTCATTAAAAACAATCTAATGCTTACGATAATCATTTTTCCTAAATAGTAATTTCTTTCCTGTTTTATCATAACTATTGTAATTACTATTCTTCATGTACATATTTCACGATTTTCCATTGTGAATTTGACACATACATAGCTATTGCTTTTTGCAAAATCTTTCAGTTTACTAGATGGTATACTTATAAATAAAGCTTTAAACTGCTCAAAGATAATAATCAAAACTGACCAAAAATAATTTCTGTTTTGGAAACTGTCATATTACAATTGTCTCAGTATAGAACTGTTCACTCATTAGAGGCTGGGATAACTCAGTCAGTAGAGCTGCAGAATGGTTTTATTAGGGTCCAGGGTTCGAGCCAGGCTACAAGTTTTTCTCACCCTGTGAGACAATGCAAAGATTTTATTAACCCTTTCCAACAAACTTGTTCTGTTCTAACTTATTTTTAACACGACCACCATTTATATACAAATGTATATTTTTTTTAAAATACATAGAGGATATTTGTTTGTTTTGCATGTAAGATTGAAATATAATTTCACTGAGTGAACACCAGATGCAATATTTTCACGAGTGGCGTAGCCACGAGTGAAAATATAATAGCTGGTGTTCACGAATGAAATATATTTCAATCTTATATGTAAAACAAATAAATTTTCTTTTTATTTCATGCTTTTTAAGTAATTTTAAATATTTTTTTACTGATTTTGCCGCGTAACGTCGCGCATTCTCCTTTGTGACGTCATCACATCATGACGTCACATCATCAATTTTGAAATATAGGTCTGTTAAATTTCTCTTATTTTGCTACATTTTTAACATGATGTATGGTGACATCGACTTTCTTTTCCTAAAGAAGCAAAATTTACGTATGGCGGCATTTATTTCTGCCTGATATTCCATTTAGTTATGATTTTCTTTTCCTCCACATTCAGATATAGTCCGGCTACAGTGAAAATTATATTTTATAAATTTCACTAGTGGTTTATCAGAATATAATCATCTGATATATTACAATAAAACACGGGAAAGCATGAAATAAAATAGAGCAAACAACAGTAAACAGTCACCTCAGAAGACTGGGTGGCTTAGCTTGCAAATAATTTTCATACATACCCGGAGCCCCGCAATCTGCACACTGATTATTGCCTCGAGTATTTCGGATGGCGAGGATTCCGGCAGGATCCGTAGTGGACTGTTTTTTACCACTACTCTCGTTGCCTTGGAGACTGGCAAGGATTTGTTGTTCTATTGCAGCTACCCATTCATCTCTTTCCTGAAACACATGCAATAATACACATACAAGAGGTTGCTAAGTTTGGGTATCAGAATCAAAATATCAGCATTTTTGTTTGGAAGATTTTAAGTTTAGCCAGAATTCTACTACCAATTTCTTTTAATAATCTGAAAATCTTAATATTTTGATATTCCAACAGTTTTTACTTCAGGGGCAAACCAAAACTTTAGAATAATTGAACACAATGATTACATTAAGTTTAATTAGATTACATGTAGATATAGCCTGCAGGTTGCACAAGAATTTTCTTATTGTTTCCGAAATCAATCTAAACATGATTTTGAGAATAACTAATACCAAATTAACTTTATTCTGCTGCAAAATTCCTCCTACAGGGGTGAAAAAACAACAACACATTAGTTATGTGAATTTTCAAAATCATCTTGCACTGCTTGCCAGTATTCAATTATTTCATGAAAATTTAATATCTATTCGTCACATTGAACTAAATAAATTAAATTTCTTTCACTAAAAACGGACAGATAGCTTTCTTCAAATTTTAGACATGATTTCAATTCCAATCCAAAAACACATCAATAAACTTTAAGGCTCAAATATGAGAAAAATGTCACACCATATTTTTAAAATAAAATATTTTTCATTAGCATTATGAAAAGCCATACTGCACTTTGAGATACTTGTCACCTCAATGTATCAATTCTTAACTAGTGGTCTATTGTACTTATATTCTGATATTGTACATAATGGTTATTTCTTTTAGAAAGTAATGTTTTATAATCATATCATTAAACATAACATAGAACTTCTACGCACTTTTGTGCTAAAACAACACAGTGCTCAGCCTTGATTATTTTCCTTCAACAATGCATTAACAGGCATGCTATTCATCACTGTTTACTGTTATAATATATACAAATATTGCAAGCACTATTATCTGACCTACTTGTACCATGCTTTAACAACATCCAAGACAGAAACATTTATGTTTCATCGAGATGAAACAGTATATAATCAAGAACAATTTTAACTATAGCTAACATGCTTTTTTTTTAGTATTTTTTATTTCTGACTGACTGACCGAGTACAGATCATGATGTGCAAAGTTCCTGCTGAATTTAAGTAAATAATTTGTCCTTTTGTTTTTTTATTGAACCGGACAACATTATGCAGCTTGGTCAGACTACAAAGGGACTAAAAACAACCAACTTTTGGAGCACACTTGTCCTGCAGGACAAGTCACTGAAAAAATCATTGAGCAGGCTACATTTTCCAACTTGTCCTGCAGCAAATTCTCTCAAATTCTACTTGCAAATATGAGCCGAGAAGAGGAAATTTCAATCCCTGCCCCTCAGTTTTTATATTGAGAGCATAGACAAGTCTTAATTGTAGTAAGTGTTATGGTGAATATATGGCCAGACAATAAAATTTTGATATTACTATCTAAGCATTCATTGTATCCAGGATGTCAATAAAAGAGCCTGACATTTTTATCGTAAATATGTTTTAGCAAATAAAATTGGTTAATTTATGAAGCATTTCCTATTCTATATATAGTAAAAAAATTATGATCTCTAGTAAAAGATACAACCTTAAACTTTATGACCTTCAATTCATTTAATGCTTTTATTTTAAGAAATTAGGGAGGGCTGTACTACATGTGTTTCATGTAGACAAAATAAGATTTTGTTTCAACTAGCAGGATCAACAAACATCATGCAAACAAAAAGCCCAGAAGGCCTAAAAATTCTAAAATTCATCTACAGACATGCCTCATCAGAACATAAGCATAATAATAAAACATTATAATTGGCAATAGTGATATATATCTACAAAATCTTATAATAAATAATTCTTTTTTTTATTTAATCAAATTTCTAAAGATAATTCATTCAAATTCATTGAATGTACCCAGAAATGAAGTCAACTTTTATATTTGATTTAAATATATAAAACTAGTTTGGAGTAAAAAAAATTCTATGAACTTCAGATGTGTATTTTTCTTTATAAAAAATAATTACATAATATTCATATTTTAACAAAAATTAAAAAAAAAAATGTTTATAATAACACTGATCTTCATTTGACTAATGCAATCTTGTAACATTAATTTTCATTGGACTATTGGAACATTTACATGAACATTATGAATTAATTAAATGTATAATAGCCATGGCGCAGTATAATTAATTTGTTATAAAAACTTTGCTAAATCATATACCTGTGTATGTAAGGTTGTTTGCCATATAACAAGAGTCACTATAAGGTTAAAGCCATTTATATTCAGTTATATAAACTGTCAAAAACTTTATAACCAATATTTTACATTGTATATAAAATACACTTACATCTAGACTACTGGCCTCGAATTGCCACTGTTTATTGAACAATGATACTATGTGGAACTCATACCCGTCTGAATCTATATTGATATAGCATACAGGAAAAAAAAAATAGAAAAAAGTATTAAAATATACAACATAGCATGCAATTAACAGAGAAAAACATTCAAACCTGATCCCTTCCACAGTAAAAATTTATATCTCAAATAAATGTCAGAGCCCCAATAGTTACTAACCCTTAACCTCCTGAATTTATGTAATGGATTTGCCCAGATTTAAATTTGGAACAGTTCATTTGATGTTTCAGGGATTTCAGTATTAAAATGTCAAAATGTGAGATCTAAATTTGCAATTTTATTATCAAGACAAAGATCGAGCTACCAACAGTATAGACTCTAGTCAGTCCACATGGATGTGCAGGCTTGGCTTGAATCTTCAATGGCAGCAAAGGCTAATTGCTTTTAGGTTCCAGCAGGTTAAAGGAATTTATGCAAGACATTGAAGACAAGGGAAACCCCACCACATGCATGCCGTTTGATCAGACTCTTTCCAATTGACCAACAGATCTACTTGAATCTTATAATGCCCTTATTTCCAAGTGGACTTTTCTAAATACAAAACAGGTCAAGTCCTTTTCCATAATTCAAAGGGTATGGCAAAAGTATTTTAAGTGAATGTTCCAAAATACTAGATAAACAAACATTTTTGTGACCAATCCTTTTTAAGGAATCATGAACTTTTCCATTTTTTGTTTGTTTATCTAAAGGAAAATAACATTAAAAAAAATCAAAACAAAATATTTTGTTTTCCATCAAATTACAAGAAAAACAAAGAGTTTTTATACCAATCCTTTTATAGAAACTTCCTGGCATAAAAATGGCAATAAAATAGGACAATATTTTGTTTTTTCAGATGAGATTAGATTTATCTGACATATTATTTCTGCTGTTTACCAGGATAAGGTTTGAATGAAGCTAAACTAAAGTAGATCCATAGATTACTTGCATTTAAAGGGAATCATTCTTTCCGGGAGAGAAGCATGCACGTCATTGATTGTCTGGAAATATATCCGGACCATCCTACTAGCATGCTATATACAGCTGATTATAGGCCAGATAATGGCAACAAACATCGTGTTATCTCCTACCATTGACATGTTCAAATGCAAGTAACAACGGTAATCAAAACTATTTCAACCCTCGTGTTACAATCACCGCCATATCTCTCACTATATAACAATGACTTATCTGGTATAGTCTAAAATCAAAAACAGTAATGTCTCAAATATCACTGTCATCTATTGCTTTATAAAAACAAATTTGCTTCTATAAAATCCACCATCTGATTCTGAAAATTACGTTTTTTTGACATTTTAAGTTTATTTGAAAATTTCAGTTTTTGACATTTAAATTTTATCTTTTATTGTTGAGAAAAAGTTTCTAACATGAAATGACTGTAACATCATGCATTTTGCTAAAATTGAATCAAATTTGATGAAATCTGTTGACATTTTTTTTTCTTTAATTTTTCAAAAACAAAAAAAAAATCAGTAAGTCAGTCATAGTCTCTAATTGCGGTATACATGGAGGTGATTGTATGTACATGAAGGTTATATAATAATGCAACAAGGAACAAGCTCTCTACAGACATTCTGCCATGTCAACAGTTACTCACTTCTTGAGAATTCGCCTCAAAATGCCACTGTTTATTATACAGTGACACAATCACAAACTCGCAGTCATCATCTAAAATCATAATAAACTATCAATACCTGATATATGATATGTAATAACTTTCAACCTAAAACTCTGGTTTAATTCACACTGACAGGGTTAAAGGTCATATGGCGACTCCCATGCTTTTCTGGCGATTGAAGTTTTCAGGTGCCTATTTGTGCCTCGGTGGGCACCAGAGTCGAACCACCAACCATCTGTCAATCAATATTAACGTCTATCTTAAATATCTTAGACACTGACTTTTACACCTCGAACTTAGACTTCTGAATCCGATGAGATTCTAATGACAACAAGTAGACAAATGCTTGACAAAATTTAATCTATATATTATGTAGTCAAAATGTAAGTCAATTATTGATTGTCAAAAACTTTGTTTTGCTTTTAAATAAAGGTTTTTTTCATATCCTGTAAACCAAGAGCAGACAGACAGTCGAGGCAAATTTAATTAAAACATTAATATCGTTCCTGTAACAAATGATCACATAAAGTAAAAGTGCAAAGAAAAATCTCCCAACATAAAATATATTTTAAGCATCAACTTGTCTGATATCTAATGGGCAAAACATGTTTTTCTTTTTATCCTTTTCCTAGAAAATAACAAATTACGACACAATCTATATACAGTTGATTTCTTTATGTAACAGTAACATAGTTCAATGCCTATCTATAAATTGCAATATACAATGACAGGTCAACATCATATTCTAGAAAATAACCATGCTGGAGCCATGATGACAAAAACAATTCTGCTGGAGTTGCAGCGCTTACCAGTACTGAAAGTTGCAGAACTTAACAGTACTGGAGTTGCAACACTTACCAGTACTGAAAGTTGCAGAACTTAACAGTACTGGAGTTGCAGCACTTACCAGTACTGAAAGTTGCAGAACTTAACAGTACTGGAGTTGCAGCACTTACCAGTACTGAAAGTTGCAGAACTTAACAGTACTGGAGTTGCAGCACTTACCAGTACTGAAAGTTTTAGTACTAAACAGTACTGGAGTTGCAGCACTTACCAGTACTGAAAGTTTTAGTACTAAACAGTACTGAAAATTTTAGTACTAAACAGTACTGGAGTTGCAGCACTTACCAGTACTGGAGTTGTACTTACCAGTACTGGAGTTGCAGCACTTACCAGTACTGGAGTTGTACTTACCAGCACTGGAGTTGTACTTACCAGCACTGGAGTTGTACTTACCAGTACTGGAGTTGTACTTACCAGTACTGGAATTGTAATTACCAGTACTGGAGTTGTACTTATAAGTACTGGATATGTAATTACCAGTACTGGAGTTGACCAGTACTTACCAGTCCTGGAGTTGTACTTCTCAGTACTGGAGTTGAACATAACAGTACTGGAGTTGTACTTACCAGTACTGGAGTTGACCAGTACTTACTAGTACTGGAGTTGTACTTACCAGTACTGGAGCTATACACTTACCAGTACCAGAGTTGTACTTACCAGTACTTGAGTTGTACTAACCAGTACTGGAGTTGACCAATACTTACTAGTACTGGAGTAAAAAGCAAATACCTTAACCACACTAGAGGTTCTCTTTCCTTAAAATAAACTCAAAATGAGCACTTACCGTCACCTTGACTAGGATCTTTGAGGCCGCCACTTTTGGCCCGCCGATGTCTCTTCTTCACATTGGGAGTTTCTATTTTTGAGCTTAAGTTTGCATTATTGTTTACAGCTAATTTATTAAAATCTCCGTTCGGCATGCCTGAAACATAGATCACAAGAAAGTTAGATAATCTGATAAGGTAAATTAACTTACCATGCATGTCATGCAATATGGAAATATACTGTATACATTCAATACAGACAATTATAGGAAATCAATAGAGTACAGATTCTTTTTATTTTATACATATAAAATGTTAGTTTGAAAACAAAAGTTTCTAAATCTACAGCAAAACTGTTGTTGTTTTTCACTCCATGCTTATCATTATTCAGGTTTTGTTAATACAAATTAACTCAAATCACAAACAGTTTATAGAATTTGTGAAAGGTTTTTTTATACTAAAAGTTAATTGGAATTAGGACTTTACTGCATTAAAAAATAAAGTTTAGCCATTAATAGAATATGACATTATTGAATTAAAATTGAAGGTTTAGCCATTGATTCAGAAATTTAGTCAGTAAAAGAGCTGGGAAATTTTTTAATCAAAATTGAGAAGTTTAGCCATTTACAGAACTGGGACATTATCATATTTAAGCTGAAATTTTAGTGATTCATTATATAGAGCTGAAGCATTTATGAGTGGTGTATTTTCTAGCAAGCTGTGTATAACAGTACTAGTAACCTTTATAGCAGGCCATGTCTCTTAACTTCTTATGTCTTTGAAATATGACTTTAGACATTTTGTCTTTTACTTAACCTACTGATATTCTTAAATGGACCTGTCTGGCTTCCATTTTTGGAACTATCCATTTTCAATGTTAGGAGTATCAAGATGAAAATTTTAAGTCGGTCAGCCAACAGTATATAGACTGGTCAGACAGTTTAAAGATGTGCCTGGGTCTATACTGGTGGCAAAGGCTAGCCACTTCAGTTCCAAAAGGTTTTAGAGTCAATGGGAAACATGCAACACTTTATATGGTCAGAAATGAATTTGGCATTAACAAAATCTGTGTTGGAAAAGTGCTGGAAAGAAAATGTTTTGGGCCTTACAATATCTGAATGCTGATGGGCAGTATGGTCCCTAGTCTGGAAAGAAAATGTTCTGGCCCTCCTCGAACCTTAACTGATTAGTAGATAGCACTAAACTAGAATTATAGCAAACTTGTAGAACAAACCTTGTGTTACTGAGTTAGAGATTACAAATGCTTCATCTAGATTCATTCTATCATCCACAGCATTCTCCTTGTTCTTACCTGCAAATAGCATTATAGTTACTAACACTAGAACTATTACAGTTAACCTTCACATGAAGGAGAGGTCTCTCTAATATTATAATGCCGATTTCTTGTACTGAAATGCACCAAAAGCCAAGCCTAGGGTTTTCCAGCACCACCCCCACTCTAGAGATAATTCTGATGTGGTTTATTTATTTATTTATTTTTTTTAAGGCTGGTTTTTACTGGTTTTGGTCATATTTTGGCTGCTGGTCCGCCTCACCAACTATCCTGGATAAATAACTAGTAATTACCAATTTCTTCCAAAGTGACTCAGTTCTTATCCCAATATTTGACAAATGTCCTGAATATCAGAAAATTTGTACATTTACTCATTTTTGGACAATAACTTTTCCTTTCCCCTTTTCCTCTTTGCGATTCTACCAAATTTTTCTCAAAGATCATGTCTAATTCTTGGCAATACAAAAGGAAAGTGGATTTTAATTTCTGGCGAGCATTGAGCAGTAGCATTTGTCTATGTGAGTTTTATATTAGTATGTTAATAAAAGTCATTCAACTTAAAATTGTAAGAGTATTGCTCCAAATGCTGCCTAATAAACTTATCTTGTTCTACTGCATGAAATAAATAATAAAAGCTTTGTGAATATATAGTAAACAGTAACTGAAAATGCATATAATTATATAAATAAATGAAACAAAAATCATCTTGCAGTATAAGTTTTCACCAATGTAATATTCCAAGCTATTAATAGCACCAAGCAACACTATATTAATTGGTAAGATTATTTGTCAGTTTTTGTGAAAGCCCAATCATTATGTCACCGTGGTGACGGAGTTTATTCAAACTCTGCCAGGAATTGTCTTACTATGTCTTCGTCTATCCCATAATTTCCTGGATTTATGCCCACCTGTCAACAACGATACATATCAAATGTCACAATTTTTTTTATATATTTTATTTACCCTTTTCACTGCTAAATTTGTATAATGAACCTGGCCTATTATTATGTTTATTTGAATCCACTTTCATATAAAAAATCTAAAATTTAGTATTACCTGCTGTTGCAACACCAAAGCAAAACTACCGAGTCACCCAGCAGTTGAGATATGGACAAAAGTAAAAACTAAATGCATTTATCCATGTAAACCCAGGGACTGGCATCCCATTACTGTTTCGTATCATTCTAGTTTAATCTTTTTTAACCAAAATGGAAATATTGACTTTTTAAATCCCAAATCCTGTTTTTTTTTTTATTTTTAATTTTTTTAGCAATCTGACAGATTCCCATCCTAGCTATGCATGTTCTCTATTTGGACAAGGTATACGGAAATTTATATAAACAAAAGTAAAGTTATCATTGAAGTTTCAAAATCACTACTATACAAATGTACTTCACTCCGCAACAACTATCATTTGCAACTGCCATAGAGTACAACCCCCAAGGAAATACATTCCTCTTTTTCCTGCATTAGACAGAAACTTTGAAAAGGAAAAAACCAAATATTACAGTGAAGACTGCATTAAGAAAAAGCATTTATTCAGAAATGTGAGAAGCATTTTGTAAAGGTCACCCAGTCTTGTAACAACTATTTTGCCTACAGTTTACATTATAACTGATACAAGAGACAAATCTTCAGAGATTTGTCTTATTTTTACCCACACTGATTCATGTATGACCTTTTCTATCAGACCAATATGATTACTGGTAGATTTAGATGAGAAAATCTACCTCTTAGCGAATGTTTTTACTATACCGAGTAAATGATTTTTTTCGAGACAAACACAAAACATGCATAATTTCCCAGACAGTGCCTACCTTCTCTAAATCTGAAATATCCTTAATTGGATTTTTATTCAAAATCTATACAGGGCTTGTCATATCACTGTCAAGTTTATGGATACGTATTTTTTGTTATCAAATTTTAAAAGAGAGGGTTATTTTTGTCCATCAATTTGGGGGATCAGCTGAAATGGAAGTTAATTCTACAGAATGAAAGAAAAAATGTCTATTTATAATCTCTGTTTGGAAAACAAAATGCAAAACATCAAGAGATGTTACATTGTGAGGAATGTATGTCACCAAAATGTCTATAAAATTACTTTTCCAACTATTTTGGCACAAGGCTTGGTACCACTCATACCTTAGTCACAACTAAACGATCTATTACCAAGATAATATTACCAAAGAAACTAATGAAGGACAACCTGAATTTATCATATAGATCTTACTTTAAAGTTGTTCAGATTTAAGTATTGAAGTATAAAACATTGAAAACCCTCAACAGAAAATAGAAAAGCAAATAATTTTTTCTTTTATAATGGTTATTATAATAGGTTTATATAAGGGAAAAGTTTTAATGAAAGTTATCTTTAAGACGTTATAGAAGACTATATCACCCTATGACCAAATTAGGAGAAAGCACTAACCTTCCAGAGATTTAGAATTTCTATTGAAATTTAAATATCTGCAGTTAATTTTTACTATATCAAAACAAACTAATTAATAGGACTGTTGTATAATAATTTTTATGGCATACAGTACCTCCTATTGACAGATTGTTCATTTCCATTGCAATGTTGCCATTATTTGTAGGATCCTGGTTTGTACTTGTTGACCTTGACCCTCGAGGTCGCATACCCGGGACCTTGACGGTCACATGACCTAGAGGAATCTCCTTGGCATGAACATCCTCCATATAATCCTGGTAAATTATAAGTCACATTACAAAATATATCAACTGAACAAAGGATTGCTATCATAAAGAAATGCATGAAAATGGGACATTGCCACTCTATAATGCTTTGAATTCTCATTCTGACAAAGTAGAGTTACTGCCCATGCTATGATATACAGTAGAAAACTAGAGCACAGAATGCCACAAAATTGCTTTAATGTTGTTTATATGCAAAAAAATGGTGAACAAACTTAAATATTCATAGAATAAAAAAAAACATCCATAAATAGCTTGCTTTTACAATTAATTAAAGCTATCAATCAAACAGACAAAAATTGCGAAACAATATTGCTGGAACATTTTATGAGAAGTAGAACACCATTTGTTTTATACCATCATAGGTCATCTTAACAGGCACAAAAACTACCTTTTAAGTTTTATCTTCTTTAGCATAAAGACGTTTAAACTAATTTTGTAAAGGACAAGAACTAGGCCAAGTCTAAAGCTATATTTTGAATAAATAGAAAAAATCGACTCTAACTTGTCATATTTTGCATTGTAAACAGCATTTAAGTCTGGAGTTTGGAAAATCTTTTTCATCAGTAGACTGCCAATCAAGGCATGATGTGTATCATTAAATCTATAGCTATTACTGTTGTAATCATAGTTATCTATTGTCATAAGTCAGGCATTGTTTCTAGGTTTATAGCCCTGTCTGGCAAATATAGAGGTAAACACAGTAGATACGTGACAAGGGAGGTAACTTACGTGCAGACTGGGATGATAAGTTAATCTTGCATCATCTAACAACGTTACATATTTCTTCTTCCAGTCTTTGTTCAAACCATGGCTCTTTTTGTAAAGATAGCCCTGAAAAAAAGAGGAAAAACAATATTTAGCTATAAAGTACATGGCATTTTCAGACATTCAGCCTTTTTTTAACACTATGTAAAACCTTATAGAACTTGAAAGTTTTGATAAAGCACCAGGCCTTTAGGTTTTAGCTTATGAATATATAGAAATTGTTAGAAATGATTTAATTAAGAAGAATCAAGTGAACACATGATCTCAGTATTTCAAGCTAGCATAAGGCACTAACAATGCACACATATTTCCAGAAACTTATCTAAAATGGTTTAAGAAGTGTCAAGTGAACACATGATTACAGTATTTCAAGCTAGCATAAGGCACTAACAATGCACACATATTTCCAGAAACTTATCTAAATATGGTATGTAAAAATAACCCTTCGTAGTTAAAAAAAGGTGATAAAAGACGTAAATTTAAGATAGCAGGGTTAGGAAGAATATAGGCTGTAGGTATTTACAACTCAAACTCTAGATATATTTTACCAAAATTTTATTTCTTTACAATGACCATTCTTTTCCTTACTTTCTGACCTATATGAGGAGACAGAGAGCTTTCAACTTTATCAATATTACATCTTCCCAATTCTTTGCACATTTCGTTTAGATATGTCATAAAAAAACAACATTGCTTTAAATATGGAACAATTGTCTCAAATGATTTCCTTAGGCCGCCTAATTTAGACATTGTCTGGCACCTATGTCCATAAAACTGGCCATTCCCCGGTGTACTTTATAGTAATTTACAGACACTTTTATTAGCATTACACTTTTATCTTCCTAATCTTAATCGTCAGACTTTTGCAGAAAAATGTTCAATATTTCATATTTGTGAAGAATAGAGCAAGGGTACACAGATTTCCTCAAATAAACTCTGCATATATTTTTGCACCAATACTCTTGGTTAAACCTCTGAATTTGTAGTAAAGACATTTTAAGACAATTTTACTACTGGACTGCGAGTTTGTGTGGTGGTGATGGAAGTTTAGCTTCCTGATCATGGCAGTAAGCCACAGTGAATTTACCAGACCACACTTAAGCCACCACATCATTCCAGAAAATAGATAAATACAGAATCCCTAAAGAAAGCCCAACACGACACAATTGAAAATGTTGCAGGCTCGGTTTGATTGAGCCTGTTCATGGACGGTACTGGAAAGTGCAAGTTACTTGTGTACTTGTTGCCTTCACTTTTGCAAGGAACTGATAACTCAAGTACATGCCAGAGCAGAGGTGAATGACCCTAGAAAGGACTTTATGATCAATCACAACGGAAGTGACCTGCGTCGTCCAGGAATCAAACCTGGGTCGCCCAATTCACATTTCAATGCTCTAACTATTGATCACTTTTGTTATGGTTGATTCATTTGGCTCAGGGGTCTAGAGCATTGTTACTTTTGCTTATAATCGGATGGTCACGAGTTCGAATCACATTCTGCATCTTTCTGTTATGAACATGAATGTATAAGTATAATCACTGATCTGAATAAATAGGAGTCAACGTTTCCATGGCAACAAATATATTCACCTGTTTTATAGGTATGACACGACCACACCCAAGTTTCTCACCCTCTTGTTTCTTGTCATCTTCTGCTTGACCTTTATCTTTGTCTTTATCCTTGTCTTTATTCTTAGGCTGAAAACATTCACATCAAACAATCATATAACATGTTACTATAGCAACCATAACAAGCCAAAAATGTGGGGTCTGTCAGAAATATGCACAATTTCAAGAAATCTAATATCATATCATGCCTCAAAATTATACATATCAGAAATAAAGATACAAAATGTTTTCTTTTTTTTGCATTCTAAAAACATACCTGTTAAATAACTTGTGTAAAGTATAAATTTGTTAACAATTTTACATCAAAATACTTCTTAAAATGGACGTCTTCACTATAAATTATTTATGATTATTTGAACTATTCTTTTAATTAGAATTTTAAAAAAAAAAAAATTTGTGAAAAATGCACCAAACTTTGTGAAAACTAAAACACCATTGCACTAAAAAACTTGCAACTACAATAATGCAGTGATGAAATACGTTTCACTTTCCCCAAACCTTTACTATACTATATATACATTTATATTATTTTCAGAAAAGTAATGTCCGCTAGTTGTAAGGTTTTTGTAAAGAAAGACCCTGGCTCCATTCATTCTCCTATAGTAATATACAGAATGATAGAAGATACATGTGTAAGAAGTGGGGGCAGGAAAATTTCAAGCTTAAATAAATTGCTACTTCAATTACATAAGCTTTTGACAAAAGTTTTACTAGCTAAAAGTATTAAAGCTACAATGCAAATTTCATCTATTTCTTTCTATTAAAAGCGAGCAGGAAATTTACAAATATATTTTTTTTTCTCCTGAGTTTTCTATTAAAAAATATGGCAGTCTATATTGGGGCTATTTTTTGGGGTGTAAAACTGCTTCTCAGCTCTATGTTTTTAAGGGAGAGCATAATATAATTATTTAAATGCTTCTTTTTCTTGATGCTACAGGGCATTTTTTTACCCTATTTTAAGCAATATTATCATGCAACAAAAGGAGAGCCTAATTTAATTTGTGATCGCCCGATGCCACCCATACAATTCTTATGATACAAGAGAAACTATACTTATATATAAGAGAAGCTATCTGCTATGATTATTTAAATTGTATTTAATTCTCCACGGCATTTGATTCTCAATAAAAAATGACAGCGATTTCTTTGACTGAAGAAGCAATATCACAGTAATGAAAATCATCATTTCTGGTTAATTTTTTCACCTTTCTTTCCTTTCCATTTTTTTCTCTTCATTTAATTGATTATGTCGCTGAAAGTTTCCTGCCCTATATAAAGCCAGATATCATTCCATAGTTATCAGAGGATATAAATAGAAATCTGTGACATGCATTTAGTGTTTTAGTACAAAATCTTATTATATACGCTTGATGGAAAAAAGAGATCAATTATTCATATGATATAAAATAAGACAAAAACTGCCGAGAACTAGGAGAAAATGTCCTGTATAAAATAAACAATAAAATCCCTAGCCAGTCATTAAAGTATATATATAATCCTGGGCCACTGATGATGTTACGATATTCTGTCATCCTATTTACTAAACTAATAATAGGCCAACACAACAATTTGAGCCGCTCCACGACAAAACCAACATAATGGGTTTGCGACCAGCATGGATCCAGACCAGCCTGCGTATCCCCGCAGTCTGATCAGGATCCATGCTGTTCGCTATCAGTTTCTCTACTTGTTATAGGGTTTGTAAGCGAACAGCATGGATCCTGATCAGACTGCGCGGATGCATGCTGGTCGCAAACCCATTACGTTGGTTTTGTCATGACGCGGCTCTTTTCATAAACATTGAACCATGAAAACTGCAAACTTTCTAAGAAAATCCTCAACCCTAATTTCAAACTGGACACAATAAAAATGCTGCATGGCAAATATTGCAAGAACTTTTATTCTATATTAAGAACATATTTTTTTTCTGTAGATACATCAAAAACTACTTCTATAAAACATAAAACGTCTTCTATTCTAAATTTATTCACCATTTTCTTACAATTTAAAATACGCAAGTAAATCATTATTTCTATTACAAATTGTGTTAAATCAAATTGTTAAATCAGATAAATGCACCACTTTCTTCTTAATATTTGTCAAAAAGTGCCAAATTTCCTAATATTTGCCAAAATTTGTCATCTTTTCATAATGTTTGCCAAAAAGTGCCATCTTTTCATAATATTTGCCAAAATGTGTCATCTTTTTTCCTAATATTTGCCATGCAATACAAGAGTTGTATCCCTTTGTAAATGTGAGGGGAGCTTACTCTTGGAGTGAAGACACTAAGCTGGATAGGTTGGGACTGGTATCTATATGGCTTTAACAAAACATGATCACAATCAATGCATGTGTTTACATGTGAAAAACATAAAAAATATTGACGAGTCATGATGAAACTGAATACATATACCATTATATTGTAGGTTAATTTAACATTGTTCAGTAAATTATGATAATGAAATCATATTTGGACATGTTTTTACAGAAAAGAAATCATAAAACAATTATGCACATAGCATAATGTAATATAATTATTCTACAATTTAATTTTTCTCCAACTCACTGTGTGTATGTAAGACTTAACACACTTTAAATTTAGAATTGTCCTGTTAATTATTGCCTGATGTTAAATAATAAAATTTTACAAACAAAAAGCTGAAATTTAAAGCAGTAAGACCAGATAGCACAGATCGTAACCTCAGTGCTAAAACTGGTTAAAAACTATGAAATTAGAAAGGACTTAACATGTAATGGCACTAAGGTGACAAGATATGCTGGCTAGTAGCATAGATTTGTCATTATCACAACCTTTGTTTAAAGTTACCACACTTAGTCCAAAATATAATTCCATACTTCATACTGAACAACATTAAATACACTTTGTTATTGTTGTATACCTACTTTTCTGCCAACAAATTATATTTTAGACAAAGATCCCCAACAGCACTGATTCTAGACAAGACAATTTCACTGGCCAATGGCTGCTAATTTTGAGATTAGATAGGAGAATAAAAGTTTCTTCATATGTAATTTTCAAATTTTTGTGTATCTAGAGCATAATTTTATGAGGCAGTTATCTAGTACAATTCAAAGGAATATCAAAAGTCATGTAACTCAATTAATTTAACTAGAGTTTACCCTTACTCTAGTGAATTAGTGTCATGGCAATATTCTATTTCAGAAATTGAAACTGTCCATTGAGCAGACTTTTAGAAGTTTTGAGAAGCATTACATCAATTAAGTAACCAAAAGTCTCACAGCATGGCTCTATACTGGTGGCATAGATCTGCTTTTATTGTCATTATCACTCAAAATGTTAACCCATAAGCAGCTGAAATTCTAAAATGGACTGACGTCCAGCTTCTGGGATTGTCCATTGTCAATTCTGGTGGTTATCAAGATGCAATTTTTGAAACTGGTAAGCCAACAATTTATGGCCTGGCCAAGACAGCTTGTAAGTGCAGGTCTGCTTGGCTCTATACACAGACAATTAATATGTGGAGCTCCAAACGCATTAAAATCCAAATAATTTGTATATTTGTCAATCCGGGCATATTTACTCATCATATATAATTATAGACGTTGAAATATGTTTTTTTTTTTCCAAAACAGCGTGTTTTAAATTTCATTGATATAAATCATATGATAAGAATATGTGCAGGGATTGGCAAATATACAATTTATTTTGATTTAAGGCATTTGGAAGCTCAGCACCCAAAGTGTCTGTGGCTCTATACTGGTGGCAAAGGCTTATCATTTTCAATACCAACTGGGTAAGGGTTAAAAAATAACTATGTTACAACAGCATTACAACAAGGTCATGAAGTACTAAAACTTTTGTTTTCTTGGTGTAGAAAAGTAGGAATACAAATGCAACAAGATGTTATAAAGCTGTGATTAAAAAAAAGATGAACCATAGAAGCTCTGATCAATAGAGACTTATAGAAGCTCTTACAAAACATATCTTACTTCACTTTGTAATGACAAGACCTGTATGTTGCAATGAAACATAGCAGAATGAAACATAGCACATATTTCAGGATGGTTACTGATTGAAATGATACAGGTATGTATGAAAACTAAAGTGAAACTAAAATCAGATTCTTTATTAAATAAAACATGTATAAATGAATAATGAAATTTCTTAAGTATTAAAACTTGAGAGTGTTTTTTTTTGTTTAACTTTTGTACTGTATTATGGATTTGTCCTGCTTTTATTTTGGGACGGTCCATTTCAAATGTGAGGGATTTTAGTATCAAACACCTGAAAATAAGCAGCTATGACCGGCTGAATTTGAGTAATGGATTTACCTTTTTTTTGAATTTGGAACAGTCCATTCTAATTTTAAGAGAATACAAAAATTGAGCAACAAACAGTATAGAGCCAGGCCATGCTGCCAAGATGTGCAGCTTGGCCTGGCTCTATACTGGTGGTAAAGTTTTGAGAAGATATAAACTAACATGATTTAAGAGGACATAAACCAACATGATTTAAGAGGACATACACTAACATGATTTGGGAGGACATAAACTAACATGATTTGAGAGGACATAAACCAACATGATTTGGGAGGACATAAACTAACATGATTTGAGAGGACATAAACCAACATGATTTGAGAGGACATAAACCAACATGATTTGGGAGGACATAAACTAACATGATTTGAGAGGACATAAACTAACATGATTTGAGAGGACATAAACCAACATGATTTGGGAGGACATACACTAACATGATTTGAGAGGACATAAACTAACATGATTTGAGAGGACATAAACCAACATGATTTGGGAGGACATAAACTAACATGATTTGAGAGGACATAAACCAACATGATTTGGGAGGACATAAACCAACATTATTTGAGAGGACATAAACCAACATGATTTGAGGACATAAACTTACATGATTTGAGGACATAAAACTAGTGCTTTTCAGTCAGACAGCGAGTACTGTCTACTGTTAGAATACATCTTCACTTTATTTTGACATCATGAATGAATGTGGAATAAGGACATGTCAAACTATAAGCCAGAGAATATTCCTAAATCTGAATCACGTTGTCAAGGGAATTACCGATGTTAACATAAAGACATTACCTATTTATCTTTATGAATCAAACATTTAGATAGAGTGAGTAATTTATTTAAACAGACATGCATCAGAAAATCACTGCCAAGCCTGTTGGAAATATATCCCGTATTGTACTCGCAGTCGCATGGTATTGCATACATATCTCAGCAAACATATCATTTCAGGATTCTCGTAAAATACTGAACATAGATCGAACAGGAAGGCTATAACTGTTACTTGACATCAAAATGATAAAATCACCCACCACAAAACAAACTTAAATACATGAAAAACACTATGGGAATATAATAATATACAAACATGGGGATGAGGTATGCAAAATAATCGTAAAATTTAGCTATATTCAAAAACTAGAAAATCCAAAAAAGTCTCCAAAGTTGTTTTTTTAAGTCTTGAACCACACTTAATTTTTTTTTAAATTGAAATTTCTTTTTGAAAGTTAATTTTCGTTGAAAACAAATGAATTTAATTCCATTCTTAACCAATAAAAATCGCCATTACTGTTTTGTTGCCTGTTTGGACGGTAGAAAATTTTATTTAGATCGCTTCTGAAAAACACATGTAAATTTTTCACATGGGACACAGATTTATATAAATTCAAGGTACAATCCACGATCCTTTAGCTTGCATTTAATGAAAAATGGTTGATACGTAGTCGATTTAAGCTCGTACATGTGTGTTTTTATCTACCTACAATCACCCAACATGACAACATTTTTACATGATATATGATACAATGAAACTCCACAGATGATTTCACTTATCTTACATTGAACAGATTTGACCGCCGTCTGTTTTTACGACTCTGTGTCGGCGTACTCGTGGGCGTAGGAAGTTCCTTAGAGTCCGGTTTAGAGTCCTGTAAATACATCGGGTGAGTGGTGTTAGTAAATATATACACAAAGCTAACATCACATACATGTCAACTACAATATACATCACACACGACTATAATATATATATATATATCATATACTCATACATGTTATGCATTATATTGATTATTGAAATAATTATCGTGAATATTTCGTTTCTAGACCGTTTAGCAGTGTTCGAAACTCAACATGACAATATAGAATTGGCACCTGTGTCTGTTAGAACTTAACAGTGCTCAATTGCTGTGGGCTCTTCAATAAACCCTTATATCTAATGGTTATAAAAACATGAGATGTGATTGGCTGACCAAGAAAGTCATCAAGCCATGTTGAAACATACTCTATAAATTATTCTGCAACTCTAGACCATCATCAACAGCCTGCACCAGGTCAGAGCTGTTTATTGAAGCCGATTTATCAATGTGCGATTCAAACACAAATGAACATTCTTGTTGCTGGGATTGACTTTCTGTATACATGCAAGATTAATAATTTTAATTTTTAATCACACTTTTTTTCACACAAAATATTGATGTTAATCATCAAATTTGGCAACTGCATGCAGTCTGTAACAAGTCTATAATAAAATATATGTTGTTATTTTTGTGTGCATAACTTGGCTAGAACTTTGAAACTTTCTAATCACATAATGCTCGTCTAAAACATGGACAATAAACTTCATCTAGAGAAAACACTACAAGATTTATCTGTATGTAAGCTTTTCAATATACAATGTAATATGTAAACTTACAATTATAAAAGAACTTGGTGAAATTAAAAAAATTTACTTGAAAAAGTCGTATCAATGTTCATTATGATTAAAATTCATTAGTGATTAACTAAGCTTTTATTGAAGAACTTATTATAATAAGCGTTAGACTCGCTATAATAACATAACTTTTTTACGTTCTTTTTTTCTTCTCTCTCTGTTTTTGCTTTTTATTTTTAGATCAAAATCAAAATTTACTACTGTCTACTAAAAGGTTTGTTTTAATAAATGTCTTTAATACATAGATACAAATAGATATTATTCTATAAACCTACTTACTGCATAATATGTTATATATTTATATAATAATTATCTGCTACCTAATATCTATTATTATGTTAATAATACATATGGTACAAAAATAATATAAACTATTATCACATAAATCGCGGCGCAGGAGTGTAATAAAGCCATTTAATAAAAACGATATTACACTAGTGTAATAACACTTTGACGTGACGTCATTTGCGCTATATAGAAACATAGCGTTAAAGCGCGCTAATGTTAGCGTTACACTATAGGCGCGTCGTTGAAAAATTTCTTATTTTTACAGTTTATTGTTCTTTTTTTTATATTATGTGATAAATATAATATTATATTCGTGTAGATTCAATACTAAATTTATTGAACTCGTTGAATAAAACAATATTATGCTCGCCAGAGGCTCGCATAATATGATTTTTTTTCAACTCGTTCAATAAATTTAGTATTAAACTACACTCATTCAATATCCTCTATTTATAATAGAATATATGAAAAGATACATTTCTACCATTTAGTTCTCCTAGCTTATATATATTTCTATATAATATAAATGAGCCACGTCACGACAAAACTAACATAATGGGTTTGCGACAAGCATGGATCCAGACCAGCCTGCGCAGCCGCGCATTCTGATCAGGATCCATGTTGTTCGCTATCAGTTACTCTACTTGTAATAGGGTTTGTAAGCGAACAGCATGGATTCTGATCAGACTGCGCTGATGTGCAAGCTGGTCTGGATCCATGCTGGTCGCAAACACACTATGTTGGTTTTGTCATGACGCGGCTCAAATATATAATTTCTATATATAAATATATAATTACAAGAGGAATGGAGCCTTCTCCTTAATATATTACCAAATATGGTCAACATCTCTCTAATAAACCAGTATGATTGAAAATTTATAATTCTCAAAAGAACTCAAATAAAAATAAATTTTATGCAAATTTCATAGTTTTGATAATTTAAACATTAAAACTGGTTATTTTAACAATAACAAAGATCTACAGGGAATAAGTGTTACTGTTATTCTCAAAGGGTTCCTTACAACATTTCATAATGCAAAGCCTCCAAAAAAAATTAAAATCAAAATAGTAAAAGGGTTTCCATGGTAACAAAATATATTAATTTAACTCGTTTTTAAACTGGGGAGTGAACTTGCTAAAATACACGGTCATGTTATTTCATAACGTGTAATCATTGGTGAGTCCCCACAAAAATTTCATGCAGTGTATGCACGAGACCTATGACCTAACATGTCATGTGACCAAATCTGGGTCGTTAAGACTGGTACCCTGCTAGCAGTGCATAGACAATACATGTATGTATACAAGACTGGTACTCATGCTCAACTGGGCTAACTACCAGAAATACTGGCCACCAAGATTTACCCCAATACCACCTTGTGTAAATTACATTGACAAAACATTTTTTATTTCTGTAAAAGGTTTCTTGGCGTGATACAAACTTCAGACACACCGTCTGCTGTCAAAACTTGAAACACATCATCAACATATTATAGTGTCCTATTTCTTTACCATTTTATTGAAATTTCAAATTTAATTTAATTTAAGTTGCATATTGTGGTATCAGTAAGGTAACCTTGGTGACCTACAAGTCTGGAAGGACATATGAGCATTTACCCTGGTGGACCGGTTCAGATTTGGTGTTACCGGAACATTCTCATGGACTTGTAGTTCCATCATATATCGCTCCATTTTATCCTAAAATTTACAATGTAATAACCTTCTCTGATTGTACTACATGTATTCCTTGATATATATATTACAAATCATTTTATTTTATTCCTACTACAGATTAAGGTATATATATATTACAATATTTATGAAAAATGCAATAAATATCCATATTTGCTTAGTGCATGCTTAAGAATATTATTTTCATATCTCATTCCATTAAAAATTAACTTTCCATGATAACAATTGCTTAAAAAAGGTATGTTCAAAGCGTTAAAGTGTATAAAAATATACCTGATGATAAAATGATAATTTCTACGACTAAATCTAACACTACCCCTGAACCTTGATTAATATAAACAAAACCAAGAAACTCCAATCAATATCAGTTTAAACACATCATTTATTTTCCATAACCCAAATATTTCATAAAATTGTCCTAAAATACAAATATCCATCCCCTGAAAGTTAAGTTTCAACATAAAAATCATCCCCTGCATAAAATTCCTCGCCCCCTCCCTACCCCTTAAAACAAACTAGGTTTCTACATTATATTGATACCCAATTAAATTGAATTTATTTTCTACATAAAATTTATCCCCCTGAAAGTTGATTTGATTTTCCCCTGAAAGTTAAGTTTCTACACAAAAATTATCCCCCATTAAAGTGAAGTTTCTACATAAAACTCATCTCCCATAAACTTAGGTTTCTATATAAAATCAAATTCACTGTCAAGTTAGGTTTCTACATAAAATTTACTCCTCTGAAGCTTCTAGATAAAACTTATTCCTCTCAAGTTAGGTCTACATTAAATTCAACCCTCCTAAATTAAAGTTAGGTTTCTACATAAAATTCACCTGTCATTAAGTTTAGTTTCTACATAAAATTCATCCCTGTTAATTTACGTTTTTTCTTAAAAAAACCAAACAAAAATGGCAAGGAGATATACCTTGAATATGAAACCATCATATGAGGAGAAGGGCTACAATAATAAGAGATCAATTAGTTTTTATAATTTAAAATTATTAATATCATTATCATTTTGCCATTTCCTAATGTCTTGCAACAGAACTGCTTTCAGCCATCAATATTATTATACCATAGTAAAATCAACAACTGATTTTAACCTGTACTATATGTGCACCAAAATATTGTGTATGTTCCACAATAATGTGACTTTTCCACAATATTATGTCTGTTCCACAATACTGTGTCAGTCCCACAATACTGTGTCTGTTCCACAATATTGTGTCACTGATAAAACTGTGTTTTGTGTGCCATTATAGACACAGCATCACTAACATATCAAAATAAGTATACAGATAAAATTGGTAGTTTCTATAATTGACTACATAATTATCTACACTAGAATATCTACATTTACTTCTCTCTCTGCAATATATATTTAAGAGTTACTCTAACATGAACTATCTACTTATTAGAAACATGAAAAAGACATGAAACTTGGCTCTAACTATTGCTTACACTAATATTAAACACTAACTTACCACTAAATAATGAATGTATGAAATAATGGTTCAGTGTATTCCAAAATGATGTTGATAGACTGATAAAATAGGGGTGTGAATGTGCTTACAGTCAATCCTGTGTATATTTAGTGTACATCCCTAGACAAAAGGAAGCTGACTTACAAAACCTCTAGGTTAAAAATCAATGCCATATGTGTCTGTTTATTTAAATAAATAAGGCATATTGAGTATTTTCTATAGGACCCTATTTAATTGATATTGACCAATCAAAATAAATCATGGGTTATATTATGTTGGCCTGAACAAACAGGTTTGACTGTATTTAGGGCTTGGTATGTAATGTTTGTAAATCACATGTCGGAGACGAGATACATCAATTTCACACCATACCCCTTTGTATGTTATAAGAGATATTATAGATCTATATAATGTTATACAATAGCTGTTAAAATATTATACCATATATATCATATAGCAGAGATTACACATGTATAATAGTGTAGGTCAGTTTAATATATCTATGATACACTGTATACAGTCCTTTACCGTATAATGAAATATTTCACACTCATTTTCACAATCTCACAAAGTTTCCGTGACCAAAGTGATACAAAAAGTTGATTATATAAACATAACTGTGAAGAAGAGGAAGAATTGTCCTACATAAAGTTCAAAACCCAGATTCAGGTACTTTTGATAAAAGTATACAAAAACACCTTATTGTACATGTAAAGGTCAGCAAACAGTTATATATGTAAGTGCTATTTGCTGCTTAATTACTTCTTTGAAAGTCTTCATGTAAAATGAACAGGACAATGAATTATTTCTTATAAAACAAATATTACACCTGAATATGAATGTTATTCCACCCCCCCCCCCCCCCACCACTGTCTCTCTGGGAAACTTTTGACATTTTGACAATAATTTTTTTTTGTGTGTAAAATAAACTAATTAACAAAGTCTATATCACTCCTATATACCCAAAGGTTAAGGTTAAGCAATTCGCTTAATACATGTATATCTGGGTTTGGAACCCTGTTTTGTCAGTCGAGACATAGTGCCGCAATAATTGACAAAATGTCATGTTTACGTCTTCAGAGACTCGCCTCTGAAACTCCACGTTATTAACTGTAGTTTGTAGGACATCGAGCAAGAGAAAAGAAGTAGAGAAGAAAGTGAAGTAATAATTCAGAATGGAGTATTTATATTCAATCTATTTATATACAGAAATAATGACAATATTGATGGGGAAAGAGTCAACAATGGAGGGAGAATAATGAAAAATGAATCCCATGTGAGCATGAAAATGAGCATGACTTTAATAATACTTGCTGCTGAATATTTCATTAAGTTCACGAGAAAACCACCGTTCTTGTTATTGTCCAATGCATTATTTTTTGTTATTGTATGCATTAATTTTTGTTATTGAACAACATGAGCATGTTTGAATATAGCTATTCTGATTCATGATGATTTAATTATAGCATGCAAATGTCATAAAAATATCAGGTTTCTCACATTTCTATGTATGGAAAAAGGTATCATATGATAATGACCTTTAAAATGACATAGAGTTACTAAAAGACTGTTGTAAATTTGTTTCATCACATGTTATTTTAATTGAAAATTTAGTTTTTTTTTAGGAAAAAACACTTAAGATGACTGTTGTTTTTGTAAAAAAGTCCATTATTTTATTCAGTTCAGACAAGATAACATTTAAACAAATTTTTACAAATGGTCAATACATTTTATGTGTAAGGAATTGTTTTAATCATAAAGTCTTCCTAAGTTAAAATGGAGTAGTACAAAAAACACACACTGCAATGCTATAATGATATTTATATAACAGCACTCATTATACAGCAATTAAAAGTTTTTCAAAATGAAGCCTAAAATCAAAATTTTTCAATGAGGTCAAAGGGTAAGACAAAGAGGTCAAAGGTTAAGAATATTATAATCAGCAGCAAGTATTAGATCATTATGAAGCTGGAGAAGCAATGTTTATGTGAGTAACTAAACTGCTCAACATGTCGTTCACTATCTCTGTTGCTAGGTTACAAAAGATTCAGTTTATATCAAGTGCTTAGTTACTAAGCAACCAATGGTCAGTTGCTAAGCAACCAATGACAAGTTGCTTAGCAACAAATAATGAAATGAAATCTTCACAGTATTAACAGGATTAATATTTTTTAATATATCCGACAAAGGAGAAAAACAATTCTCCATATAAAAAAGTATGACTTCAAAACATTTGTAGACTGGTAACCTAGCAACAAGAAGATATTTGCTTGTGTCACTTTCTACCTATCACACGCACTTACACTTAAGAAAGAAGATTTTAAAAACTTTGAGTTTTTCCGACTTAGAACTGGGGTAGTCTGTGATTGTGTAAACTGTCGAATGGTGGTAGCTCCCTGTACAGATGTAAATCAACAATAGCATGCAGTTGCTAGGATACAACAACAAAAATATCAGACAATCATGCTGCAAATGAAAAATGGCTGAATTCAGCCATAGGCAAAAGCCTACATTCAGATGTGACATAGAAATATGGAAAATAACATAATCATTACAGTAACATAAAATGCCAAGCAACAGATAATTAAATAGAACAATATTCAGGTTCATACTTGGAAAACACACATCTATAATGAAATGAAAGATGCAAAATAAATATGAAAGCAAAAAACAGATCAGTCAAATGTGCAATAACTAAAGCGCAAAAGGCTTTCCATAGTTGTTTGTTTAATGTAGACCATAGAAGTGTTTTTTGCTTTTACAAGTATTCAAATTATGTATGGCTTTCTTTTCAATGATTTAAATTATTTATCTTAAAGCTACTACTTTCCTACTCCTTGTTTTTTTAGTGTTTTTGAAAATAAATGTCACCGGAAAATAAATTACACCAAAGACATTAAACATATATTTAGGAAATATATTGCTTGTAGAAATATTAGAAATATCAGCTTATGAAAGTTTTGCCAAAGGTATAATTTTCAACTATTCTAACATTAAATTTTGTAAACATAGGTGTGTCGATCAGTAGCTTTAAGAAAATTTCAAAATGTTTAATCAGCGACAAAATAAGAATTACTCTCGTTTTTAATATATGTTGTTTTTGTTTTTAAGAATAAACAAACATCTAAGATTATGCCTAGTCTACAAAACACATCACAAAATCGCCTTCACATATTAGAAATATTGGATATATTAGCTAGGGTGTAATAAAACTGAAAATATAATCTCTTAAGCAAAAGTTTTTCCCGAAAATTCCAATTTTTTTCCTTGACAAATACAAGTAAGACAAGCACACCTGCGTTTTATGGTCAGCGTCCGACTCGTACGTTTTATCACATATCGCTTTGTACTCATGTGAGGTCTGTAATGCCTGACTTATCCAGTACTGCATAGGGGACGTTATCCGTGACGTCACAGACTTGTAGAGAAAATGTTTCCCGCATCGTTTCAGTTTAAGAAGTTTCTGCGTAGCTGCACTTTGCTTTTTCTCCGCATGTTGCGGCTTTACATAAATATCATCGTATTTTTACTCAATCCTTCATTATAAACTTAGTTCATCTCTTAATTTACTTAAAAACTATAATGTTACTTTTACTGAGGTATAATTTATTAATTCCATTAAGGATTACATGTTGTATAAAAGTATTGTTAAGGATTTAATCAAATTTGTTAAAGAATAACTTTAATAGTGTACTTTTATATAGATACAAGTTACATGAGTGGCAGATATACAGTCCATACAACCTAGTTTATAAACCAGCATCCCCAGGGTAAACTATGATAAAACCATTCCATCCTTCCCGAAAATAAATATCTCTAACTAAAATCGTAAAAGCTCTAATTTTGAACAGAAACCAAAGCAGCTTTGAATTTCACAGTCTAAGGTATTTTTTCACAGTCATAACCATACTGCTATATAACCTATACAATTTATACAAGCATATCAATGGTATGTCCAAGTAGCGATGTGGTTGAGCAGTTTTTGAGTCAGATTTAAGAGTTGCGCTCTAGGTTCAAACCCAGCCCGGAGAAAGCCGTTGTTTCCTTGAGCAAAGAACTTTACACTCATTGCTTAGAAATGGTTGTTTCCAGAAACAGATTTGATAGAGTATGTCTATAAGCTTATAGCTTCCTACACTATCAAACTATTTAAAATTCTGTATAAACTAACAGTATTTTCAGTCCTTAAAGCCAGAGTCCTTCATTAGCAATGACCCATGTTGCCTTACTTTCAATATTTAGACATAGCAGCATTTTTTGTTTATAACGCCCAGGTACCATTTTTTTCTTGACCATCAACATGACGTGTCGATTTCTTAGATGGCCTTATGTTGTTTAGTATCTTTACTGGACAACTGTTAAGCTTAATATGTTTTAATAGCATAATGTTACATTTCATTCCGTTAGTTTTCTGTATGAATTTTAGCATATTCCGTATTAATGTAGACTAAATGAGATTTATATGTTTATAAAGATACAGAAAGTTCCAATATAATGAATAAACTAGTATTATCTCCCCTTGGTCACCACATAACAGTATCTTTAAAGCATTGTTTACATTATCTATATGTGTAATATATAAATATAAATACTAGTATTTCATATACATGGGACAGACTGGTAGTAATTTAGTTAATATTTCATTTTAGCTATAAGCAGTTTTATTACACCCTCTCTAATACATTATGTCAGAACAGTGATTACAGGCATCAAGAGTACATGCACATTATTATCTTTATATGAGCCGCACTATGACAAAACCAACACCAGCATGGATCCCGACCAGCCTGCGCATCTGAGCAGTCTGATCAGGATCCATGCTGTTCGTTTACAAACCCTTTAACAAGTAGGGAAACTGATAGCGAACATCATGGATCCTGCTGATCTAGGTCCATGCTGGTCGCAAAACCATTACATTGGTTTTGTCATGGTTCGGCTCAATTTCATTCTTTATAGATCATGAAATAACAAAAGCTCCAAGGCGGCATTAAGCTTGATGAGATCAAATGAGAACAATGTCCAATCACTGCCTCTATTGCTGAACCCATAACCTTCTGAATTTATGTAATGGATTTGCCAGATTTTTAATTTAGAATAGTCCATTCATAGTTATAGGGATTTTATTATCAAAATACAAAATTAGGCTACCAACAGTATAAAACCAGGTCAGACTGCACATACGTGTAGGCTGGTCTGACTCTTAAACTGGTGACAAAGGCTAATCACTTTTAAGTTCCAACAGGTTAGGGGTTGACAACCTTAACCTCCCTTGAACTTCCCTGACATTATATCCAGCATTGCCCATTGTAATTTAAGAGGATCTTTATATCATATATCAAAATGTTGAAACAAAGCAGTAAATGGTTTAAAAAGCTGGTCCCAATTCTGAATTTGTGCCAGAATTATTGTTGTCAAAATGGCCACTAGCAGTGAATTAATATAAAGAATTTCTTTTTTGAAAATTTTCTCTCTTGTTCATTAATTCTGAGAAAACTAGTTTATTATTTAATAAAACAACTAATCTTGTGTTAAGATTAATGCCAAAAATAGCAAGCAATCTAAACTTCCCTATAGCAATTTAAAGATTTAAAATTGGAACATGAAAGTAATTTTGGAAATACAATTTTTGCCATTTAACAATTTTTGCCGTTAAGCCAAGCTACTGTGAGAAATGTTGAGAAGACACATTATGTTCTAGGGCATATTGAAGGGATAATGTCTTTGCAAACACAAAATGAAAGTTGAAAAAAACTGTGCAGTGATCAACATTACGACTGTGCATGTAATACGTGGAGTCTAACATCATAACTGAAACTTACACTGAACGAATTAGATTTCTGGACCGCTGTCGACTGTTTTTTACTTTTACGAGATGACAGAGGGGTAGAGTGTGGGTAATCAACGTCGTCCTACAAATAAATCAACATAAAAAACATGCCAACATGCAAACCAAAATAAAAATATCAATACAAAAACATAAGATAAGAAAGCTGGAAATTAAAAACTCAAAAATCATGAAATCAAAATTAATAGTACATTTATATGTTTAGTTATTTTTAGTGTCAGACCGGATTTTACGTAAATTTCATCATTTTGGGTTATCTGTTAACTGGACGTCATCTATACTGTCAAATGTAGGAGATAATGTTATTATGTTAACTTTTATGTTATGCATGGGCATATAAAATACATATACACTTAATTCATACCCAGTCCCATTTAGTATATAACCTTTGACCTACACAAATGCAGCGTTATGCACTATATCTATAGAGCCCAGCCTGCACTCAGTCAAGTCAACTTGTTACCAAACATTGTAACATAAAATATAATTAACCAAACAAAAAGATAAACATGCATAATTTTTAAAACGAAACTTAAAATAAAATATTAAAATGAAAAAGAAGCCATAGACACTGTAGAGTACTATATTGAAGCCATATTCATGTACATATATAATGACATCAAAAGTTGTGTGAACTAAACTATACAGTATCAACTAGTTATGTAGCAGCTAATTTTATAACAGAATAAAACCGCTCATCTTTCAGTCATTTTGTATCTGAAAGTGCCCTAGCTACTTAAAATTTCACAATCTATTTCAATAGATTGATACCTTTGACTTTTCAGCTACCAAAATCAAGTATAACCACTTCAGAAATCATTGAATTTTATCACATCAAAAGTCTAACTCAATAAATTAAGAAAAGGTATAGCTTTCTCTTTTCATTACGTTATACAACATTCTTCAGGTGAAATTCAAGCGAAATTCACACAACTTATGACCTTTTACTTGAAGACACACACAATATGTCACATGACCAAGAGAAAAAGACATGTGATACACAAGTATGTCACATGACCCTTAGTTATGGTCACATGATACACACAACATGTCACGTGACCAACCTCTTCCTCTGGTGGTGGTTGTTCTTTATGTTTATGTTTATCTTTCTTCTTCTCCGATTTGTCTTTCTCTCGAGATTTTTCCTCTTTTCCCATGTCTTTAGGTGTTGGCGGTACCTTTAAATACGTCAAATTTTATTAATTTGTAACAGAACACTGTAAAACAGATTTTTCCCCTTTTCCCATGTCTTTAGGTGTTGATGGTACCTTTAAATATGTCAAATTTCATTAAAATGATAAAACTATAAAACCCTGATTAATAGAATTGCCACCAGAGATTGTTATCTCGTTATATCTTGAAATTGTGATTTTAACCTACTTACTATTGATTTTCCAACATTTAACAACAGAACCTGAATGTGTTTTTGAAACACTAAAGCTTGCCATTGATTGGCTGTTTGAAGGGTCACAAGGTGACCTGCCATTGGTGTCCATCAGATCCTAATGTGAAGCCTTATTTAAGAGTGGATTTTAAAGGATTGTCAATAAACAAATTGGAGAGCAGGGCTGCAAATCATAGAAAGTTTTAGGTGTATTCTAAGTCTTAGGCGATAAAATCAACTTTTGGACTTACTTAAAACTGTTATGTCTTCAGTTAAATAATGTAGACTATACATGAATTAATTCCCCTGAGAAAAGAACTACAATGACTGACCCTTTATTTGCAATACATGTATGTAAATGCCCATCAGCACTGCTACTCAGAAATTAACATAGGAGTCATAAGTTAGAACATTTTCTTTGAAACTCATAACTGTCTCAGTTTTGGTCTTAAGACTGATTTCAGACATAGTTCAAACTTTATTTAGTAAAAGCTTTTAATATTTCATCAGAACACTTTCAAAAATAATTTACCTGTGCTATTACATTTGGATCGTTCCTGGTGACTAAGGTACCACTGCTTGATGTTGATTGGCTACTAGTGCTGTGGGTATCATACGGTTTCGAGGTCTGGGTCATGTAGTAAGGACGTTGTGAGTGATTTGGGGTACTTGGCACATTTGGTAGAGCTGAAGGCATACTGGGGTAACGAAACTGAACTATTCTAGAACAAGCTGAAATTAAAAGTTAAACTTAAAGAGAAAATTGTTACCTTTTTGCACTGAAATTAAAAGTTACAGAAAATGTTGTTATTTTTTTGTATCTTATTTCATCTGTGCAGCATATCATCACAGAAATATAATACCCAAAGTACTGCTTTACATGCTGCATTAACATTTATCACACTAAATATCTAAAATAAAATAGTCCATCATTCAATACAAAACCATTTTTAGGTAAACTTTTATAAATAGTACAGATTGACCAAAAACCAGTGCAAATGTGCAAGCTGATCTTGGTTTGCACTGGTCGCATTGGTAGATTCAGTCACACCCGGCAGGCTAAGGGTTTAAACCAACCTTATTTAGTACTTATAAAAATTTATTACATTAAAATATTTACCTAATATTTTGCTGATGAAGAGTTTTCCAAAGTAATCAACATATTAAAGAATTTTTCCTCATAAAATAAGTAATGTATATTAATTAACAATTGTTTTGTTTTCATGACATAACTTCCTGTTTTAATATCAATGAATGTTAATTAAATCCACAGCTTCCTGTCTGTAATATATGAACATAGCTTATACTTGGCAAGTTCTTGTCAGTTTTGTTTTTTAATTTTCTAAACATGACTTGAGATATTCTTGACCACAGGCACTAGACACAATTAATAACCCATATACGCTGATAATACTATATTATAAAGAATATTATATATATATATATATATATAGTATTATGAGCGTATATGGGTAAATTAATTGTGTCTAATGCCTGTGTTCTTGACCATGTCCTCTTATTTTCTAGGACTTACATCTATTAACATTGTGAAGGTCAATATCGCAACTTTAAACAATGCTGCTCCATTACTTCAGTTATAATGAGGCAAGTGAGTATAACCAGTGACCTTACGTTAGTTATTAAAATAGCACACTGACATTTTCAAGTTCTATAGACCCATCTTAAGATTTGAACCCAAAAAAGTGAAGAGACAGTGATTCCAAGTAATTTACTTCAACCATTTGGTTATCAGTGTCCTAGATCATTGCATCAGTATTAATAGATCCCTACTTTGACCTTTTTATTTGAATAACAATATATTTAACTATGTTCTTTCATTAACAAATACACTGTGGTGAAATTCTTACTGAAATCTACAAATCTGATAATTTGAATTGGAAAGATTAGGGCCATGTTGGGATCCATGCATTTCTTTAAGGTTAACAGATTTTCTTTTAGCTAAAATACAATTATATACTTGAACTTCAGGCTACATAATTCTAAAAAGCATTCATAAAGTAATTTCTTAAATCATTTTTCAACATTTCAACTTTTAAAGCCATGTCAAAAATGTCTCCCAAAACAGAACAACCATATATCGATAATACTGTCACTTTTACTTTGGACATCCAATAAACCTCCAAATTACTTTAAAACAAAAAGTCTTGCCAACTGCATATATACAATTATGTCACGATAATATATGTCAACCAGACGCATCTCATAAAATTTTCAATTTCTGTTCCTTTCCTTTGACGAA
Source organism: Ruditapes philippinarum (assembly GCF_026571515.1). Taxonomy (NCBI): domain Eukaryota; kingdom Metazoa; phylum Mollusca; class Bivalvia; order Venerida; family Veneridae; genus Ruditapes; species Ruditapes philippinarum. Next base: position 49,206 of record NW_026853527.1, on the reverse strand, counting down.
TGTTCGTTTTTTGACAAGAATTTACATTTTCTTACACATCAAGATTCTATAATGGTCACTTTGAAAAATTATGTATAAAAGAACAGTAGATGAGTTTTATGTATTTCTGTAACCATTAGTAACGTACAGACAAAACAGATACCAAATATTTTTTTCAAACACTATATTCTAACAAGTTTGTGTTTATAATCTTATATTGCCTCGAATGAGGGAAAATAAAGGTAAGAAAAAAACAACTATATTCCAAAAAGTTTCTGTTTATAACCTTATATTGCCTCGATTGAGGGAAAATAACGAAACTTACCATCTTGAAAGACTCTTTCAACATTGAGACCATAAGTAGCACAGGTTTCATAATAAGAACATCGCTTCAGATCGTTGGCTAATTTACGGGCACGTGTATCGTCTATCACTCGTGGATTACTCTCACTGATCGCATCTGAAATGTCAATTATTCATAATTAATAATTAATCATAAAATTTCGTAAAAACATAACCTTAAATGAATCGTAAATATATATATTTTTTAGGTACCTGATGAACAATAACATAAATATATATGAAAAGAAACGAAACAAAATATAAATTACCTTTTAGCACTTCCAAAATATGTCAATATTAATAGTCTGTTACATTTGTTATATATATAAAATATATATATCTAAGTCAATTATCTACTCTTCGATTTTCTTCCTACTTGTTTTTTTTTTGTCACCACCGACCTCTGCTATTTCACTATAAATATTGCCAACCAATAGCCGTATATTATACCAACATTATCTAGACGTGTGTCTCTAGATAGCGGGATATAATAGACAGCCTGTGTCGTATATAGATTTCTGTAACAATATTGTAATTGACTCGAGATCATCTCATTTATTACTATATAGCTATAACTTGACCATTATTATGAAACCATATTGATTAATTGCCCTGCTCGTATCAGTTCTGTAAATAAAATCTCTATATAGAGCAGTGCTGTATAAAAATTCCTCTCTCAGCAACTCTTTATTACCCAGAATCAGATTTGCCGGATTTTATGAAAAAGTCTTCTTGGTTTGCTTAGAAACATGCCAATAACTTCAGCAGAAAACAAACTTTGGCTTAAGCCAAGTTCTCAATTCCTTAAAAGAAGTCAATAAAATGACGGTTGACGTTTAATGATATTTGCAATAGCAACAAAGGAAAACACGGTTATGCAAAAGATGCGCCATCATGATTTGTAAAGTCTAGAAAAATATGAAAATCTAAAGGATAATAAAATTCAATAAATCAATATTGGATCTAAGGCAATGCATTGTTTATCTTCAAGTCACTGTTTATCTTCAAATATCTTATTTCCACATACTTACACGGCATTTTATTCTAAGGAAACTGGGTCCTTTCATAAAACTGAAGGGTCTACATATATAAGTACCAGCAAATGTATGACAGAAAATTACTAGAAGTAGCCAGGTTGCAAAGGATTTTACCTGGCTAACAGGTCATAATTAAAACAAAACAGCCAATTCTATCTACCATAAACTGTCCGAGACAAAAAAGAATAATATAAATTTCCTATATCATGTCTACACTTTCCTATCTAAAAGTGTCTGAATGTTGTATTGATGGAATAATTGGTTCACATCAAATATCTAGGTAATATATAATACAATTAAGCCTACGATATAGTTTCAATATATAACAGAATTAAGTACAGGATAAAGTAATGCCAGTAATCGATATACAGTCCAGGCACTGTAACCTATCACTGCCTAACATTGCTCTGGTTATTTATTTCCATGTTGCAGACAGTATGCAGATGAAACATTTCCCTAAATAATCCTCCTCTACAAATCATCAGAGTAACATTTCAGATGTCAACCCCCACCCCATCCCCCAAACAACCATAGACATTCAAAAGATTCATAGGCTGTCAAAAAAATCAAATATAAGCAGCCAGACTATATAACCAAGGTACACATTATTGTAGAATCAAGTTATAGAGGGGGAGGGAGGTCTCAGTTACTTAAGCACCAGTACTGAAACTTGTTATTAATCCACAAATGATAAACAGCTTCAGATATTATCAGTTAAGTCAGCAGAATTTATCCTATAGCCATAAGCTTAATGTCATTCATCCAAACTGAAACCATGCTTGAATCATTGACCAATTAACATTACTGTGATTGATAGTGAAACCAGGCTTCTTTGGCCACTTACTTCTCTAGGTTTGAATCCCAATTCTTTTATGGAGGAAGTATCATACCAGTTATGTTACGGAAAGCTGGTGATTTTACTCAATGGACAATACACAAATTCATTAGAATTATTCCATAACCTACTTTCTTTACAGACTTGTCCAGCTCCCATTCTTTGAAACCATCAATAATTAATTTTGGGGGATATCAAGATGAAAAACTTTAAAGTTAGTCAGCCAACAACAGTCTGGTTAGACTGCCCACAAACTGGTCCAAATAAAGGGATGTGCAGGCATGGCTAATATCTTTGGGTTTCAGCAAAGGGAAGGGTTAAGATAAGTACACAATGGAATCAGATTAATAACTACAACTCAAGAATGATATGATTTCTTGATATTGGACCAATATAAACAGTCTTCAACTGATCATAACCTCTTAAAAACATTACATTACATACACAAGTACAAAAAAATATTTTTGCAACATTTCATGCGTACTTTTTTAAAAATCAAGACAGATCATAAATAAATCTCCAAACATTCAAAATAATCCCGTAACTGCTTCAAAACAGCCTGATGGTCGAATAAATCCCTAATTACACCTACATAACTGTTGAAAACAAATTAACCAAATAGTTTTATAATCCTCGGAAAAAAAAATACTTGAATATGTTTGAAAATCTTTTTAACCGAATTATTCCCCACATATATTCCACATAAAAAACACAAAGAAACTGGGAGCCCTTCACAGTATTCACATAAAGAGGTATTTACATGCAGGTTTGTAACTGTTTTTATCATTTGGGGATATCTCTGTATCTTATATATATCTACAAGGGACCTAGGCTGCTCTAGAATATTAACTAAAGTAGCATTATCTACTTTCATCTATAGCTCCACAGGAGACAAAATATCAACATTACATGTACAATCTATACATCTTTTTTTCCTTCTTAATCTTTAACATTGATCAGCTGAATTTGTAAAATACACTTGTTGCCCTACTATGTAATATTGTATATAAAACTGTTTCATTGTCTTAGCCTTTCTGAAACCAAAGGAAGTAAGCCTTTGTCACCAGTAGAGAGCCAGGCCAGCTTGTAAATCCATGCAGTCTGATCAGGCTCTACACTGTTAGCTGACTAACATTAAATTTTCATCTTGATACCCCCTAAAAATGATAATGGACAGTCCCAATAATCGGAGCTGGGCAAGTCTATTTAAGAAAATCAGCAGGTAAAGTTAGATTAGCATTAAATTTTATCTTTATATCCCTAAAATTAATAATGGATAGTCCCAATAATTGAAGTAAAGTGTTAAAGAGATTGCAATAAAAATTATCATCAAATTTAAGCACAGGGGTCAGGTCAGATTATATGGATGTGCAGGTTGGCTGGGCTTAATACCCATGACATAATCCCACAATTAATATTATTGTTTGCGCTCTGAAAGTAAAAACTCTATAAAAATTCCTGCAACACTGAGCATTTTGAAATGTGATAAACATCTGAGATGTCTGAAGTCACATATCAGAGCCAGATTTTTGTATGTGCTAATCAAAAGCAACACACCAGAGATTAATTGAATGCACATTTATGATGTTGTCATCAACATTAACTCCCCTGTGATGCTTCTTGTTCATTCAACTTCATTAACAATTTATCACTTACAGTATTTAATTATAGATGGCATTCCTTTGTTATTAAACATATCAAAGTCACATGGGCAATGAAAAATTCCATTCCAAATAATGTATCATATTCAAATTGCATTAAATATTATGCATAATTTTCTTGTTTTGTTTTATTTTTTACTACGAAAAGTATACAAACATTTCTTAAAATCCAACAGAAGCAGTAGTAGGGATGGGAGGAAAGTTAAAGGTCATTTGGCTCTTCCAACCTTGACCTTTCACATCATTGAGTTAACATCGCATGAGCACTAACCTAACCCTGATCTTTGACAATGATGAATTACAACATGGTGATTAAACATTAATTTAAAGGCAACTATCCAATGTTATTTTGTTTTTTCCTCCAAATATAAGTCAAATATTTTTGTTGACCAGAAGCCAAGAGAAGGTATATGTATATTTATTTTTCTGAGCTGGCCACACTACATGAGAACAGTTTGTCTGATTAAAATATCTCCTTCAAGGCTAACTGATATACCTTTTACTAATTACCTTGTATGTTTAAATGATAGCAGTTGTTTTGGTATGGTGATCAAGATGGTATAAAGTTTCCACAGGAACACCTGGCAACATGAGGGTGCATTCTCTTCAAAATCTCATTACACATTTCAAAAACAAAGAAATGCAAAGTGAAGGCTTTCGTTTAACTTGCACCAACATTATTAGGTTATAATTTATAATATAATACTTTAAACTCTAAAGCCCTATGGAATTTTTTCAGACATATAGGGGCACCTCAACTCAACAAGAGAACTTATAAAAGCTTTATTTTAAATGGCTTACTATTATCCCATGCAATGTTGATAATTAATATCTCATTGCCCACAGCAAATGAGAGACAAATTTATTAAAGGGCATGGCATGTATTGAAAACATATTAGTACTGAGAACAAGAGATTTTATGAAAGTTTGTTTGTTTGTTGTTGTCCCAATTGAACCCATTCATATCTCAGAGGTTGGTCAACCTAACCAGCTTTTCTGGATAACTTACCAGTAATTACCAATTTCTCCCACATGGCTGAGAGACAAATAATCATCAGAGATCAATTGTCAGTGGCGAAATTTTGCCTCAACTAGGGATCAAACCAGTAACCTCTGCATTACAAACCCAATGCTCTCCCTACTGAGATAAATGGGCGGACAAAACAAATTTGTATCAAGTACAACAGATTTCACAAAAGAAGCTAACTTCTAACAGTTTCAGCAACATGCACTTTCTTTGAATGATTTACGATAAGCTCAAAAAACATTTCAATTATTGCCAGAGATTGAAAGATACTAAACAAGCAAACATTGCATCTTTGTTTAGAAACATGACTCATCTTCAGGAACAACATAAACAACAAAATCAACAAACACTGTCAAAACTGAGAGATTTTCAAATATTCCAATGACAGTTTTCCCACAATGCACCTGTAGGCAATACAAATATTCATTGCATACCTATCAAAACGATTGGAAAACAATGTATACAATCACAAATTACCTTTGAAAAAATCCTAATATTTCCTATCTTATACACTGAACACCTCCCTAGATGTCTATTAAACACTTCAAATTCATATTATTCATTATTATTATTCATTATTTACGACTGTTTCATACTTCAAAAGCCTTTTTTAAACAAATAAAGCCCTAATTTCCTGTAGAGTTTCATTAACCTGATAACACCACCTGACATAAAGAACCTTCTTCCTCTTATTTTGTTTGGTCGTATCAAGCTACTTGACCATTCACTTCACTAAACTATTTTAAAATATGAACTTTCCTTATTTGCATAGCACTGTTGTATTAGATAATATGAGATAGAATGAGATTTTTTATCAATAAAATATCAATTTGTTATCAATTTATAATAATAACATGTATTTGTGTAACAATGTTTTAATCAAATTGTGCATGCATTATCTTATCAACAAGTAAAGAACCATTTTTTCAACTCAAGTCACTGCTTTTATACCTCAAAGGCTACAGCCAATTTCCCTCATAGGACACAGCCAATTAGAGTAACAGGACACAGACTTTTTAACCCATATGTCACAGTCATTTTAATCAATAGGTCACAGCCATTTTAAACCTATAGGTCACAGCCATTTAAACCCATAGGTCAGTCATTTTACATAATAAGTATCGGCCATTTTACCCCATAGGTCACAGCCATTTTAACCCATAGGTCACAGCCATTTTATCCCATAGGTCACAATCATTTCACCCCATAGCCCCATAGGTCACAGCCATTTTACCCCATACGTCACAGCTATTTTTCTCCATAGGTCACAGTCACTTCACCCCATAGCTCAGAGCCATTTTACCACATAGGTCAAAGCCAATATTACCCCATATGTCACAGCTATTTCACCCATTTTAACCCATATGTCACAGCCATCTTTCCCCATAGGTCACAGCCATCTTTCCCCATAGGTCACAGCCATCTTTCCCCATAGATCACAGCCATCTTTCCTCATAGATCACAGCTATTTTGCCTCATATGTCACAGCCACTTTTACCTCATGTATCAGGGGTACTGGATAGTTCAGTAGGTCAATGTGAGAGAGAAGTTTACAATACAACATTTTCCTTAAAATTGTCTGTAAAGGTAGGTATTCAATAGTACTTGAATGCAATGTTTACAAAACGAAAACTGGAATAAAAGTTAAGTACACATCTTACATTCATTCACATACTGTTTACATCTGTCCAGGACAACAAAAACAGGTGAGATGCTGTGAATTGTCCCCATCCACTTAAAACTTTTATATTCAACATGAAGTGGGGTCATTACAAATACAATATCTCCATGTTTTACAATTTCCTATCTATCTTAATATGTCAAGGGCCACTTGAACCTATCCTTACAAATCCTACTACTGAATTGTACATCAATTACAGACAATTTCTTATTTCTCACCTTCTGAAGAGTTACAATTAAGCCCACAAGCTGACATAATTTATACACCTCTGTAGTCATATGGTAAAAGAACACATTTTTTGTTGTAATAAATTAAAAATTCTTTGAAGGTGGGGAAGCAATAGTTGTAATAATTGAGTCTGTTCACGAGACAATGAAAAGTGCAACACTATCCTTAGCACATATTTAGCCCTCATGTCTCACGTATCTGGCCCTCCCTCGCACATCTCTCAGTCTCACCCTCCCTAGCACATGTCTGCCCCTCTCTGGCACATCTTTTACACACTCTGGCACATGTCTGACCCACCCTGGCACATGTCTGGCCCTCCCTAGAACATCTCTTGACCTCCCAAACACATCTCTCATTCTCCCTAACACATATTTAATCCTCCCAAGCACATATCTGGCCCTCCCTAGCATATGTCTGGCCCTCCCTAACACATCTCTTACCCTCCCTAGCACATCTCTTACCCTCCCTAGCACATCTCTCACCCCCCCCTAGCACATGTCTGGCCCTCCCAAGTACATCTCTCGCCCTGTCTGGCACATCTTTTGACCTCCCTAACACTGGCTTAAATTATAAGCAGTATTTTATCCTCAATACAAAAAGTATTAGAATCAATGATTCCCGGTGGACCAGAAAAATATATCAACACTGAGATGTCAAGTAAGCCTATAATTTCTTTAAGTTACCAAATACAATATTCCCAGGGAATTCACAGAAGACCAGCATAACAACCTATGCTAAAGATGACCAAAAGAAATATTGTCCATGTTTCCATAGTAACCTTAGGTTAAGCCTCTCCTCAAAATATTTTAAGCAATAAAACATTAAGCAATATATCAATTAAGAGCCATGCACTTGGTTTTTAAATCCACACTAATGTATCAGTTATTAATATCCTATATATTTTTTTTTTAATTTATCTTATCTTAAAGCAAAATTCATAAATAGTAAGGCATCTGTAAACAATGGCTTGAGACTGTACTTAAACTGGCAAAATGTGCAATAACGGAAATATAGGCAGAACAATCAGAAACCAGCATCTGGTTTGTATAAAAAATCCTGCAATTATTTCACAGACAACCATGACCAGATATGAAAACCCACAGAACAACACAGTTTACAAAATGCATCACCCAATGCACAGGCATTCTATTGTCACATGCCAGATTTCCACCATGCAGCTATCTTCCGTTGTTTAAACTTAAACCCACTTAGTTTATGAAAATTTCACTTTCCTCTTTTGAACTACCTAAATGGACATCATTTTTCATTCCAGTTTGGAACTGTCCAAAATTAAATTGAGGGATTTCGAGATATAAAAATACTAAAGCAAATGAGCCGCTTCACGACAAAACCAACATAATGAGTTTGCGACCAGCATGGATCCAGACCAGCCTGCGCATCCGCGCAATCTGATCAGGATCCATGCTGTTCGCTCACAGACCCTGTAACAAGTAAAGAGACTGATAGCAAACAGCATGGATCCTGATCAGACTGCGCGGATGCCCAGGCTGGTCTGGATCCATGCTGGTCGCAAACGCATTATGTTGGTTTTGTCGTGAGGCGGCTCAAATCAGCCAGCAGTATAGCGTCTAGTCAGCTGGTCTGCCTCTATTACTGGTGCCTTTTGTCAAGTCATTACTGCAGCAGCTAGCATTCTGAGTTAGTTAAACTGCCATCATGGATTAACACACAAGATTTGTTGTTGTTTTTTCATGCAATTTTTACACAATGCCACCTGATACAAAATTTCAAACTATTTCCTCTTGCCAAAATCATTTCCTCATCTGTCATAAAAGACATCCCCTGTCTTAAAATTGCTGACAAAGAAACTTGTAACAATTCCAGTGCAGAGAATTAGAGGATTCCTCTTCAGTCATAAAACTATGTCCCTTGTTATATTTCATTGGCATGAAATGTTTGCACTTCCCCTTCAGTTCTGACTTCAGCAAATTCTTATGCAACAATTTGTATATTGTTTTTCTTTCCTTTTCCTCCTCTTCTTATCCTTTTCCCCCTTCTACTTATAATAAGTATTTCCCTATTGCTCAACATAATTCATCAACTGTTGTATATTATGCTACAAAATGACCAGTATGTCAAATTGAATTATATCTACCTTGTACTCATTAATATTAATTAACCTTTTACATGCTAAATTTCTCAAATGGACTTATCCAGCTGCAATTTTGGAAATGTCCATTATCAAATATGGGGGGTATCAGGATATAAGATCACCAATTGGTCAGAATACAGTATAGAGCCTGGTCAGACTGCACGGATGTGCAGGCTGGCCTGGCTCTATACTGGTGGCAAAGGCTAATCACATCCCAGCAAGATAAGGGTACACTATCATAATTACATATGTCATGCTTATTAATTCATTAGCCTTAAGTTTTATGCATAACAAAAATGTTAATCCAATTAAATTACAATTTAAAATTCCACTAAACATGAATTGACTCACATTCAAAAACTCACTACAGTTGTGCACTATTTCAAATCCAAAACTTGCCACACTCTAAATTTCAAAACATATTCATTGCATGAAAAATGCCATGTTGTTGAATAAATTTGAAATAAACTAAAGATAAAGCAAGTTAAGGTTTTTGATAACCTTTTTCCTCACCTATCAAGTTTCATATTAAATGTGTTTTTTTTTTTATTAGATAGCATTTGAGTCATAAACCAAGAGCAGACTACTCTACTTATTTACCTGCAATAACTTTGTCTGCTTTCTTCACTTGATTTAGTAGAAAAGAATTTGCAGCTTTTATTATTGACCTGAAAGTTTTACTCTTTTTTTTGTAATTTCAAGCCACATCAACACTGTAAAAGTATGGCAGTGTTTCCTGCTTCACGGTGGTGTAATATTTCAGGTGCTCTTGCATGTGTTTATTTCAGGCATAAGCGGATTTATGAGACATAGTAGATATTCAGATATTCTATAACCTACTTCCATAGCTTCCTCTATGGAAGAATCCAAAGTCCCACGTGGGATTTGAACCTAAAGTGGTGAATGATAAGTGTTTAGAAGTCAGCAACCTTAACAACTCAGCCTATTATTAATATTATGTATTTTTCAATAATCTGAATAGGGGTCATTTTTTGACTAAACCAGAGGGGCAATTATTGAATGATGGAAAATAGCAACTTACTAGAACTGCACCTAAAAACCAGAGCAAAATTTTATCAGTTACAAAAGACTATAATTGTCAAACTAACTTTGAAATCAGAGCTGAAGTTCTATCAAAGCCATTCAATACAAAATTATAAATATAACAAAGGCAACCATGTCTTTTGGCAAGACAAAATCATTAAGATGAAAATGGTACATGGCTGTCAACAGCATCATTACATTGAAGTTTTTGATAATGTACTAGTTAAGTTGGATATTGTAACTGAAATTTCACCAATACTTGAAAACCAGACTTTTGCTTCATTTCTACAGAAGTTTTCTAAGAACCTTAACATGAAAAGAAAGACAGATTTGAGCCAGAATTTATCAACGTTTTAAATCATAAACATGGTACAACGCTAGATAAAGATGCAACTGCTCATGTTTTAGGTATGTACAGATTTAAATCATTATTAACACACATTTTACATCAAGATTAATTAGAAATAAATGTTCATAAAGGGGTGTTACCCCTTTGAAGATAAAAAAGTTTTATTGTATGTACATCAGAGAACATGGTTTTTATTTTCATAGAGCATTATCCGATTTAAATCTTAATCAAATCCACTCTGTAAAGGAAATTAAAATTCTACAGTATCATTTATTTCCCTTTCAATCTTCAATTTTCATTCCAGTAAGTTGTATGAAACACAACATAGGAAAATAATGGCCAGTATTTCAAACATTTTCATGAACAACAAACACATTTCTCAATTATCAACCTGACTCCCACTCACCTTACAACCCCAAGGAAATAAATGGACAGTAAAATGGAAATAATTGAATTTCAGGTTATCATTCTCTCTTTAGGATGATTTTTATTTCAACAAAAAGATTTTATGATTGCATTTAATTCTTCTCTCCAGAAAAACTTCTAAATCTTTAACACCCACGAAATAGGTGAAATATTGAAATTAATTGGCAAAGAAAATGAAACATTTTTAAAGGAACATTAAAAACAATGTCCATATGACATGGATGCCCCAACATTCTGCTGTTTTGTCAATCCTGATAAGCTTGACAGCTGAACAAATCTATGTCCCCCTGTCCCCCAAGCCATCCAGTCAGCTCAATAGGTAGAGCAGGTAACCTGGGTTTGAGTCCCGGACTGTGCTGGACATGTTTGTTGTGATAAATCATGAAATCCTTTCTACGGTTATTCACACTGTACCTCTGCTCCAGCATGTAAAAATTTTGCAGATGCGTAATATGTCCCTACTGCAGACTATTTGACTCTTCAGTTGTTTTCGATTAATGAGGGACACAGTGTTTAGTTAGACCTAACTGCACTCATTTCACTTGATCTATTTATAGCACAATGTCATATTTGTTTTAAATTTCCGGAAATAAATACACAGATTACTCTTGAACAAAAACATTTTTTTTTATCATTCATCAAAAAATGAGTTAATTACATTTTGCTTGTTTAGAACATTTGTTAAATTAATACAACCCATGCACTAGCAGGAAAACACTCTAATAACTTCATTCATTTTTCTTTTAATTAGCCTTTTACTAATGCAGAAATATTGCTCAACACTGTGCTATGATCATTACAGAAACAATTGGCCCATTGATGTATAAAAGAAAATGTGTTTAGATATGTATTCCAGAAATTTATCTTGGAAATTCATTTCCCCAGAGAAACTTTAAGTCTAATTTCGAGCTTCAGTGAAATAATTATTTTCATTTAGAAACTCTCATATACAATTCTATCTTTCTATTACTATATCAATTTGTTTATATTCTTGTAGGACTGATTTTTGCAAGAAACCCCATTAATCATCTGAGCCAAGAAAATGTCACCCATGTTTGGTAATTAATGGGATAATCTACCGATTCCTATATTTATCTACCTTTTTCAATGGGTTTTCTACACTGCAATAAACACCAAAATATAAATTTGAGCCGTGTCACGACAAAACCAACATAATGCTTTTGCGACCAGCATGGATCCAGACCAGCCTGCGCATCCGCGCAGTCTGATCAGGATCCATGCTGTTCGCTATCAGTTCTCTACTTGTAATAGGGTTGGTAAGCGAACAGCATGGATCTTGATCAGACTGCATGGATGCCCAGGCTGGTCTGGATCCAAACTGGTCGCAAACGCACTTTGTTGGTTTTGTTGTGATGTGGCTCATTTATTAAGTAATCTGAAATAATGTTACATTACATAAGAGACTAGTTCATTTATCTTGTCTGGAACATGTTTAATATCAATTATTGTTATCAACAGGGACTTAATTTATGATTTTTGTAGTACATGTAGTTATATTTTCAAAAATGTTAACAATTAAAAAAAAAAACCTGCATTATTTACTGTATCTCTTGTTATTCAGAAAGTATAAAATATCCATAAAAGTTACATTGACATTACAAATGAAAGCTACAATTCTCTTGATGAATCAGCAAAATGTTGAGAAAAAATAAACATAAAAAGTAAATTAAGAGTTTAAGAATATTTAATGCATAAATATTCAAAATCCAATGAAATGCTCTTTGTGGTTTGTCCACAGTAAGGCTAAGATCACTTTTACATAATAATACTATTACTGAATTTTTATCCCTTTAATATCAATTTATCATAGAAAGGTCTTTTTCAAAATATTTTTTTTTAAAGACTAGATGCTTTAAGAAAAACAAACAAATACAAATTTACTAATCAGGTTAAACACCACCAAATCTTAGACCCCTGCAGTATATCATTTTACTTGACCATTTGTTAATACATTTTAATAACATTTAATACACTGTACTAAGAAATATGGAAATTCCACCTGACACGGCACTATCTATGCCTGGAGAAGGTTTCTGGGGGCATACTTGAGGAAGTATCAAACATCTTATCCTAAATATCTCCATGTTGCCTTCACCTGCTTTATCTCAATATTACAAAACTCAAATTAATAAACGAATAAAATGTATATCTTTTTCAAAAAAAAAAATCTGTTTGTGTCTGGAATATCGTTTACTATGTCAATTCACAGTAGTCACGCTTATGTGAATGTCAAATGTCAGAGTTAAGGTTTCAAACTACTAAATGATACCACATTGATGCCATGGATTATCTAACAGAAAATTTTGATGTTACGAAAAAAAATTTACAAAGTTTTTATATAAACACTTAACAGAAAATTTTGATGTAAGTGACATATTTCTTTTTCTTTTCTTATCTTTTGGTTCCAATAACATATATAATCATTTCACAATCACATTTATCCATGAATCCTTTTGAGAATAATTATGAAAGTAAATAAAGGAGCTAACCCCTGTTTAAGAAGGAGTAGAAAAAGTAGCAAAAGTCATGGGTGTAAATGATTTAACTTATCTTTACGTTCAATCGGCAAAACTTAAAACTTTTATCTTGTTTTTTTATCTCAAGTTTTTGCACCAGTTAAGCCCATCTGATAGCAGCATTCTTCCAGCTATTAGATAATTTCCAAGAGCTAATAAAAATAACTCCGACTAACTGATGCTAGACTTCTGTAAGATTGTGAGTTTTCATCAGTTCTAATCTTAGATAATGTCCTCTGTACACTTTCCAAATGAATACCATAACAGCAATAAGATTCACAGAATCAGTGCCATTTTGCCATTTTAATGATAAATTTACTCGTAAATGTGACTTAGGTGAGTTTAGTAAAGAAATTAACTATTCATACAAAAATATTGAGTATAGATAAGATTATCAAGTACAAAAACAATATAACCATATAACACATGCCATATAACTTCACTCTTCACTATTGAATGACATAAAAGTTCACACTTTAATAATGAATGTCAAGTTCACACTTTAATAATGAATGCCAATTAATATATTGCTTTCAACAGCAAAATGCTATATAATTTTGTATTTTTTGTCTGGAAAATATAACTAGGTATCTTGGAAAATAAATGCCACAAAAGTGCATTATCTTTGCAATATTACAACATGACTACATTAACAGATAAATCTGTCACATTACTACATACTTAGGCACAAAAATAATCAAATGCCACTTAACTTTTTTTTATTTATTGTTGCTAATGGAAATGTATGCAGGCAATAATTACAAATATTTATATGAGTATGAAGATGTTTTAGTAATTTTTTTCAAGGTTATTGCAGCTGATATAGGAATTGCCTCTGTTTTAAAAGGAAACTAGAAGTCTGTCCATAGGACATGGAAGCCACCACATTTCACTTTTTTATTGACAGTCTACACAACAGCAGGACAGCAACACAGACAGAAGGGCAGACAGACAAACAGACAGACAGGGGCAAATCTATCTATGGTTCCCTGGCCTACAAGGTGTAAAGCATACCTAGGACCCAGTTTTAAGTTTTAAGTAATTTAAGTTGGATTAGCAGAAAAATGAACATGTGATGCCTGTATTTCATTTCATACATTAGATATGTATGTCATATAGAATATTAACTGAAAATTATGGAACCTGTGACATGCTTTTGATTACTACTCTGTAAATGAGTACATACCTTGAGTACCAACAAGTATAAGGGGGATTTCTGCAGTATTTCTGAAGTGTGTCATCTTCAGGTAGTATTGATAGACGGACTGAAAGCTGATCTCATTCTCCAAACTGAACACAAATATCACAGCATCTACCCACTGAGTAAACTGTCAAAGAAAACAGTTCTTAATTATAATATCTATAAACTGTGTAAACTATCAAAGAAAATAGTTCTAAATTGGACCATCTATTAAATGATTAAACTGTCACAGAAAATAGCTCTTTATAGTTTATTACAACATTTTACCACCGAGTAAACTGTCAAAGAAAATAGTTCTTAATTACAACATCTACAAACTGACATTACAAAGAAAGTAGTTCCAAATTTTGTGATCTCTCAACTCAGTGACAGTAAACAAAAATTAGATAACATCTATGAAATTAATTTCTTTCTACAATAACGTCATTGATTGTTCATAGCCAAATTTGCAGAAATAAATTTCATTGGATGCTCAAATCAATCTTTGCAAAAACTAATACATGAAAATTTTTCTAGGAAAACAAATTAATTCAACAGAAAAATTACATCAAAAGGATGACATTCAATATTTTACAACAGAAACTAATCTTTCATCCTCTCCAGACCCTCTCACTTTTATCAATACCTACTCTTAAAACATAATAAGATTTTTTTAAGAGTGTTAAAACCTTTCCAAGCAAAATAGTTACATATACTTCATAATTTTATCATGATTTAATGACAATATACTTGAAATGTGCTATGTTTTATTGAATTGTTCAAGAAAATGCCACTTTCAAAATAGAATTCAAGAGGAACACAAGTACTTTTTAATAGAAAATTTGATGAACAAAGAGACATAAATAACTAGACCCCTTTCTTTTGCAAAGCTCTTTCTTACAAATACCAGATTTATAAAGTCTTTGTTCTAAGAAGAATTATTGGTTTATACTTTTGTATATGAAACTTTTTAATGTCAACACTTTTGAATGAGAGAAATCACTTGACAAGAAACATTTATTTCAAAGGATGCGCAATTTCAAAGCTTATACATGTGAAATTTCGAAAAAAAAAACACTTTTTTTTTTACTTACTTGCATTTCAGGGGCCCCTCCTTCATCACGTATCAAGAGAAGATAACTCTGTCCATCTATGATCACTTCTTTTTTAAATCGCCCACCTGCAACACAATGAATAAAGGTAGTTGCAAACATTTACAAAAGCCACTGAACAATTTACAATCAACATAATATCATATTAATTTACTTTAATAGCAGGCTGCAATAGGATAAACCTACCAGAATTTAAAACATCAGATTCTTAAGTTCTCAGAGACTCTCATGCTAAAACCAGTACCAATATTACAATTGAAACTGACATGACGGTTGTTTTATTTAAGTGCAATATGCCTATGCCACAAGTACAGAGCCAAACCAGTCTCTACAATTATGCAATCCTACCATTCCCTATATTGCTGACTGCTTTTACTTTAAGCATTTTGATATCTAAAGCCCCCGACATTAACAAATTGTCATATTAGTGCAGTAATGGATTAAATCCTTAAAAAACTTAATAGGAGTTAACCCGTTACTGCAGTATGGTGACAAAATGACAGTTCCATATTCAAGGTAGGACAAATCCATAATGACATGGGGATAATTGTATTATTTATTTGAAGGGCCAAGGGAGATGGGGGAAATAAATTTTAGTGTATAATTTACCTTCAGGTGACTCTTCCTGCATGTAGGATCCCGTCAAGTACCTGTGAACTAATGCTGACTTGCCACTCTGCACTGATCCCAATATACCCTAAAATACACAATTTATAACTTGTACACATCTAACTTTGCAATGGCTCAAAATGAAACGCAGACAGATAAACAAATCATTCCAAATTTTACTCATTATTTGTTACCAATTAGTTCTGCTTTCATTATAGCAGCAAAACAAATATTTGGCCAGATGTTAATGTGTGAAAAAACTTTTTATCTCATTATCACAAGAATAGAGGTTTCTTGAATTTTTCATATGATTTTACTTTTTTTAGTTACACTGACACTTTAAAGGAAATGTGGTGACTTCCTGGTGAAGAAAGACCTTCAAGTGCCTCTCCATGCATTATTTTAGACACAAGCTTCAGCAGAGTAGAACCATCAACCTTCTGTAGTTATAGTAAGCTCACATGTCTTTAACACCAAGATTAAAACTTGCAGTGTTGCATATGATTCAGTCTACAAACTTAAAGCAGCATGCCTCCAGATCAATCTTAATTTTTGATGAAAATGTATTTAAAAAGTAAAATATTGTAAAGTGAACAAAGAATGTAATTTACACATTGAAAACAGCTCTTACAATCAATGCTTATAACCAAAGAGGTCAAAATATGCAAAAATAGCCATTACTACCTAAGTCAAATAGTTGAAACATTAACCACACAGTCAAATATGCTGATCAATATGCTGATTAATACTTCAATATTGGTTACTAATGGCACAATATATGAAAATCATTACTTGGATTTTGAATCTTTTACTTTTCTTAAAAGCTCAGTACATTTTTTTTTCAAGTTTAATTTTACTGAAATATTTTGGCTCATCTGGAGACATGCAGCTTTAAACACCTTGCCTAAAAGACCATGATGACTTCAGGTTGACAATGTATGATAAGGCTTACATTGTGTGTACTTTTCTTACACTTAAGATCAAACTATTACAATGGCATTATCAGTCTTTAAAAAATCAGTGTCTCATCAACTTACCAATTTGAGTTCTGGAACTGATCGCAAGAAACTTACCAGTTTGAGATCTGGAACAGAACGACTCAGGGTCCATTCTTGACTATTTACAAAGGAATCTGAAAACAGAGAGACAGAACAATCTAAACTATGCTATCAAAATATTATACATAAATAACCTAACTTAAATAACCCCACTTCACCCTTATATTGGGAGGTCTTAATGAGTTTTTTCTAAATGTTTTATCATATGTTTACAAATGATATTTGTTTTCAACAATCATGTCAGCAAAACTCTGTATTATCTTCGTCCTTATCAACAATTTCTATTCATAGTTCATCAAATTCAGTTTGAATAACAATATTGTATTTCCCTCTAGCAAAAAACAATCAGGCACTTTTACTCATCTATCAGGTGCATCTGGGGATATCAAGCTGGGATACACTGAAATAGTTCTCCCATCATTTACTTAATTACCCATCTCTGAACATTCTTTCCAATTTAATCAGATTACAATTTTAATAGGATAAAAAAATTAAAGGGAAAATACTGGTGTGAGATTGCATTTCTTTCCTCTCTCTATCAATGTGTTGTTGTGTCTAAGATAATTATCTAGGTTTGCTGCTAACGCTGTTAACCCACTGACATCCATTCAGGTCATAACACCTTGTTCAAGACTTGAGGTACTCTGTTAGATGCATTATTCATCTTCTTAAGGGATTTTTTTAAAATAGGTCTTAATAACAAACAGTGCAGACCATGGATGTGCCAGTTGATCTTGGTCTGCACTGGTGGCAGGTAGAAAGAATCATCTGCCACCTACAGGCTAACAGTTAACTATGAACATTTAAGTAAAAGCCCTAATTTTATGCTTTACAATGATTTTTTTGCTATTAAGTCATATTATGCTGTTGAAACATTCACTGTTGGAGGTGGACTGCCCCCAAAGGGTATTCAGACATTATATCAAGCACAAGCCTGCACACACCCTGGAAAGCACAACATCCAAAGCAGGACTTAAACATACTGCAGCAGAGAGGAAATTTATAACAATTTCTCTGCAAAGGAGTCCCATAAAACTAGCCCTATATTCTTCTTAGTGATTTAACCAAATTTTAAATCTGATCTAACCATTAAATCTTTTGTAATTAACACTTTTTCCTTATATTTTTAATTTTTTCATACAAATATGCCTCGTATCTATCTTTAAATAATGAATACTTCTTAAAATAATGTTGCCCCATGATGAGAGCACCTGTTCCCAGGTGGGTAAATCACTGTGATAAACTAGAAGATAAAGTCACAAAGTGTTCACACTGCCAGATTAATACAACAAACTCCATTCCTTCATGGAATATTCAGAACTTGAAAAAAAAATATTTCAAATCTGTACAGCAATATATCAAAATACTAGGTCAGATAACCTTGTCTAACACTAACATTGATGAATACTGAATAAATGAGCCATTTAAACATTTAAAACAGGTTTGTCAGCTTAAAAACCAAGGCACCCTAGCTGGACCACACAATATCATACAGGCTTAAGAGTGATGAATATGAGTTAAGACAACAAACTTTTCAGTCATGCTTTTTTGCTTGGGTCTTACTCGCACCAACACAGTATAGGTCATATGGTGACTTTCCATCTTTACTTGTGGAAGCAGAACTCAGGTGCCATTCCGTGCTTTATTTCGGACACCAGAGTAGAACCACAGATGTTCTGTAACCTAGCTAGACAGTTTCCTCATATGAAAGTCCTTGTCGAGATTCGAACGCACAGCGGTTAGGGGCAAGTGGTACGAAATCAATGACCTTAACCACTCTGCCACTGATGCCCCCTTTTTGTGTCATGTCAAAATATCATGGATATATTATTTTGCTACATAAAAAATATACTTCTCAACCTACTGATAGTGATAATTAGCCCTTTGCCATCAAACACAAGCCATATCTAACCAGGCTCTTTCTTGTTGGGTTGGTTTAGTTTATATGAATTTGTTTTAGTTTTTAAGTTGGAAGCTATAAATTTATGGAAACACTCTCGAATCTGTTCCTAGAACCATCCAGTACTAAGCAATGAGTATAAAGTTTCTTGCTCAAGGAAACTACAGCTTGACTCTGATGGGGTTTGAACCCATGCGGCCAACAATTATTAGATTACAAGTCTGATGCCTTTACCACTCGGCCATGGCGCCACTTGTTGGGTTAGCAACTTAAGAAGGATAGTTTCAATTTGAAAGATCAAACAAGAGTTGGAATAAACCTAAACATTATTTTCAAAACTATATTATTCTGAAACAAGACCCATGAGGAACAAATCTTTCCATACAAAGTGTTTTAGCATCATTATCTAAAATAATTAATAACTTACATATTTCTCGTGCTCAATACAGGTGAAATATAAATTCTATAACATCTGTCAATTAATTATAATGATGCTTTATTAACTGTTGTAGCATGTCTTACAGAGATATACCAAACTTTCTCACAGTGAAACATTGCACAGATCTATGCAATACAAAATGTTAAATACTGCTAAATTCCATCATAGGAAGAGCTCTTTATCACTTTACTATGGTATTTTTCTTAACCAAAATATAGTGTCTTTATGTGAAAATAATGAGCTTGCATTTTTACAGATTTATGTATGACATTGCAAAAGAGATTGGATTATTCACCTCTGCCACATTTTTGCCTATTTCACCCTATTTTTCTTTTCAAATTGATGATGAACAAGCATTAGACAGTTCTTTAAATAATTCCTTAATATCCTTGTGACATTCTTATAACCTTCCTAAGTTTACACTTGTAATGTAATAGTGACTAGCAAGTATGAACATACAGTCTAACTGCTAAAATGTCATTTTATTTTAATTGAAAACCAGGCATTACTATATTGGAATCCCTTTAAAAACAATGGTCCATTCCAAAATCAATGCTGAGTGAAGTCCATTGCACAAATTGAGCTTGTTAGGAATTTAAACTTGATTGTTTGTCATACTATGACCCTAGCTGTAATAAATGTCACATTGACATGTTAAAGTGCACTAACATTATAACATCATGTTATAACATCATAAATGTCATATTGACATGTTAAAGTCCAATTAAATTATACTCATCATGTTATAACACAATAAATGTCTCATTGACATGATAAAAGGCAACAACATTAAAATCTTCATGTTATAACATCTCAAATGTCCCATTGACATGTTAAAGTGCAATAGAATAATAATCTTCATGTTATAACATCTCAAATGTCCCATTGACATGTTAAAAGGCAACAACATTAAAATCTTCATGTTATAACATCTCAAATGTCCCATTGACATGTTAAAATGCAATAAAATTATTATCTTCATGTTATAACATGATAAATGTCACAATGACATGTTAAAATGCAATAAAATTATAATCTTCATGTTATAACATGATAAATGTCACAATGACATGTTGAAGTGCAATAGAATAATAATCTTCATGTTATTACATCATAAATGTCACAATGCCATGTTGAAGTGCAATAACACAATAATCATCATGTTATAACATCTTAAATGTCACAATGGCATGTTAAAGTACAATTACATCATAATCATCAAGTTATAACATCATAAATGTCACATTGACAATTTAAAGTGCAATAACATTATAATCATCATGTTATAAAATCATAAATATATCACTGACATGTTAAAGTGCAATAACATTTTAACCTTCATGTTATAACACCATAACTTACAGGGTTTTCATTATTAACCGATTGGCGATCCAAACCATCGGTTAAAATCAATTTTATTTTCTTCCTGTGTATTAAAGTATCACCCTTGACAAAATTGGAGCATCTAGCTGTTGCCTCAGATAAAATGAAAACCCTGACCTTATCATTGACATACATTATCATGGAAATGACATGATAACTGACATACTTTATCATGGACATGACCTGATCTAATAACATAACTTATATATTATTGGCATGTTATAACATAACAGGATCCATTCTATAACTGGCATTGGCATTTTACTACACCATTACTTACAGTTTCTGACACAATAATAACATGCAGAATAATATTGCACTTTCTGTATGTTATTCTGTGCCTCTGTAACTCAAACCACTGCATGCATAACTGCCAAATCAATACCTTCTCATTCTAGTGATTTAGCCTGGTTATTTCAATGAATGTTTCTACTTAAAATATGCTCTCCATTATTTTTTAGTAAATCAAAATATTGCTTGGATAACATTATAGCATACATTAGACAAGAAGAATTTATTCTAATGAGATAAGCTCCAAGCAGAAAGGTAAATACCTAAGAGAGGTTTGATTTTGTATTGGATTGACTTTGATGCAAAATATCTAATATTACTATATATAGGTCAAAGGTCAAAGTGTTCTGTCTATCACAATCAATATGTAACAGCTAAAACATTGCAAAAAAAACAACAGAGAAACTTTTTTTTATAGAAAGATCAGTAAAAGTAAAAATAATGTGATTTATGTTGCTAAGTGGTCCTACTAAATAATCTGAATTAAATGTGATAAAAAAGTGGCCTTTCATGACAGGTTTTTCATAACGTGGTCTTTCTTCAGAGGTTGTGTTAAACACAGGTATGACTGTATAATCATTACAAACTGGACACAAAGAATGTAATGAATTTATGCCGACCTTTTTTTTTTCAAATCAGAAACCAGAAGTAGGCAGGCAATAACCTATCATGTATACACTTTTAACAAATACAATCAACTAAGGAATTTGAAGAGAGTGCACCAGTAGCCAACAGATGGGGGTCTAATGTTCTGGAACATTTCCTCTACTAATTGTCAGTCAACCAGGTAGGGCTAATCTCTCCTGGCTACCATTTCAGCCTAATCACTGCCATTCTAATCATCACAAATGTCTCTTATTCTTTTTTTTACTGTATCAAATGGGGTCTTAAAAACCTTTCATCTATAAGTTTTTATTTTGTATAGGAAGGTCAAAGGTGACTGTATGTTTATGAAACAGTGCTGTCTTAATCTTTTGTAACACATATACATAATTGATTCAAATATTACAAAACATAGTGGTTTTAAGGATTTCAGTGTCAAAAATACAAATGTACTGAAAATTTTCCAACTAACACTGAAATTTTTCCAACCAACAGTCTTAAAAGCCTGTGGCCAAACTGCATGTCTGGATGTTTTGATTGGCTTTATAAATGTAAATACCTGAACATTATGCCTTCAACAAGGTAAATAAGCATAGGTTCAGCATTTGTCCAGCCAAGCCTCTGCTTGACTGAGACTATACTGACAGCATAGGGCTTGAAATATTGCTGCCAGCTTTCATAGAAACCATGTCCTAGCTATGATACAGGCATATCATGAGAAGAATAAAACAGGTCTTAAGCAGAATTAATCCAATGTTTCCAATTAAAGGCTTGATTAATGTGTGCATTTAAAGTGCAATTACTCATTCTGTATAGATTACTTTTTTCAAATATTCAGTAATCAATTCTGCAGAGCTGTAATTATATACCAGTGGTTGATTAATTGCATAAATAAATCATGTAGTTTCTTTGCATTTTTTTCTCTCTTAATCAACTCTAAATTTTGCTGGAATTTCCAGGAAATAAAAAAAAATGGTCTTGGTCAATAATTTGATGAAATTAAACTAGAAATTGACCCAAGAATTTTATCACTTTGTGGACAAAACAAGTATCAAAATGGAATTTAAATCAACTTTTTTTTTCCATTACAATAATTATTGACAACAAAATAATGGTTGCTATTACTTACGTGAACGTCTTTTCCCGAAGAAAGTGTTGTCACTTTTGGTCCTCCTGTATGGCAATGAAAGCCTCTTCAATGTACTTAACATAATAACGTATATATTTCAAAATCTAACTTAAAAAATATTCAGTTTTATATGCCATAATAGCTACTCCTGAGAATTTCAAACAAATGAATTGGATTTATATTTCTCTATGCAATATATATAATATTGAATAATGATATTAAGTGAACACTTAAAAATATTTTCCTGACAATCCTTCTTTTGAAGAAACAAAGAAGTTCAAGTGAATTAACAAGTTTTTTATATTCTCAAAACACTTAATTTGTAATTGAATTTAAATATTTTCTATCCCGTATCCAGATCACTATCCATGTTTTTTGAGAACAATATATCCAGCTTTATTTTGATTACATTTTCCATCTTGAGAGATACATAATCTTTCTCGCTTCACAACAACAAAAGCATCAATATCATTTAACAGAATAAAACCCATTTCATAATTAAATTATCCATTAATGTTCAAACACTGTCACATTTAAGTCGAAACAAATATCAAGTGCCTGTAAAAGTTTTCCTTTCCGAA
Source organism: Ruditapes philippinarum (assembly GCF_026571515.1). Classification (NCBI taxonomy): domain Eukaryota; kingdom Metazoa; phylum Mollusca; class Bivalvia; order Venerida; family Veneridae; genus Ruditapes; species Ruditapes philippinarum. The sequence goes on along the minus strand of NW_026853527.1, from coordinate 25,662 downwards.
TGACCTATGGGAGAAAAGTAAAATATCTCTTAAACATTTAATTAAATAATCCATTAAGGTTCGAACTCTTAGGTCCCTGAGACATATATCAAAATATCAAATATCTTAAAAGGTTTCCTGACCAATCGGCTTAAAAAAATGTGAAAGTATCTCCGAACATTTGAAAACGTTCCGACAAACTAACGGCATAAAACCGTCTGCAACTGCACAATTCTTCGGGGCCCATAATCAAATTCCATCAGTGTTTATTTATTCCACTTTTTACACGTTTTTGCATTGGTTGACTTTTCTATCACGGTTAATAATCGCAATGTTGTTGTTGTTGTTTTCAATAAAAGCAATGTCACGATCAATAGCGTGGTTTGGTTTCGGAGGCAAAGTAAAATTAAATACAACGTAAATCAATGAAGTAAATTTCTGTAATGGATACTGCAACATTTCATAGATGTTTCAACAAGGAGTTTTAGCAGCTTTCCAATCAATAAATCATTACCGAGTTAGAAAATACACTTTTAAAACTAATTAGAAAATCAAAAATTTCCCACAATCTCTTAACATTCATTTCTTTTCCATCTTAATTGAGGAATTACAGAAAATTTGTATATATATTTTTTTCCCCATTAAAATTCCTAAAACTAAATTGAAACTTAATGAATTAATTCTCGTAAAAGGAAATATGACACTAACGATGAAAACAAGAAAAACCTAGGATTGTCATTTATACAAAAGATATTTTTTTCTCTCAATTTTTAACGATGATAAAAAACAAATATAGCAGACAATTAAACAGAAGTATAAATATAATTTTCCGCGTATTGCCAATATCTTATCCAATTTCAAATTATAGCCACTAACTGTACTGATCATTCAACATAATTCAACATAATTTCATTAAGAACAGAAGCTACCTTTAATGCAATGATTCTAAATTCAACATTATTTCATTAAATACAGAAGCCACCTTTTAAAATTCACAATCATTAAATACCATCGGAGATATGCTCGCATAAAGGAGTTGCCATTAATTCCATGCTTGTGAATTTGTTAATTCCAGTGTTATCATTCTTATATTATTATCTGCACATAACTGCAATAGCTTAAAACACTTTCCATACATTCCATAGCATCAACTACTGTCTTCATAACTCCAGCCATAGAACATTCTCACCTGACACTTTTAAACACCTGTAGACAGAGCAATGTCAATTCGATAAATATACACTTCAGATGATACACTCTTCAGATGCAATGTGTTTAAAACAGCGAAACTACAACAAAATAAGGACTATTTTGCTTCTTCTTCTTTTTCCAGCTCACTATTTCAACAAACACGGAAAAAAAGCAAAATGTACATCAAATATTCATGACACCTGCAAACAGTGCCGCAGTGCAGATACCCAGATACTGTCTGACAGAGTAGTTCTAATGGCCACCTACTGTACTGTTTAATAAACACTGTCTTTTAAAACCAAGATTGACTGCTATAAATCTTTCAGGGGAAGTCAGATTGAATCTCTACACCAGGGGGTGTGACCTATAACATTTTCTTTTCCAAACAAAAAAACCAACAAATTAACTTTTCTTAATGAGACCAAATTGTTTTGTTTTTCTGCCTTAGATTGAATTGCCTTGTTTGAAACAGCTTATTTCTTCATGATTAAAGACAACAAAATCAAGATAAAAAGAGTAATCAATATTATAGGTCTTTGACTGAAACTAAATACCAAATAAACCAATAAGCTGTTTGTAAAAGCAGTTTATAAGAAAGGCTAGCCTGCCAATTGGAAGCAGATATAGTTCTTGTACAAGGCACTGAATCTGACATAAACAAGATTAGTAATGGACCGGAAGGGATTTAACAGTAATTGAATGCCCAGGGTGAAATGAAGAAAATTTGAATTCAAAGAGTACCATTGCAGAATTAATAACCTTACTCTTATAAGACCAGTCCAGTAAAGAAGTTTCTTGTTTTCTGGCTACATGAAAATTATTGCAATATTATAATTTCATAACAGAACACGCATTTTGCCATAAATTTTATACCCATTATAATGCAATATTGGAACGGAGAAAAAGTCTGGCCATTCTGGTAACACCGAAAACATCGGAATAGCAATTAGGCAATATTTCAATAAAAACTATCCAAAAAGGCAGACTTCAGGAATACACAAAAAATGACATCCCAAAGGCAGACAAAATTTGAGTGGTCTCCATGCAGTAATCAGTAGGTCAGAACCAACTGTTAGATCATTTTAATAATTCTCTTTGAAATTCTGTACATGTCCCTGTACTCTTAGGTAACAGTACCATACAAGTCAATTAGTGACTCAATAAGCACTATCGTATTATATAGTACTTTGGTCGTATCACTGTAACTGTGACAACCAATGATGCTTCAGACGAGATGCAAGCTTTGTTCTAGCCAAGGAATGCACATTAAATATTTAATAATCACATCTGGTCACCGAGGGCTTCCATAATACTCCTATCTATAACATCTACTGCTAGTATTCAAAATTAATGTACATAAAACTTTCGACAATGCACTTCTTTTTTGTTCTTATTTTATTTAAAAGAACACAGTAAATCCCAAAACTTTAAGCCGAGAGTGGAAAATTACATACTGTCTTGTCTCTGAAACAACAATGAATTTAATGACATAACTTTTTTTCATTTAAATCTTTTCAAAACATCCAAACACACTTGTATTAAACTAAAAATTCCATTGCGGTGTGAACTACCTTTACTTGTTTTGTAAAAAGAACTGAAAAACATCTCTCTATTTAATGAACTTTGTACCGATGTTTTTATTTTATCTGGGTTTCAATCTACCAATTTATTTCAATTCACTCACAAGAATCCTCTTAAAATAGCATTTTAACATTTTTCAATCACTGGGAAAATTTGATACACACTTGTTTGATGTTTTTTCTCCCTGATGTAAAAAAAAAAATATCTCGTAAAACCGTTTTCTTTGTCATTATTTAACAGACTAATGAACAATACAGCTTTCACGTATCTAATCATTAAATCATTGTTACTTCATCTTTTTATGATGCACCAGCTAAACAATAAAATTTCAGCAATAGTTTTCTCGTTAAAATTAATCTTATTTTAGCAATTAACTTTACACTTTATCCATGTATTTCTTTCCTAATTTACATGTATCATGTAGCTAAAAATGTATTTTAGCTTAAAATTTTAGCTTTCACATAATTAGCATTGGAGTTTGGAGAATTTTGTGTCTGACTAATTTAGACATGGCTACTTTTGTGGTTTAGTTTTCAGGAAGACCTTTCAGGTAAACAAATTTATGAACAAGAGGACTCTGTGGTAGAATCCGAACCTGAAGTACCAAGAGGATTTGCTTAGCAACAACCATTATTGTCAATGTTAGTTTTACAGATTTAACTCTTGGACTACTAGCAACAGCAGATTCTACCCATGTAACTGGTGCATACCTAGATCATGATAAACTGTTACATTATTTAGTCAGTAGATACTTTGAAATTTTACATAAAAATGATGAATGGTTCTGTCCAGAATGAAAGATGGACTAGTCCATTTCAGATATGTAATGTGGTAAGCATTAATACTACAGCTGAGCAGTCATCAATTTATAGCCAGGTCAGATTCTCAAATTGACCTGGTTCTATATGTATATATTAAATAAGCCTATTATTGTTGCTGGAAAGCAATTTTTAGTAAAGCTATTTCTCTCCATTTATAGAAAAACAATTTCTGTTGGCAAATATTTTGATCTGAAGCTGTCAAGAAAACTATCAGGGCAAAAGCTATATTTTGACCATAAATAATGGAACCGACAAAATTAAGAATTCTGAATGTACAAATTATACTACGCATAAAATTTTTTAATGGTGCAATTGTAAATATATGCAAACATAAAACTTCTGTTTTTAAAAAACCAAATGAGGTTAAAAGACTATCCGACTTTCTTCACAGCATAATTATCAAAACAGTTTTAGTACACGCTAAACAAATCCTATCAAGGGAGGTAACTAAATATATGACAAGATCTTAAAATCGAAACAGATTAACTCCCTTCACAGACTGATCAACCAATTTACTAGAGAGAAACCTCTGAATAAATAACAGGTCAAGTGATTTTCTCCTATTGCTGTATAATTACTAAAATATCTAATCAATCTTGACATTAAAGCAATGCAATCAAAACAGATTCTTGGAAATGAGAATAATATGTAAATGAAAGATATCATATGTAGAGGAAAATAATAAGGATTATTGATTTAAACGTTTCCAATTTAGTTTGTTGCTGAACATTTAGTCAAGAAGCTTCTGACCTGAAATTCATTCAAAATGGTCTCTGATATTGCCTGTTTCAGGGTTTTTGAATCTTGGACCTCACTTGTGCAAAGCGCTCTACCACTAAGACCCAGGCGTTTCATACTGTCCATACAATGTAGCTAAAATTTTTGTTGCATTTTTTTCATATGTTTTATAGTAGAAAGTACTTAACGTAAAGAAATATCAAATACAAAACTTAGCTACATGTACTACTATAACACTGTCATCAGACAGTGCAGGCTGGCCTGGCTATACTTAGGCAATTGTGAAGTGAAACATTTCTATTCGGTAAGAAAAGATCTAACTGTGCTAAACAAGTAAACAGAAAGTACTATTGGAACACAAACTCCATGCATGACAGTGTTTAGTTGTCAGCATGGTAAATACTACATCAAACCCAATTGATATAGGGAAGGGAAAGCCTTTGACAGGCTTTAATAATGGACATTGATCATTTACTCCTGATTGGCTTGTGACTTTAAATATATGCTTTCCTTCTTATCTATAAATTATTCGTGTAAATTTCTTACCTATTTCCAAATTTTTGGAACTTAATGGAAGCAATGTGTGAATATTAACATCAAAAGAAAATATCAAAATACAAAAATTTAGCTACATGTACTGACAGTATAAACCCTGGTCAGACAGAACAGGTGTGCAGGCTGGCCTGGATGTATACTAGTAGCCAAGTTGTGAAAGGGAAAACATTTTCAATCTAAAACGAGTAAAACAGAATGTACTAGTAATCAGAAAACTTCCAATGGCATTGACAGGTTGTTTAGTTGTCAGCATGGTGAAATACTACATACTGTACATCAAACGACTAGGGAAAGGGAAAGCCTTTGTGACAGGGCTTTCAATAATGGAAGTTTGGGAGTCATTTACTCCTGATTTTGGCTTGTGACTTTAAAAATATATTGCTTTTCCTTCTTTATCTATATAATGTGATTTTCAGTGCCAGAAATTTTCATTACCTGATTTCCAAATTTTGGAACTTAATGGAAGCAATGTGATGAAATATTACATCAAACTATCAGGAAATGAAAATGCCTTAAATACATGTCATTGACATCTGACATAGTTTTTGCCTTTTCTTTCAAAGCTGTCACTTACACATGTGCACTTTAATACTTGACCAGAAAAAAATAACATACAATACCAGCTTGTCTATAATAAGCTGCTGCCTGTCATTAACAGGCTTAACAGAATGGCTAATACAAAACTGTTCTCTTAGGTCGGAATATTTGACATGAATAACAAGAACATGATGGCTGATTAGAAATAATACCTTAAGACAATTGAATTGCATTTTGTCTAGTTCTTCCTTTTAATAGAATGAAGATTTTTACAAAGTTTTAACCCAATTAAATCAAACGGCATGTCAGCACAGCTCATGATATATCAAGGAAAGAAACTTGAATGATGTTTCTGCCAATGTAAAACAATGTATATGTCACATTAGTTACAAAATATAAATGGAACAAATTACATTTCTACACCACTTTTTAAAAACAAAAAATTTCATTTGGGCAAACAACATGGAATTTTAACTTGTCATATCCAATTTAACTTGCCCTAAAAAACAATAAGCAAAAAGGAACATCAATTGTGAATTTTTTATCTTCATGTGTTTTGCCACAAATTATTCACTTAATTATTATCAGGATTTAACTTTTTCTTTTAAGGAATGGGGAAGATACTAGAAAGGGGCAAAGTGTTTGAAGAAGGTCAAAAAGGGTAAAATTAATTAAAAACACTTATCCAGTAAAAAACTCTCTATATTCAATGTGTATAATAAGTTACTTCCTGTTTTTGCAGGAAAGGAAGAAGATAAAATATTATAGGCTCACAAAAAAAAAGAGTAAAGTGATCAGAAGAAGCAGCTAGGTGCTTGTCATCACAAAACATGGCATGGGCTTGAAACACAAGGAACAGTGATTCCTTTTGTCCACTATGATATTTATCAGATAACTTGCCCACTCAGACAGACAGCAATTTTACTTGTCCTGAGCTTTAGGCACTGGGCTTCAGGCAAGTATATTATTTTGAAGAATAATATTCCACATATAATGAACAAGATATCAATAGAACAAATGACATTTTCACCAATGTTATAAATGCTACATTAGGCAAACGATATCAATGGAGCAAATTTCATTTCTATGTACCAATATTATGGCACATAACTTATGAAACAAGGTATCCACTAATCAAATGTTAGACATTCATACAAATGTCATATATACCACATTATGGAAACAAATGACATATCTATCTTTATAATACTGCACGTTTGTAATGTCACTTTTCATTGGATAATCGTGACGTTTATATAGTTTTATATACACGGCTGCTGTCGACTCATGAAGAAATCTTACTTTTTTCTTTAAAAAATGATGCTTGCTGTATTATAAATTCGTTATAAAGATTGTTGACAGGTTATATGGCCGTATATAAACGGCTGTTTGCAATATAACCCTCGCCTAGCGGCTCGGGTTATATTTACAAACAGCCGTTTATATAGGGCCATATAACCTGTCAACAATCTTTATAACTAATAATATACATGTACCAATATTATGGCACATAAATTATGTAACAAGGTATCAACAAATCAAATGGCATTCATACAAATGTCATATTATGCTGCATTATGTACAAGATATCAATGGAACAAATGACATGTTTAAATATGTCAATGTCACAATTATGCAATGTAAGTAACAAGATATTATGTCATAATTTCTACATATGTTACATACCTGACTGAAGGATCAAATCCATGTATACACCACACAATTTACTGATCATCTTCCTTTCTATCTATTATCTGACACCACCAAAAAAGCACATAAAAAGAAAAAAGAAAAACACAGAAAAAAAACACCTAACCAACTTAACACAAGTCCAGTTCAAACTGTATTAACCTCAACTTCAGTGTTAAATCAATGTCGATTTCTTTGACATTAAAAAAACCCTATCCTTAAAAACACATAATGCAGTCATTTATACACAGGTATGACATTGACAACACCGTGTCACAGCAATGGCAAAATAATAACACACAGTGTCTGGAATGACCAACAATGCCGTTCATTTATTGATGCCATCATTTCTAGCTTCATCACCTCGCAGACAGGCAATTAATTACATGTTTTTTTTCTTTTATTCCCCTTGTTCTTGTGTCTGGTTAATATCAATTCATACTTGAATCTGTCACTTGAAAGGTAACACACAAGAAACCTGGACTAAACACCTTTCTATATTGCCCACCTTACTGGCAGTCACTCCTTCGCTGTCTGTTCAAAGTCACTCTAGTAATAAAGCTATCCTCTCAAATCAAGAAATCCTGTTATATGACTACACATATTTTTTCCACAATCAATTAGTTTTCAACAAATCCAAACATGTATTTTAGACAAGTGAGCTATTGAAAAACCAAGTTGTTTTACTTGTTATCACATACAAACATAACAATATATAAATCAAAGAAACATGTACAAAATAACAACACGGCTTTCATGGAATCATTTAAAGTCTCTCTTTTGAAGTTGGAACATGTAAATATATATTATATGATGTAATAAATACCAATTGCTGGGTACCGTATATATTTCTGTATGTTTTTATGACACAATAATGTCTTATGAATAATGCCGATGGTTAGGCATTGTAACGGAAATAGTTCGCCAATATAGCCCCTGTCATCAGTATAATAACGAGAATAATTATCACCGTTCTTCTGGAAATGATCATTAAAAATAACTCATTGTATATTGATTACAAATTCTCCAATTCCAATACTGTGCTGCCTTTCCTGCCTTTGTTAGGGTGGGAAGCGCTATCTCCGTAATCCATTATGTTTATAAAACACCAATTAAAATGCTATACCATTCTGTGAATCACTCAACAATTAGATTCTCACACAACAAAATTCATTATTAGTTTCATCATCAATAATTTTGTAGAATTTCTATACATGGCTTTTATAAATCAATAAAACGAAGCTTCAAAAATCAGTATCAGTAATATTGAATACCATTTGAAGAAGTTTAAGCCATATAAATCAATATTAAGCAAGTTGAGAATGTCATATTTTCAACCGCTCTAGAATTTCAAATATAGCTATTTTGTAGGCTTGAAAAGGTTAGCAATAACTATAAAAGAACAATTAATTTCTGTAAAAGAAACCATAAAGTGTCACATTATAATTGACCTAAGAATTCAGTTTCTTTATTAATTTGAAAAAAAAATCCAAACAACACAAAGTGAAACTGTCACAGATAGATCTCGTAAAATGCCAAGAATAACTCCACTTGAGCAATCAGAGAAAGACAGAGTGCAAGAAAAAAAAAATATATATACATATATATATATACAAAGATTTGTTACACAATCTGACATTTTCATAGGAAAATCTTGCCACAACTGCCTCAGTACAAAATATATCCCTTATTCTTCACTAAGCTTTAGGTCAATAAAACATTTTTACCGCACAAATTGTCTAGCCTACATTGCCCTGCAGTAAAGACAGAAAAAAAACATTCTGACATCTTACAATGGACAATGAAATGTCTGTGAAGGTTTCCAATCAAATTGAGCTGTTCCAGTGACTAGTATTTGTAGAGATTGTCAAAATGCAAAAATGGGTTGTCTATTCATCAATTACGGTAAACTAAAGACAAATATGGTTGTAGATTCAGACATCTCATTCAAACACTGGTAGGTTTTTTTCTTGTCGTTTTTTTTTGGTTTCCCAGAGAAAAAATCTAAGAGTGTGACTAGCTTTAAGTTTAATGCATACTTTCCTAATAGGAAGTGCATAAGACTTATAAATACAAGATAGATCCACTCTAAGAGTTTGGTTTCAAAATAAAAGTGCTTCATTCTTTACATATAATTTATTAGTACGAAGAAAAAGAGTTGTCTTATTTTCTTACCTAAGAAATTGATACACACCAAAACCCTCAATCACTTGTTTGTAATGAGGGCACTATGTACATAAAATTCATCGGAACACACAACAGTTTATATATAAATTTCAAATAGGGGCAAAACATTTTGGCAACATATGAAAACTGCGCAATTGCCTTACTATACTAGGTGAACATTTGTGAGAAATTATCTGTAAAGCCCCACTTCTAACAAAATTCGTCTTAATGAAGTCTGTTATAATAACAAGTTATTCTCTACTCTAATGGTAAGACATTGTCAGTTCTAATGAAAAATTATAGTCTAGACATGCATATTACAAACAGACTGACAGATACCAATGAACATAAAATGAACCATCATGTGTGGCCATTATGTAGATATTACTAGAAAATGACTTGCAGTTGTTTTTCTTAATACATCAACATGTTCCAAAATCACCATTCAAAACCGATTTAATCAACATCCCAGTATGCATTTTTGCTTATCCTCCTAATGATCTGAAAGTGACTTGGAATATCATCAAGCAAGGGAGACAAATAAGGTTTACTGAATCAGACCTGATATCCAAGAGTTATCTACACAGTACAGATTTTTGAAAATTAATATGCAGTCTGTTTGCTGGGAAGTCGAGTTTTAAGAGTTTTACCATCAACACCCTTGAAATAACAATGGACAAATCTAAATTTTAAACAGGGCAAGTCCATTATATGAATATTAAAAACTAAAATACATTGCAGCAGCAAGGAATTTGAATAAACTAATCTCATTAAAAAAAAAACACCTGTAATTAAAAGTTTTAACAAAACCTACATCAAGTTAAAAACAAATTAAATAAAGTTTTCTTTTCAAGTAGCTTTAATGTCATTTTCTTTTTTACTTCTACTGTAACAAGAAACTCCTTATGCTTTAACAGTTACTACTTAACTCTGTTTTCAAGATGAAAGCCTGCCTAATTTCCCTTACATATCAATAACATAATGGTACAGTGAGAAGCTATTTTCGAGATATAATTTAAAACAAAATTCCATCCAAGGAATGTTTGGATTGTTTATTCAAAAATAATGAATTCATTTACATTGAATTAGAATACTATTGAAGACTTGAAACACTTACCTATATTCATTATTGTAGGGTAATGTTCATGTTATACATATATGTTCATGTATATGTACAGAAGATTAAAAACTGAATAACAAGGACGGTACAAAATTTCCTAATTTAAAGTGAAACGGTCAAAAAGCAAGGTTCATCTTAGATATATTGACCCTCAAAAGAACACAACTTTTTTGACCAATAGCAATCAAGTATTGCATCTCTATGCAATCAATGTTGTTGTTTTTTTCTCAAGAAATTAGAAGAAGCTAAGTCTTATCAAAGAAATATTGCACCTTTAAGTCAAAGATTTTTTATCAAGGATTCTAGCAAACCCTTACTATTCACTTAATGCATGAGACCTTGGCTTGAAACTGTAAGCTATTGAATTTAAATTCAATATTGGACTTTAAGTCAACAAAGCTCATTTAGGACCAAGTTACCAATACACTTAAACTGTTCTCTGACAAATGTCTTACATCTACACATGTACTAAACAATTTACTCTCCAGCAAGTCTTTTCTTTCTATAGCAAAGGCCATTGAAGGGTGGCATCCTGCCAGTAAAAAATTCTTTAAAATTCAATTTTAATACACCAAGTTTATTATTTCCCTTTCCCTTTCGCAAAAAATAAACAGCTGACCAGTGTTACTTTTCCTCAATTTTATGGGACGGGCACCTATCTCCCTACCTGTGGAGCAAGCCCTGTCTTCCTTCTTTGAACTACATGCAAGGCCTAAAATATATGAAACCCATTTTTATAAAAAGTTATAATATTACTAATATCTAAAATTCTTATGACCTGTTTTGTTCCAGTCACAAAAAACAACAATTTTCTTCATGAATTATCCACTTTCAAGCATTTACTATTATCTATCAAACACAACCACGCAATTAACTATACACAAATCATTACAGTTATATAATTGTTTGTTTTTTTTCTAGTTTTTTGACACTTCAGTTAATAATGAGTGCTTAATATAAATTTGTGTTCTTCCTTCCTCAAAGCTGTCTTTTTTCCACTTCATCATTTCTACATGATATGTTCCCTGTTGATTGTTCTGATATTATAATATTTTTTATTATAGGCTTAGCACTCTTATACTTTAGATAAAGCTATGATACATGACTTTTTAATCACTAGTTTTCTAATACATCCATGACTTTGAACAAAATGTAAAGAAAAACAACTGTCAACAACACACTGGAAACTATAAAATAAACCAATAAACACATTTGAGCCGCGTCACGACAAAACCAACATAATGGGTTTGCGACCAGCATGGATCCAGACCAGCCTGCGCATCCGCGCAGTCTGATCAGGATCCATGCTGTTCGCTATCAGTTTCTCTACTTGTAAAAGGGTTTATAAGCGAACAGCATGGATCCTGAACAGACTGCGCGGATGCGCAGGCTGGTCTGGATCCATGCCGGTCGCAAACCCATTATGTTGGTTTTGTCCTGACGCGGCTCATTTCAGTCAAAGACATTGTATTATATTATCTGATATCCTGTTTATATATTTTTGCAACATCAAGTAGCCTGTGAAATAACATTACAGGATCATAGGACATTTAGGCCTTTAACCTAGGGAAAGGTACAGGACTGGACAGATTATCACAGGCCTACAATCTATGGAATTTTGCAAACCCAAATTGGATTTTACACGCCTCAGACATCAAGTTGTGTGTCCTGTTTTATAGACTGTCAAGTATCAAAATCATAGATCCTAGTTACTAAAACCAATAAACTCATTTCAGTCAAAGACTTACTATTATATTATCTAACATCCTCTTTAGATATTTTTGCACTATTCATGTATTAATATCATAGGCCCTAGTTATGGCAGTACAGATGACAAAAACCTGACATTATTCAGAATGCTGGGTTAAATCTTTGCAAAACCTAGAAATTACGGAAGTTGAGAACTAAATTGGGATTTACATGCATGATAAAATAAGGTGACTATGTTACAACATTTGATTGCTAGCTTACTCAGTATATGTCATAATGATGCATCTTAGTTCTGAAATATTCCATCATTTCATCAAGCAATGAAAATATTTATGATTTACTTGGAAGTCAGGACTGATCTCTGTGCAAAAGAGTAAGGCTCATTAATAGCAATTAGCATTGCAGCATGAATTATCCAAATAAGTGGAAATGCAAAATTCAGAGAAAATTGATATTACAGCAAAATATCTACATCTTCTTCATTTCATAATTATTGGTTATAACAGTCAACTGTTGGATAAAAATGAGCGAAGGTCACGCTCAACTTTTTATAATTTCTAAAGTCAAACACTTCATCGGACGAAGAATATTGTAGTAAAGTATACTCCTTCATATTATATTCTTGTACTAAATATAACTCAAATTAATTAATTTTAAAATGTTAAGAATTTGTTTTGTTATATATATAACAACATCTACAGTATTTTCTGGACAGCTGGCCGTTGCTCTGTATATAAGCCCAACCTTTTCAAATTTATCATTTCAAAAATAAAAAACGACTGTATAGGACGCTCTAGAACATTAACTGTGGCCAATACGACGGATTAATATACAATATTAGAATTTTCAGAAAACATACAGACTTGCAATTGTGAATAGCATAATAACCTTATGGTTTTGGTAAATTAATCATGAAGACTCTTCAAGTATTTATGAGCTGTCTGTGCAATCAATTACTGGTACCCTCAATTTTTTAATATTTATTTTCACTGCAAATTACCAAATAAAACAGTCAGTGAGGTATACAACCACCATGACTACTGGAACCCAACTAACCAAACATCATGTAAAAGTGTGACTAATCATTTGTCTAAGAAACAATAAATATATAAAATAGTGAAAACAGATTTCACAATTTCAATTATTTGCTGTTAATCTTTCTAATTTCTAAAGAGTTGTTACTGATGCTGATCTGCATGACAATGCCAGTCTAACATGGCGTCATGCTATTAGCATCTGGGTTATATCATGGTTAAATAAGATACATCAATTGAAAATATTTCCAGTCATTTGTCTATTTTTTTTTCTGATTCCAACACATTTAAGGAAATATGGCAACTTTCCAGCTTTACTGGTGGAGGTATCCCTCTGTACATTATTTTAAGCACAGATTGGCACCTTAGTAGAGCCACCAGCCTTCTTTAAGCTAGCTGCATAGCTTTCTCACATGTACAATACGATGACGCTTGGGCTGCTCAGACCTACAGCTGTGAGGGGTAATTGGGTTTTATTTGAAGTCAATGTCAATACTTACAACAAATTAACAATACAACGGCATCTGAGTGAGCATACTAAATATTTCTTCTTGATTTGTTATAATTTGTCCTTATAATTACTAGCAGATGATTGGAATTTACGATCACATAGTCTTATTATATTAAATATATGGACTGGCCTTGTTAAATGACGTCACGCATGCCGTTTGTTCTTAATAAGTTAATTTCAGAGTCACAACTAAGACATCATTTTGCAGCTGCAAGGGAATTTGCCTCGCAATCGCATGTGTTAGTGAATTGTTCTAGACCTTGACACATGCACAACACATTCCTTGAATAACAACATCTTTTTAAACAAAATTTCAAGCTGTCAACCTACCCCACCCACTTAACATTATTGCATTTTTTCTGTCTAGGAGTACCAGTTATTAGCAAACAGTCTGCATATAGAAACACATACAACATAAGAGTCTCACCTTCAATACAAACAACATGTTCTCTTATCTGTTGTTGTATCAGGGGGTCGGGAATAGCATCTATCAAATCATAAATCGCGTAAATACTGGGATGAACACTTTCAAATCGTTGGATTTCCTGGCGCACAGCCAGTGAATTGTTAAGATAGGGTTGTATTGGACTCCGTTGATTCATTGTCAAATGAAACTGTTAGCATTGTTTGTAATTTAATGTCAATTGTCATAGAAATTAGCCAATGTTGACAAAAAATCTGCGATTCCGATTCCTTTCATTTCCAAAATGGCTCACAGTTTGCGCATGCGCACTGTGTATATCAAGGCTCGCGCATAATAAACATTTACTTCCGCTTTTTGGCTATGTCGAAAACGGAAAATAGCTATCGTCCGCGTTAAATCAGTGTAGTTTGTTGCATTAATAAAGAATACGCTTAAAATATTTACTGACTGTACATTAGTTGCCACCCGTAAAATAAGATGAAGTCTTTATTAGCCTTACTTTTTATTTGCATTCTCACTATTTTTAGATAGGCCCGGTCGTATTTTTGCACGGTTTTCTCAGGATTTCTACAGTAGTGTTCTCACAAATATCGTTTCAATGAAAAATAGAAGAAAAAAAGCAAGGACAAAAATAACAAACTGGAATTATAGAATTTTAGTATTGCTATTGCCTTGGTTAACTAATTAAAGAACAATGAAAAGATATGTTATTTTCATTATTTTGTATCATCTGCCCCAGATATGTATCAGAAGCGTCAGATAGTACTTAAATGATAGTATATATCATCTTCAAGAATGTCCGTCTTATATCAGGAATGTATATTATTTTAAAAAAGTTTCTGCCTATATCTCACCTGTTTATTTTCAGAAGTCAAGACAAGTAATTAAGTAATTATGTTATAAATAAGTTATGGAAACTGATAAAAACAATTCATGGTGTTTTTTTTCAAATGTTGTCTTAAAGAACATCTTTACAATCTCGTGATAGGAAAATTAAAAGAAATTTTTAATCACGGATTTATATTACATTATTGTAATATAAATCCGTGTTTTAATGAACTGACAAGTGAGAAGAATGTTATAATAAAATGTTCCATGATGTCAGAGAATATTTATCTATGAGTCCATAAAGAATAATACACGTGTGTGAATAACGTCAATAATATGGCATATATATATACACGTTGTATTTTACATGTTTGTTTAGTTATTAAGAATAAATGAATAATATGTGTGTACAATCAATGAAGGTGTAGATCTAAAAGTTTGGTTTAAATTTTAGAAAAAAAACCGTAAAAAATATATATTTATGTCACTAGTTTCATGAAGAAGTGTATTTGAAATAGGAAATATCATGCAAAGTTAGAAACTACATGTATTTAACGGATAAGAAAATACAAAGATCGGGCAAGGTTTGGTCAGTAATACGGTAACAGACGGTTATAGACGGGAAAAGTCCAAAAACGTTTGTATGACAAAGATTTATATACAGCGCCTCGTGATCTTGATCTGTCAAAATATGGAATGCTTCTTTAAAAAGATATTTTTCGTATTTTCATTTATTGGATAGGATGACAGCTGAAGACAGTTTAATTCTTATTCTTAGTAACTGCTAATATTGATATAATAACACCTTTAAATTTATGTTTTCGTTCAGAAAGTATTACGTCACATTAGTTCGTGCATTTTCAACAATGGCATCATTTGAAACACTGAAGTTTGATAATCTTGCATTAAAGTCTTTACCAATAGATCCAGTGAAGGAAAACACAATAAGACAGGTAAATTATAATAGTAATGCACCACGGCTGATAAGTGGAAATATTGCCTTGGGGGTATCATGGAGGGTCACATGTATATATCATTCTCTACATAAAATGATCAAAGACGCAAGGCGAGAACATTTGCCTGTAGAGATAACCCAAGATTTATACTTTTTAAGCAGAAGTGCGTACATGATCTAGAATAAACTGTTCTAGACCTGAGTGGTCTAACCCTACTAATCCTAATTAATTACATACATGTCATAACGTCCCGGATGTCCGGGAAAGTCGGGGAAATAAGGTGTCTGTCTCAGAGGTGTCCCGGAGATGTTTTATGTCCCGGTAAAAAAAAGTCTAAAATAATCTACTTTAAAGCAATAAATTTTACATTTTTAAATAATTTTATTGTCAAGTTTAGAACGTTAATAACAAACGATTATCCCCTTACAACATTGCAATTGTGACACTAATCCTTTGATTGGCATATCTATGTGTCCCTTCCAACAAACAATTATCGGCAATAATTTTGATCAATTAAAAGATTAATTATTTACTCCCTGGGGCTTCCTGAGAGAAGGTGTCATACACTGTAATTAACAACTGGCCAGCATAAATTTAATCCGCCTGCAGGCAGTTTATTAGTGGTCAAACACCGTGAAAATTACCGCTTAATATGAGGTGATGAAATCTACAAGATTCAGCAAATGTTTCAGGTAAACGACATGGCTAATTGTCCTTAGTTAACATAGCTTTATTCTATTTTGTGACTGATTGAATTGACGGTGCCTAAATACGTAAAAAAGATAGAAAAACTGTTAATGATAAGATTATTGACATTTTGTCTTTTGTTTATGTTGTCATTAAATTTGCAAGTTGTAACTACCGGTAATATAGGTTGTATGGTGTACGGACATAATCCCCTTCGGACAAAATCCCCTTCATGTATTTTTGTATATCTGGACATAATCCCCTTCATGGGTGGACATATGATTATAAATAAAAAAACAAAAGTTCATTATTTATCAATTTTTAGGGAGTATAATAATACATTATTCATCAATTTTTATGGAGCATATTAATTCATTAGAAACCTATGAAAAAAGGGGATTTTGTCCGGGTAATGAAGGGGATTTTGTCCAGCCTTGCAAAAATTTGAAGGGGATTATGTCCACCCATGAAGGGGATTTTGTCCGGGTAGGTGAAGGGGATTTTGTCCGAAGGGGATTATGTCTGACATTCAGGTTGTATGCCACTATGTAAATTAAAAAAAAATATGTTTGCTGATCAATGCCCCACCTCTAAATGAAAAGTGTCCCGGAAATTAGTCTAAAAATTATGGCATGTATGTTAATTATGTGAACGGTTTTACCCATTTAACAGACTGTTTTGATTTTACTACTGTCAAAAAGACATTGCTCATCTAAAAAATATCTGGATCACACTTTGAGAGACTAGCCCTTCCCCTATTCCCCATCACTAATCTAAATATATTTACTACATGTATTTTCCAGCCTCATGGTGTCTGGCAGTATATAATATAGCCCCTTAACTTGTTTGTTTTGTTGTCTATTGTCACAGAACTTGCATAACACATTTGATGTAATACACAGTTTTAGAAAGTAACATGCATGCTTTATTGGAGATAACAAATTGTGAGTAATTACCAAGCCATGTTACTGGCTTTAACAGCTGAGGAACATCAAAGAAAAATAAGCTTATCATGTGATAATCTGAATCTTCAGTGGAGATATATGGTTGACTTCATTCACTACTACAAGATGCCTTAAAATAGTAGGATGAACAGGTGTCAGTGGACACTGTGAAAGATTTTGTCTATTTAAATAATATATAAATACAGCACTTGCAGATAGAACAATTTAAGTTTCTGTGCATCTTAAATCTGCGTTCAATATGGATGCAAAGTCTTCCACAGATATAGCAGAAATAAGTTTCTGCTGAAGTATTTGAACAGTAATTTGATTAAGCAACAGCTTTTTTTGTATGCAATATCTGTGTGATTAAGACCTATATTATATAAGTGTTAATCCTTTAAAGACTTGCGAATGTAGCGCATGATATTTAGAAATTAAACATCCTGCAAAAGGTTAGTACAAATTGATTGTTTTAATCTATTAAGTATATTAATGATTTATTTTTGATATTATAGGTACCCGGAGCATGTTTTTCTTTAGTAAATCCTGCACCTGTAGATAATCCAAAAATGGTTGCGTATTCACCGAGTGCTATGGCATTGTTAGATCTGTATGGCCATGAAATGAAGAGACCAGATGCAGCGGAGTATTTCAGCGGAAACAAACTTTTACCTGGCAGTCAAACTGCAGCTCATTGTTACTGTGGACATCAATTTGGCTACTTCTCGGGACAGCTTGGTGATGGTGCTGCAATGTATGAGCCTTTAGATTATTTATTGTTAAGATAAATACAATATAGATTGAAGATATTTACTGGATGGGTGTTCTATTTTCAAAAACAATTTGAATATTACTAGGATAAGATGTAAATGTGTCATACACATAAGTCAAGAGAGAGAGCTAAATTAAATATTTAGTAATTATTTTTTTTTTAACTGGTAACAAATTTGAAATAAAAAAAAACATCAATATATAAACCTAACAAATCACTTCACTTATTTTCAAAATGTGTATTGCAGGAAAACACATTAAAATACTTATTTGTCTTAATGAAAATATAAATTTATTTGGTGATTCACATCATTAGATGTTTGTTCGTACTACTTAACTATATGGAACTGTCACTTAACCACAAATTGTCCTGCCAAGACTAACATTGTCTTGAACACTCAATTATGGATTACTGCTTATTTGTTTAAAGGAACTCCACTGAGGTCCAAAAGCTTAAAAACATAAATTTTGAATTCTTATACAGTTCACTGGGGGACTTGAACTAATGCAAAAGATAAAAAGGAAATATACAAAGAAGTAAACTGAAAATCATATTTTTGTGCTATTCTTAGCTCGATTTGAGTAAAGAGCATTAGAAGGCTTTTCAATTTTGGGTTATTTAGATTTCATTTACTTAGAATTTTTTCTTCTTCTGAAAAACAGAGTAAGCTAATGATCTGAAATTCACACACAAGTTTTTGGTCTTGAACTACATCAAATAGAACATTAAGCTTGAAAAATTATCTCTAGTCCTGTAATAGTCCCTTTAACATAAGGGATAAATTGAGCTTTTTTAAAGATTCATATTCAGATTCTTTAAGTGTATGCATTTATATGAACTATTCTATTTTTGTAGGTATTTAGGTGAAGTAATCAATGAGAAAAATGAGAGGTGGGAGATACAGTTGAAAGGTGCGGGACCAACACCTTATTCTAGACATTCTGATGGTAGAAAAGTTTTAAGAAGTACAATAAGGGAGTTTCTATGCAGTGAGGTAAGTGACCAATCATTTGACAGACTTGGCTGATTATGAATCATCAATATTAATCATAGAGATTATTTCTTGATAAAGCATTTTGTATGATATGTATCTTTAATTCACCAGTAAAATCAGTTCTAACATTTTGTATAATGTGTTTTAAAGTGTCAGACTAATAATTTAAGGACTAATGACCATGTAGGTTCAAACCCTATCAGAGTCAAGCTTTTACTTTCTCTTTAAAGTAGAAACGAATACTCTTTACCTTCTTTTGCTTGGTTAAAGGAACATATTCAAAAGTGTGTCTATAAGCTTATAGCATCCTACACAAATCATAATAAATTCTGTATGAACTAAATAAGGAAAATATGCATTTGAAAATCTGCTATCAGTAAATTTAGATCATATTATTTACAAACATAATCCTTTTCTGTCTTCATTGGTCATCATACTTTTAATACATCACTACATTTTGCACTGTTATATGTGCTGCTAATTTTATTTCACCCAAACAAGAGTCCTTTTTTTTTTGTTCTGTTTGATGTGCTGCTAATTTTATTTCACCCTAACATGAGTCATACAGGCCTGAAATCTGTACCTAGAGACTGTATGCAAGTGAATTTTACATTCTGTATCCATTTCAGGCTATGCACCATTTAGGTATTGGCTCGACTCGAGCTGGCACATGTGTTACCCTCAGAAAACTACGTGGTCAGAGATTTTCTTTTTTCCCGGGGGGTAACCCCAAAAAATGAGAAAATTTTACACAGTTTTCAGAATTGCAACCCCAACCTTTCTAAGGTAGACATTTTTAATTTTTAATTTCATTCATTTAAATTTAATGTGAGTACATCTACATGTATGTTAATGGATTTTTGTTTTGAAAAAAAGAGTAAAGATCTTTTAGGAACTGCTACTTGTTTCATTTCTTTGTGGTATTAAGGAGAAAATTTTTCATACTCCTGGAAATAATTTGTTTTTAACCATTTACCATTGAGCTGTGCCATGACAAAAAACCAACGCAATGGGTTTGCCACCAGCATGGGATCCAGACCAGCCTGCAACATCCACGCAGTCCGGATCAGGATCCATGCTGTTCGCTTAGCAACTCTGTTACAAGTAGGAAACTGATAGTGAACAGCATGGATCCTGATCAGACTGCGCTTGTGATGCGCAAAACCACTTATGTTGGTTTTGGTCGTGACGCGGCTTCATTTGAATGGCCGGATGAATTGATACTTGAGCATGTCTTAATGTCCTCAATGTGGCCAAGTGGTTAACTCATTTAATCTAGAATTGATGTCTGCATGTGATCAAACTTTGTCAGGGGAATGCTATTGTTTTTCTGAACAAGAAACTTTACAGTCATTGCTTTGTACTGGTTGGTTACATGAACAAATTTCAGAGTGTTTCTTTAAGCTTATAGTTTTCTTCACAATTGAACTAAAAAACAAAGATCTGTATAAACTAATAACTTGCCTATGTCACCAGTAAAGAACCAGGCAAACCTGTACATCAAGTGAAATCTGACTTGACTTTATACTGTTGGCTGCTTCATTTTAGTATTTGGATATCAACACCCCTCACATAAATAATGGGAAATTCCAAATTGGTAAATTCCAAATTCAAACTAGGACATGTCCATTATACAAATTTTAGGGTTACAAGGACTATATTGCTTAATAAATTTACGCTTAAAAGATAAAATAATTACAATGAAAAAGGTTTACTGCAATATGCTTACATTTGTTTTCTTTGAAGTTTTATTAGTTGTAAGAGATTTTTTTTTATATTCCAAATGTATTTATTTGTAGGTTTGGTTCTTTCGAAATTTTCAAACCTATGTCAGCAGAGACTGGCAGAAAAGGACCAAGTGTTGGGAATGAAGAACTTTTAAGGCAAATGCTTGATTATGCAATTAAAACTTTCTACACAGAGGTAGGTTATTTTATTATATCACATGAACAAATGAAATACTATGTTGAAATATAATTGCGGTATACTGAAAAATAATGGCTTTAATTTTTGTAGTAATTTATAAATTCATCGGTTTGAGTGCAGATATGTTGTAGTAAAAATCACAACAAGCCATATTTCACATGACATCACTTACATTGTTAGAGTAATATCTGATGCCAAGATGTAAGAGTCATATCATTATTATTATTGTTATTATTATTATTGTATGGAACTGCTTCAAACAGCAGCAACTAATTCTACCCATGGGACCAGTGCAGACCATGATCTGTGCCTTCTTTTCATGGTCTGCACTGTTCATTATTCACTCAATAATGATATTGTAAATTTCCCTAAAAATGATAAATAGCTTTGTCCAGAATGAAATATTGACAAGGCCATTTAAGATATTAAGCATGATAAAGGTTATCTTTGAAAATTTGTTTTGGTTTATGTAGTTTTATCACATAAATATCTTAAGGACACTATGAAATGTTTCATAATGTGTTATAGATTTGGGACAAATATTCAGCAGATAAAGAACAGATGTATTTTGAGTTTTGGAGTGAAGTTGTGAGAAGAACAGCTAGGCTGGTAGCTGATTGGCAGTCCGTAGGCTTCTGTCACGGGTAAGATTTTATTGGTACCATTTATTACAGCTAAAATTGTTTGTCAAAGATTTTCTACAGAGAAAATTTTCAAAAAAAAAAAAAAAACGTTTTAAGCATCCAATTCAATCTGTAAATTTTATTTTATGTACTTTATTATGTAAAAGATAAGATTACAATTAGATATTGTTTAAACTAAAGATTTCCTTATTGAAACAAATCTAAATATAGATTTACATTCTATTGATGGATATAAGCTAACTAGATCTATATTTGTACAGTTTAAGAATCTATAAAATCTAATGATAAAACACCTGTCATAAACAGTTCTGTTGAAGCTGTTGTGAAGGTAAGCTGTAAGGTATTTCCATGACTGAGTGGTTACGGTCACACACTTAGAATTGCTCCTTACAGCTGTAGGTTCAAATCCTACCAGAGAAATTAAATTCTGTTATGTGAGGAAGCTATCCAGCTAGCTTATAGAAGCTGAATTGTTTTATTCTTGTGCCATTTTCATCATAAATGCTTGAAAAATGCATTGAGAAGCATTTAAATCTTTCACTACTATTAAATAGTTGCATTAAATGCTCAATCCAAAAAAACCTACAAAAAACAATGTGAATCTCCCTTAACTTCCTTATGTTCAAAGCAATAAATTTAGTATATTTTAGTATTGCTAGGTCATTGCCATTCATTTTGAGATTATACATTTCCCCCTTATCTCTTCACTTCCAAACCTTTACCCCTTTTGATTTTGAGTAGTAAACTTTGATTTCGAAACTGTCCATCTTGAGCTAGAAAGATGTATAATAAATGAGCAGAATAAGAGTTGCCTGGCTGAAAAAACCCCAAACAAACACAGGATTGACAGTCACATTGATGTAGTTCTTAAAGTAAACATTTTAATCTATTAATAGATTTAAGATTTCAGCTGTTACAGATGAGAAAGTTCATGGTTTTATGTTATTATAGGGTATTAAACACAGACAACATGAGCATTATGGGATTGACCATAGATTACGGACCATATGGTTTTATGGACAGATACCAGGCTGACTTTGTATGCAATAATTCAGGTGTGTTTTCTTGAGTCTGTTTTATTTTTTACATACTTTGTATTTTGTTACAAAACAGTTATTGTTCATTTAAAATTCACAATACGACATAACTTATACATTAGAGTATTACATGGTCAAGTGCTCATAAATATGTACAGTGAAAGTTGGGAAAACCGGACGCTGAGAAAATCGGAACTCTCGAAATACCGGACGAATAATTCAGTCCCAAATTTTTCCTTCTTTAAAGTATTGTATTAAACATTGACAATACTGGAATCTGTAAAAACCAAATATCGGACGGTTGATAGGGGACTACAAAGTGAAATATATAGATAATTACCCTGACAATACAGGACGGCGAAGGTGTGAATAACCTTGTGTACTTATCAATTGGTTGTGCCCCTTTATACGCCAACTGAGCGGTAACTGAACACTGATTATCTGATTTGTTTATTATGTCTCTTTCAACAGTTTGATATATTGTTAGGTATAGATGTTACCCATTTTATATAATGCCAAAATGCACAAGGAATTGATCAGTTAAATCAGTATGAATAAAAACAGAAGTAATTTTTATTACTGCGCTGCTTTATTGCATATTCACTTTCCCAAAAAATGACAACGCAACGGAAACGACATTTTATCGGCGTTAAGTTACTATTCCATGGCCGAAAAATTCGACAAGAGCTGTCTTAAAATAACAAATTTAAATTATAAAAAGACAGTGAAATTTGCCGATACCTACTTAAAAATCTTTATCTGACAAATATGGTATGAAATATTTACAAATTGGGGCATTTTATAAACAAAGTGAACTATGTTCGTTAAATCATTATCCATTACCCAAAAACGGACTTTTCGTTGGCGGGAGGAAACTGTTGTTTTGTTTAAAGATCTAAAATTTTTTTGTAATTTATTTGCAATAATGGGACAGAAATAAATTAAAACAGGATTATTTTATTATGCCCCCATTTCGAAGAAAAGGTGGTATATTGCTTTGCACTTGTCGGTCGTCGGTCCGTAGACCAATGGTTTCCGAGTGATAACTAAAGAACCCTTAGGCCTAGGAACTTCCAAACTTGGTATGGTGATTGGTCATGACCAGTAATTGAACCTATGATTTTGGGGTCAAGGGGTCAAAGGTCAAGGTCACATTGACCTTGTAAAGCAAAAACGGTTTTCCGATCAATAACTAAAGAACTTTAAGGGCCTAGGAACTTCAAACTTGGTATGGTGATTGGTCATGATCAGTAGATGACCCCTATTGATTTTGGGGTCAAGGGGTCAAAGGTCAGGTCACATTGACCTTGTAAGCAAAAACGGTTTCCGATCAATAACTAAAGAACTTTTTAAGGCCTAGGAACTTCCAAACTTAGTATGGTGATTGGTCATGATCAGTAGATAAACCCCTATTGATTTTGGGGTCAAGGGGTCAAGGTCAAGGTCCACATTGAACCTTCTTGGGTAAAAACGGTTTCCGATCAATAACCGAAAGAACCCTTAGGGCCCTAGGGACTTCAAACTTGATATGGTGATTTGGTCATGATCAGTAGAATGACCCCTATTGATTTTGGGGTCAAGGGGTCAAAGGTCAAGGTCATTGACCTCTTAGGATAAAAACAGTTTTCGGATCAATAACTAAAGAACCCTTAGACCTAGGAACTTTCAAACTTGGTATGGTGATTGGTCATGACCAGCAGATGACCCCTATTGATATTGGGGTTAAGGGTCAAAGGGCAAGGTTCACAGTTGATCTTGTAGGTAAAAATGCTTTCCAATCAAATAACTTTAAAACCCTTAGGCCTTAGGAACTTCAAAACTTGGTATGGTGATTGGTCATGACCAGCAGATGACCTATTGATTTTGGGGTCAAGGGGTCAAAGGTCAAGGTCACATTGACCTTGTAGGGTAAAAACGTTTTCCGATCAATTAAAACTAAAAACAGACTTAGGCCTAGGAACTTCAAACTTTGTATGAATTATTGGTCGTGAACCAGCAGATGACCCCCTATTGAGTTTTTGGTAAAGGGGTCAAAGGTCAAAGGTCACATTGACCTTGTAAGTAAAAACGGTTTCTGATCAATAACTTAAAGAACGCTTAGGCCTAGGAGAACTTTCAAACTTGGTATGGTGATTTGTCATGACCAGCAGATTACCCTATTGATTTTGGGATCAAGGGGTCAAAGGTCAAGGTCACATTGACATTGTAAGTAAAAACGGTTTCTGATCAATAACTAAAGAACGCTTCGGCCTAGGAACTTCAAACTTGGCATGGTGATTGGTCATGAGCAGCAGATGACCCCTATTGATTTTGGGGTCAAAGGTCAAGGTCACATTGACCTTGTATGTTAAAACGCTTTCCGATCAAATAACTAAAGAACCCTTAGGCCTAGGAACTTCAAACTTGGTATGGTGATTGGTCATGACAGCAGAGGACCTATTGATTTTGGGGTCAAGGGGTCAAAGGTTGAGGTCACATTGACCTTGTAGGTAAAACGGTTTTCTGATCAATTAACTAAAAACCCTTAGGCCTAGGAACTTCAAACTTTGTATGATGATTGGTCGTGACCAGCAGATGACCCTATTGAGTTTTGGGTCAAGGGGTCAAAGGTTAAGGTCATGACCAGTAGATACTTGGATAACCCTTATTAATTGTTTGATCACTGGGTCAGAAGTCATGCATAATAACCTTATCACATGACTAATTGGCTGCTGATAGGGGGCATACATGTTTTACAAACATATCTTGTTGTATTTTATCATTTCTTTATTTAACATTATACGTACAACATTTATCATGAAAATGCAAATATACAGGG